>NC_052099.1:13638620-13970287 GCF_015852505.1 Tachyglossus aculeatus
TATTTATATTTTCTGCCTACACAACTTCCTATGGTAACGAATCCCCAGTGCTCACCACCTGCTGTGTGAAAAGGCTCTTTCTTTGTTTTAAGCCTACCACCTTCAGCCTTCAATGGGTGTTCTCTTGCCCTGGTTTTAGAGATTGAGTGAAAACACTTTCACGTTCACCCCGACCACAGCCTAAATTTTAATCATGTACCCTATCACACTTCCTCTTTCCAAAATGAAGTCTCAATCTTTTCACTCTATCCTCATATGGAAGTCAGCGAATGTGTCTGTTATACTGTATTCTCCCAAGAGCTCTGTGCACGGTAAGCACTCAATAAAGATGATTGATTGATTTTTTTTTGGTTTATGCAAGAAGAAATGGGAGGCTAATGGGAATGATGTGCACTGATCAACAATTTAGAAAGATGATACCCGCAGCTGAATTAAGACAGAAAAGGGGAGAGGCTGGAGGTAGGGAGGCTGTTTTGGTCATCAGCCAGGAGGTAAAGGTGGGGGCTCACCTCTCCTCGTTATGTCTGTCACCTTTTCTTCATGCCTAAGTTAACTTTGCTTTTCTGTCCCGCTCCTCAAATCGTCGCTCATCTTCTCTTCCCATCACCACACTTCCTTTGCCCATGTCTCTTTTTCATTTTACATCCACTCCTCCCACCGATCTCCTCTCTTCTCCTTTCCTCTCTCCAGCTAAAGGACTAAAATAGTCCAAAGAACATTATAGATTGTAAGTTCATTGTGGGCAGGGAATGTGTCTACCAACTCTGCTGTACTGTACTCTCTCACTGTGTGCTCTGCACACAGTAAGCGCTCAATAAATACCACTGATTGACTGACTGATTCTACCTCTTGCTCCTCCGAAGGTCCTTCCCTCCCTGTTTGCCGTTTACCTCTAGTTCCTTGCCCTCTCCAACTCCTCTCCTCCCAATGGCCACAATCTGTCTTTTCCTAGTCTCCTCCAAAGTCTAACTCTCGCTTATACCCACGTCTCCCTGTCACCATCTTTATGGGTCTTATCCTAGGTGTCCTCTGAGCCATCCCCGGGTGGGAAAATTTGTGTGCACAGTACTGGATCTGGGCAACAAGATTTTTCAGAAATCTGTGAGGGATTTTTTTTTTAAATTTTGGCTGGTACGGGGGGAAAAATGGGAGGCACTTTAAGTGTGCACCCAATATATTTACAAGAAATCATCCACGAAGGCACTCAGCATGCAAACATTTCTAATTACAAGTAAAGCGCTGGCTGTTTTCCCCGTCAAAATGGAAAATGTCCTAAAAATACCTACTCTTCAACTTTATGAATACAGTGTTAAGGGTGATAGTTACTACATCACATGTTCAAGTGAAATATTTGCTTAGGGTGGAGCCTAATACACTGCCCACCACTAAGTACATAGTCACCCAGACTGCAAGAAACCAGGTCATGCTTTTAATAATGAAAACACGCTCACCACTGGGATCATTTTGTTTTTACCAGAAAACTCCTGTGGGCTTTGGGACCTTGAAAATACCACCATCAAGGAGACAGATGGGGAGAAATACCTAAATTGTTATTTCTACAGGGTGCCGTGTATTAGCGTCATTAAACCCCATCAAACCGAAGACCACATGTTTTTTAAACCTGGAAACCCAAAACAGGAAAACTGAAAGGCGTGGTTCTGGCATCTCGGCCACTGCGTGAATGAAGCAAAGGTTCCCTGTTGTTTAAGACTTTTGCCTTTTTTTAAAAAAATTCTCCAAAGCTTTTCAAAGTAGGGAGAACTCCCTGCAGCCTGGAAATTCTAGAATTAGGAGCTGGGCTCCTCAAAAGAAAGGAAAAAAACGACTTTGGGGTTCCTACCTGGGGCACCCCTAGCCTCTAAAGGGGCCTGGGCTTATCCATTAATCGTATTTATTGAGCGCTTACTGTGGTGCCGATTTGTACTTTCCAAGCGCTTAGTACAGTGCTCTGCACACAGTAAGCGCTCAATAAATACGGCTGAATGAATGAATACAATATAATAGAGTTGGCCGACACATTCCCTGCCCACAGCAAGCTTACAGTCTAGAGAAAGGCTTATTATAAGCTCTTTGTGTGCAGGAACAGAGGCTCACCAGCTTACCACCTCTTAATGCTATTAACTGCAAAAGGCAAGAGTCTGAAAAGCAGTCCCTTGTTATGATCCCTCTGACATTTTGACAAATCTCGACAACGTGATTACTTATAAAGTGAAACCTGACCCATGCCTAGAGCTATCCGATACTTCCAAATATCCTACCGATTAAAACCGGAGATGAGGATAATAATAATGATGGCATTTATTGAGCGCTCACTATGTGTAAAGCACTGTTCTAAGCGCTGAGGAGGTTACAAGGTGATCAGGTTGTCCCACGTGGGGCTCACAGTCTTATTCCCCATTTTACAGATGAGGTAACTGAGGCCCAGAGAAGCGAAGTGACTTGCCCAAAGTCACACAGCTGACAAGTGGCGGAGCCGGGATTTGAACCCATGACCTGACTCCAAAGCCCGGGCTCTTCCCACTGAGCCACGCTGCTTTTGGTTTACTACGCCCAGACGGCGTGACCCTAATCAACAGAAGATAATCTGAGCTCTATTAAATTAACGGTCTCCACTATTAGGCAGTTCCTCTCTAATTTTTCAGTTATAAAATACACGTTCATTTGTTCCGTTACTAGATCGGGGTGCAGACTTTTTTTCCTTCTCTAGGGAAAAACGCAAACGTTTACCTTAAATTTTGGTTTGATGACTGGGACAGCCATCCTTTCAACTTTCTCATGAAGTTGAGAGTTGACTTGATGCATCTTAGTGCAATGCAAGAAGGAAAAAATGCAAAAGAAAAGCTGTACCAAAGAGTTCTCAAGGTATTAGATGAGACAGCTACTACTTAAATATACCTTCACACTTTGTTCACCTGCCTCATTCCCTAAAGGCAGAAATCCACCAGCCAAAGGGAGAAGTGAAAAATTCATTCATTCAATCATATTTATTGTGCGCTTACTGTGTGCAGACCACTGTACTAAGCGCTTGGGAAGTACAAGTTGGCGACAAATAGGGACGGTCCCTACCTTACAACGGGCTCACAGTCTAGAAACTCCCGCGTTGTGACCCAGACTAATAATTGAGAATGTCTACTCTAGTCTGGTAGGGACCCAGGAACCCAGGGAGTCTCAATCTTCTTCAGGATTTCACAGATAGAGAAGAGGAGGATTAATCTAAAAAATGACAATCTAGGAAGGAGGGAGTGAACGTCCTTCCTTCCCTGTTTGCCTCCTATCTCTAGTACCACCGATATATATATTTTTTTCAGGTGCTATTTCTACTTTCAAGCTGCACAATCAGACGTTTGCTCCGAGAAAGCCAGTCAAGGGATTTCTGGGAAGTGTGGAGGAAGCCCAGTGAGGTATTTGAGGTGAATGAAGAAGGGAAACTGGACTACTTATCGAATGGAGAAACTGACGGATGCAGAAATCGGGCAAAGCGCGACGTCAAAATATGCAAACGCCTGTATAACTCACGGTTCGAAGCCTGAAAGTGAGAATGTGGGACACAGACCGTTTAGCGGCTAGGGAGGGCCTTATCATCTATGTTTGTACATATTTATTACTCTATTTATTTATTTATTTTACTTGTACATATCTATTCTATTTATTTTATTTTGTTAGTATGTTTGGTTTTGTTCTCTGTCTCCCCCTTTTAGACTGTGAGCCCACTGTTGGGTAGGGACTGTCTCTATATGTTGCCAATTTGTACTTCCCAAGCGCTTAGTACAGTGCTCTGCAAGTAGTAAGCGCTCAATAAATACGATTGATGATGATGATCTCTAATAGGCGTTTTCTGAGTGGAAGCGAGGAAACCAACGCTCTACAATGCCGCCAGGCTATGTCAAACACTTTGGTCTGCAGGCTGCGTCTGCTGCTGGGATGGCTGGGGACCAAGGAGGGCAGTGGCCACTAATAATAATAATGATGATGGCATTTATTAAGCGCTTACTATGTGCAAAGCACTGATCTAAGCTCTGGGGAGGTTACAAGGTGATCAGGTTGTCCCACGGCAGGCTCACAGTCTTAATCCCTATTTTCCAGATGAGGTAACTGAGGCCCAGAGAAGTGACTTGCCCAAAGTCACACAGCTGGCAACGGGCGGAGCCGGGATTTGAACCCATGACCTCCGCCTCCAAAGCCCGTGTTCTTTCCACGGAGCCACGCCGCTTCTTCCTTCACTACAAGGAAGGAGGGGCGGAGAGGGATACAGCTGAGGTATCCCTGCTAAACCTCTGAGCGGGGCTACTTTCCTGGGTTTCCCAGTTCTGCAGGGAGCCTCCCCGCACACTGAAATCCCCAGGGAGCAGCCCTAGTCCTGGAGACAGTGGGAGCAACACCACCAGTCCAGCTGAGAGGGGCGGGTGAAGATCACAGGGGTGAGTGTGGACCACCTGGTCCCTCAGAGCCCGCTTCCGGGGTCTGGGTACAACCGCCTTTCTGTCCGATCGACCCTGCTATCAGGAGACAGCTGAGAGGCTCGGTGAATTCTTTAGTTCAACCTTTAATGAGAAAGATGTTAGAGGAGTTGAATCAAATTGCGATAGACACGCAGGATGCTTTAGCTTGCTCCAACTGATAAGCTAGATGTACGCAAAGCAGCCAGGACCGGATAATAAAAACAATAATAATAATAATAATGGCATTTATTAAGCGCTTGCTATGCGCAAAGCACTGTTCTAAGCACCGGGGAGGTTACAAGGTGATCAGGGTGTCCCGTGTGGGGCTCACAGTCTTAATCCCCATTTTACAGGTGAGGGAACTGAGGCACAGTGAAGTGAAGTGACGTGCCCAAAGTCACACAAGATGATATCCACCCTAGAGTTCTGCAGGAACTCGGGAGAGAAGTTGGCGAATTCCTGGGAAGGGAGCCTAACTTGTTACGAACGGCCACTGTTCGGAAGAGCTGGAAATCATCAATGTAATCAATCAATCAATCAATCGTATTTATTGAGCGCTTACTGTATGCACAGCACTGTACTAAGCGCTTGGGAAGTACAAGTTGGCAACATATAGAGACAGTCCCTACCCAACAGTGGGCTCACAGTCTAAAAGGGGGAGACAGAGAACAAAACCAAACATACCAACAAAACTCCCATTTACAGGACCTTTCATCGTCGAGCGCTCTTTTGCAACAGTGCTATTGAGTTTTTAATGCCAGCATTTCTCCCCCTTTGAAATAACTGGGGCTTTTTTTGTTGCTGTTTTTGTGGTATTTGTTAAGCACTTACTATATGCCAGGGACTGTCTAAGTGCTGGGGTAGATACAAGGTAATCAGGTCGGACACAGTCCAGGTTGCAATATCCATTTTAAAGCTGAAGTAACTGAGGCACAGAGAAGGTAAGTGACACAGCCAAGGTCACACGGCAGAAAAATGACCGAACGCAGGTCCTTCTGACCCCCAGGCCTGTGCTCTATCCACTAGGCCACACTGCTTCTCTGTTCAAGCCTTATGCAAAGTTTGCCTTGACAAATCAATCGTATTTATTGACAAATTTATTGACAAATGCCTCCTCTCCCCTCCTCCTCAACCTCTGAAATACTCTGACTGATGTGACAGAGAGGCTGAAGTCCAATTCCATTCGGCATTAGATATTGGAACATAGAAAACGAAAGTTAGGGATGAATAGCCACTTTTCCGGTTGGAGTGTAAACAGCGGAACCCCTGAGGAACTGGGGCCAAGAATGGTTTTATTTAATGTGTTCCCAAAACAATAATAATAATAATGGCATTTATTAAGCGCTTACTATGCGCAAAGCACTGTTCTAAGCACCGGGGTGGTTACAAGGTGATCAGGTGATGGAGGAAGTATGAAGTGAAATCTCCAAAGTTGCTAAGGCCCCAAACCCTCCTGAAACTGCAGGGCCACCTCACAGAGCTGAAGGGTTGGGTAGAAAATGAGAGACGAACTCCGATGGGAGCCAACGCTCCGTAACGCACCTAAGGGGAAAAGGAATCCAAACAATAGCTCCAAGAGGATGGGCTCTGATCTACCAGTCATAATTCAGGAAAGAAATCTTATAATTATTGTCAACTGTTCCTTCAAATTATCGGTTTAATGGATGGTAGGAAAACTGCTAGGCACTATGAGACTGGAAATAGAAAAACTACAGGCGTAGTTTTGCCTCTATATATAACCCAATGCATGTTTGCACTCGGAATAGTGTATGCAATTTTGGTTGCGGTATTAGGAAGGACATAATAAAGTGGGAGTGGATTCAGAGGCTGATAAAGATAATTAGGGGGACAGAGCAACTTCCATATGCTCCAGAGAAGCAGCATGGGTGTAGTGGTTAGAGCCCGGGCCCGAGAGTCAGAAAGTCATGGGTTCCAATCCCGGCTCCGCCACTTGTCCGCTGCGTGGCCTTGGGCGAGTCACTTAGCTTCTCTGTGCCTCAGTCACCTCATCTGTAAAATGGGGATTAAAACTGTGAACCCCCCGTGGGACAACCTGATCACCTTGTAACCTCCCCAGCGTTTAGAACGGTGCTTTGCACATAGTAAGCACTTAACAAATACCATCATCATTATTATTATAGTAAGCGCTTAACAAATACCATTATTATTATTATAATTCTACGCAAAGAGATCGAAAAAGGATGAGATCTCTGCAGCCTGTACAGATGAAGGCTGCAAGGGACATAACTGAAATTTACAAAGTCTTAAAAGACGAGACCCCCCCCCCCCACGCGCCGCCAATTCCATACTTGCCAGTTCCCCGAATCCCACAATGCTGGCTGAGGGAACACTCATTCGAGTTTGAAAATGGTAAGTTTGAGACAAAGAAACGCAACTAAAGACTTCTTCACAGAGCGGGCACTAAAGGCAGGAAATTCATTAACACCGAACTAAGTATACCAGTCTGCTCAGGGGAATTTGGAGAAATTCATGGTCAAGACATTAGAACGGATATCCAAAATGGCATCCTTTACGCTGTCTCTCTTGCCAATGTCAGACACATAATAGTGCGTTGGATGGACAGAGGGAGCTGACCCAATAATGACATTGCTTAAACTCTTCGAGGTCTTTCAAACTGACTCAAAGGAATCAAGACCAACAGCCTGGCCCCTACCGCTAAAATAAACAGGCTCTGTGACCCTGATCAGTATATGTAATAAAAATGATGACATTTATTAAGCGCTTACAGCGTGCAAAGCACTGTTCTAAGTGCTGGGGAGGTTACAAGGTGATCAGGTTGTCCCACGTGGGGCTCACAGTCTTCATCCCCATTTTACAGATGAGGTCACTGAGGCACAGGGAAGCAAAGTGGCTTGTCCAAAGTCACACAGCCGACAATTGGCGGAGCCGGGATTTGAACCCATGACCTCTGACTCCAAAGCCCGGGCTCTTTCCACTGAGCCACGCTGCTTCTGAAGGCTAGGCTCAAATGGGCTGATCGTTACCTGAGATCGTTCAAACCCGCACTAGTGATGTAACCGATATATCGCGTGCACCTCCTGCGCTTTTCAGATAGCGCCTACAGAATGGCACACCTGGAAGGAACTTCACGGCAAAATTGAGACTATCAGTCAATCTAAGGGATTTAGTGAGCACTAACTATGTGCAGAGCACCGTACTAAGCGCTGGGGAGAATACAGCAGAATTAGTGGACACGTACCCTGCCCATAATGAAGCTTACAGTCTAGAGGGGGAGACAGACGGTTATATATATATATATATACATCATTTATAATACATGATTTAAATATCTGCCATAAGCGTCGTAAAGTTGGAGGTAGGGCGACTGTCAGATGTCCAGTGACGATGCGGCAAGGAGAAAGAACCGAGGAAAAGGGGGCTTCATCGGGGAAGGCCTTTTGGAAGAGATGTGACTTGTACTTCCCCAGCGCTTAGTACAGTGCTCGGCAGTAAGCGCTCAATAAATACGAGTGAATAAATGCCTGTGGCCTTAGCAATGCTCTGAAGGTGGAGAGAGCGGTGGTCTGACTTATATGGAGGGGGAGGACATGGGAAAGTGGATGACGGTGAGACGGGAGAAATCGTCTGCTGGTAAACTGGTGCGGGCTGGGCTGTAGTGGGAGATTGGTGAGGTGAGGTAGGACGGGTGAACTGGTTGAGTACTTTAAAGCTGATGGTCAGGAGCTTCTGTTTGATGCAGAGATGGATAGGCAGCCACTGTAGGCCCTTGAGGAGTGTGGAGACACGGACTGAACGTTTTTGTTGAGAGGTTATCCGTGCAGCAAAGACCACTTCCAAAACAATGAGGGAATAATTGGGTCTCCAAGGTACTATTTATTAAGCAGTGATTAAAATTGTGGGCACTCTCGGCAAATACCACCAGGAAAACAGCTTAACAAATCAGAGCTATTTTTTTTGCGGAGCAAGCGGTGCCATGCTCCTGAAGGGAGTCTTTGTCGTGACACGCGACTCAACGGAAGCAGCGTGGCGTAGTAATGAGGCAGCACGGCCTAGTAGATAGGGCCCAGGCCTGGGAATCAGAAGGTCACGGTTTCTAATCCCGACTCCGCCACTTGTCTGCTGCGTGACGTTGGGCAAGTCACTTTGCTTCTCTGGGCCTCAGTTACCTCATCTGGAAAATGGCGGTCGAGAAAGTGAGCCCCACGCGGGCAAGGGCTGTGTCCAACCCGATTTGCTCGTAACCACCCCAGGGCCTAGCCCGGTGCCTGACACGTAGTAAGCACTTAATAAATGCCCTAATTATTATTGAAGGAACCTAAATGAAGGGTGGTGAGCTACAAAGGCTGAAGGGATTCAAAGCCCCAAAGACCAATTTCAAAACAAAAGCATCTCAAGTCAACAACATCTCTCCTCCAATATCCTGGGCCTCTATTCCACCCTAATCCTCATTGATTTCTCTGCTGCCTTCAACACTGTGGACCACCCCCTTCTCTTGGAAACTTTATCCAACTTTGGCTTCGGTGACACTGTCCTCTCCCGGTTCTCCTATCTCTCTGGCCGCTCCTCCTCAGTCTCTTCCGCGGGCTCCTCCTCTACCTCCCAACCTCTAACTGTGGGAGTCTCTCAAGGTTTAGTTCTGAGTCCCCTTTTATTCCCCGTCTAGGCCCACAACAATTCGCTCCCACGGCTTCGACTACCATCCCTATGTGGATGACTCCCAAATCTACCTCCTCTCCTTCTCCCTCCTTCTCTGCAGTCTCACATTTCCTCCTGCCTTCAGGGCATCCCTACTTAGATGCCTTGCTGACACCTGAAACTTAATGTGTCCAAAACAGAACTCCTTGGTTCCCACCCAAACCACCTTAAGTGAAAAGGCAAGAAAACTGACTCTGAAAACTATTGTGGGAGTACACTCCTCCCCATTTCTAAGATCCTCGGTACAGTAATAATAATAATAATACTTGTGTTTTTTGTTAAGAGCTTACTGTGTGCCAAGCACCGTTCTAAGCCCTGGGGTAGATACAAGGTAATCAGGTTGGACGCCATCCCTGTCCCAGATAGGGCTCAGTCTTTGCTGCAGCTAAAGAAAAAATACAGGGAATGCCATTGTACCCCTGGACTTAATAAAAGCTGGAGTAAAGCCTAGCACAGCTGTACAATTTGGGAAGCCTAATTCCCCCTCCTCTATACTGCCATATTTGAGGACAACAAGGGATGTGAAAATCAGAAACAGATTAAACCCTTGATCACCCAGAAAATGAGCCCTTCTGACTAGCGCAACTCAAGTCCCTGGACCAATCACTGGCATTTTCAATCGATCAATCGTATGTATTGAGCGCTTACTGTGCGAAGACCAATCAAGGATCAATCATCTAGGAGCTGATGAGGCCGTTCTGCAGCACAACCAGGACAACAAGCAAAGAATTATGTGCCCCAATCACTACTCTGCAGAAACGGCCAAGAGTTATGGGCTAGCAAGAAGACAGAAAAATTCTCAGGTTTTTTGCACCAGCCTGCATTTAGGAATCTCTGCACACAATCCAAGGTTTTCATTGGCAACACAGAGCCAAATCTGGTCACCAATTTTGCCAGCACTACAGCAGGTTACCCACTGATTGGTCAACAAAGGAATAGAAACCCAAATCAAAGCAATAGCACCCTTTGGGGGGCAGGAAGCATGGCACTGAGCTTCTGACCACAGCGAAGGCTTCAACCAAGGCACTAGCAGTAACTCACTTCCCCTCTAGACCGTAAGCTCATTGTGGGCAGGGAATGTGTCTGCTAGTTGTTGTATTGTACTCTCCCAAGCACTTAGTACAGTGCTCTGCACACAGTAAGCGCTCAATAAATACGACTGACTGAATCACTAGCACAAACGTCGCAAGGAGCACTTTCGGCATTCTCTGTGTGCCACTGAGAATGAATGACTACCACAAACGTCACATCCGCCTTCTCAGGGAGCATTTTCAGCATTCTCTATGTGCTATTCAGAATACAAAATGTCAAGAAAGGATCACAGACAATCAAGTTCTGGCATGTAGTCGGTCTGCCCGGTAAACAAGCGCTGCTTTTCTCGATTCAAATTTGCTCGGAGGGATATACGCAGAAAATGAATCACAGTAGGATATCAGAGTACTTGCTAGAACGGCGAGCTGAAGTCGGAGAACACTAAACGAGGAGGGAATAAGTAGCATTTTAAAGAGACCGGGAAGCAGAACTGTAAAGGATACGCATCACTGGCAGGCGGTCTGACTACAGACAGCAGGAAATGGGGTAGGTCTTTTAGAGCAGAGGCCTTGAGAAAATAGGGACAGCAGAATGACAACGAAAGAAATAGCTCCAGGCACTGCATCCAAAGGACTATTTTTATTTGTGAACTGAGAGGAAGTCCTCCCCATTTCCCTCTTCATCGTCCTTTTCTGACACAATGACATGCAAATCCAAGCTCTCCGTCAGTAGACTCATCTTCAAACTTGGAAGAGTTATTACAGAGCTAACATTGCATTTTCAAGTAGCCAGACTTTCAAGTCATCCGTTGCTGTTTGTATAAACAGGTGAAGCAGGCAGCATGAGGACTCTCCCGATTCACTAGGCTACAAGTATCATTGAGAGTCTTTGAGCTAGTCACTAAGAGCTCCTGCATGTTCTGTGCTCTACAGCACATACAAAAGAGGACCTGCAGACGACTACAAAATGTTTCCGAAGCGATGCGGCCTTACGGAAACTGCAAACAAATTCTAGTTTTGGAAAATTACTGACATCTTTGTAAATAAATGTTTTCACAGAGTCTGTAGTTGTTTGGTTTCCCTTCTACCTCTTGGACTGCTTCTTCTCAGTTCCCCGCACTTGGTCCTTCTCACCCTCTAGGTGATTGTCCCACAAAGCTCTGTTTTGGATGGCTTACTCTTCTCTCGCGCGCGGAGCTCATCTGCTCATATGACTTTAGTTTACCACCACTATGTGGATGCTCCCAAATCTACCTCCCTCCTTGACAATGTCCCGTCTCCGGGACATCTCCATAAGGAGGCACCTTAAACACGACACGGCTACAACCCAACTCACCTTCCCTCAAACGATCCACGGCTTCTTCTGATTTTCCCATTACGGTCAACAGTACCACCATCCTGTGACTTTCCTCTGACTTTCACCTCGTGTTCAGTCTGTCACCAATCCTGCCAAATTTTCCTCCACAATACTTCCCAAATCTGGCCTTTCCCCTCCACCCTTGTGACAAACTCTTGTCACCTCCCAATTAAACTACTGAGTCGGCTTCTTCGCTGGTCTCCCTGCTTCTAACCTCTCCCCTTCTCAGTCTAGCCTACACCATGCTGCCCCGATCATCTTCCGAAAATGGCATTCTGAACACATCTCTCTGCAACTCCAAAACCTTCAGGGGCTATCCGTCTCCCTCCACATCCCACAGAATCTACGGAACAACGGCTTCGAAGCTCTCCACCAGATCTCTCCTCCTTTCATAGCTGCTCATCCCCTTCTTCTACACCCCAGCTCAATCTCTTTCCTCCATCTAAATTCTATTAATCCTGATCAGTTCATTCCAATAGCCACCCTTAGCATTCAGGGACCTATTGATAGGTTTATTACATTCATTGATTTCCCCAGACTTTTCCTGTTATCAGTTATATGGATGTGTTTTCTCCTACTCCTACTATATGCATACGATTTATGTCAGCCAGTCTTCTCCATTAGATTGTAATCTCCTGTATTGTACTCTCTCGAGGGCTTACTACAGTGCTCTGCACACAGTAAGCATTCAGTGTCAAAACCACTCAATGAACGAAGCTGCATGTACTCTCTGGAAATTCACTAATACCTGTCTGGTATCTCCATCATGGGACACTGAGCCCTGTTTCTCCACTACCATAGCTGTGTCTGCTTGTCTCCTGCCCCTTTGCTAATGAAATCGCATGAATCAGACCACTCTGGCCGGAAATGCTGGATCCTGGTGCGATTTAAACTGTGACTCCGGCGGCGGGGGCACACCACATGAAAAATCTCAGTGAGGCTCCAAATCCTTAAAAACTGCAGTCACCTATGGGTTATCTTTCCAAAACACCCAGCCTAGGTTTCATTCCTGAAAAATTTCAAAGGAGCAATATCGTACTTACTTTGGGATAATCCAGTTCAAAGAATGTTTCTAAATTGTTGATTAGGTTGGGATCCACACCTTTCAGTGGTTTCAGAAGTGTGACACCAGGAAGCTTGCTATACGGTTGCTTGTCTGTTGCCTTCTTGTGGAGGTGCAATCGTCTATAAAAGAAAAAAAATAAATAAATGTACATAGTGGTCGATAGAAAATATGATAATCAAATCTTAACTAGAAAAGCTCAAACTACTATGTATAACGAGTAAAGAAAATATTTAAAATTTTGCTCTTTGCAGAGGGAAAGGCTAGAGAAGCGCTGTCGCGAACTTTGAGGATATCATTCGTTACATAAACGATGGGCCATTTCTTAAACACATGGCTACCACGGGTGAGACTGAACAAAGAGTTTAAGTTCAGTAAATGAACTGCTATATAATGTGAATACTAAGACTTTCATCTTCAGACTGTGCAGGCAGCTCTTGGACTTACAGTGCAATTTGTCCTGGAAAATTGTGCCTTAAGTCAAAACATCTAAGTCAGGACCAATTTCTTCAGAGAAATATTATAAATGGGAAGTCAGTCCTTGAATCGTGGTCAGACAAACTACCGTTACCCAAATTACCCAGAAGTGGTCATTCAGTCTGGGCAATTCGGATAAAGTGGTAACAGTGGGAGAAGCAATGTGGCCTACAGCACGGGCCTGGGAATCAGAAGGGCCTGAGTTCTAATCCTGGCTCCGCCGCTTGTCTGCTGTGACCTTGGGCAAATCACTTAGCTTCTCTATGCCTCAGTTACCTCATCTGGAAAATGGGGATTAGGACCGTGAGCCCCACGTGGGACATGGACTGCGCCCACGCTGATTAGCTTGCATCTAACCCAGTGCTTAAAACAATGCCTGGCACAGAGTAAGCACTTCACAAAATATCATTTTTTTAAAAACGTGGCTATTTAATTAGACATGAGTAATGTAGCTACATTCATGTATTTATACTGAGTCAGAAAAGTTCCACGATAGAGAAGCCGGCTTTTACTTCATCGGAGGTTAAACGGATACGTCCACCCTCCCTAGTAACTTCGCCTGGAAATCGGCAATCCCCCCGTGCTACACCCCGCCATTTACTCTTTCATCTCCTCCCGACACCCCAAATAAAGCTCTTAAAATTTTTTCCCCGTTTCTCCACCATCCCTGATCCCTAGACTGTAAGCTTGCTGTGACCACTGCAGGTGTCTTCCAACTCTGTTACACCGTACTCTCCCAAGCACTCAGTACAGTGCTCTGCACACAGTAAGTGCTCGATAAATATGACCGATTGATCCCCCTGGAGCTACTAACGTAAAGCTGCCACGGTATAAGATTTATAAATGTCGTATATGCCCTTCATCTTGACAGTCGAAAAATTGAGGACAGCCTATAGTTCGTAAGAAACGGCAAAATCTAGAAGTGGAAATCAAAATCCTAACATGGTCAGTTTTCCTTTAACACGGGGGTTAGATTTTTGGCAAAACCTGAATTACAGAAAGACTCCCATACGGCTTGACCACGCATACAACCATTTCTTTAGACATAGCAGACCATTTTTATTTAGCTAGGCACATATTGTCAGAACATTCCCTGACTTCCTAACAGTGGGCCCTACTCAAAATGTATAGTGAAAACATGTGTTACGAGAGAATTGACTGCACTGGATTTTTAAATTTGAAATATAAAAAAATCACCAAAGTCATCATCATATGTGATTCAGCTTCCTGCTTTAAAATTGACTGTGTTGGGAGAAAGAGATACCTTCATCCTCTTTCCTGAAACCGCTGCTGCGTCTCACTGTACAATTTTCAATCGGGCACCATAATCGTACCAAATTATGTTAAAATAATGCTGAGAAAACATTGTTTTTTCAGTGCACTCGCTAATTGACAATACTAATAAGTATGGTATTTGTTAAGTGCTTACTATGTGCCAGGCACCGTACTAAGCGGATACAAGCAAATCAGGTTGGACACTGTCCCTGTCCCGCATAGGGCTCACAGTCTGAACCCCCATTTTACAGATGAGGTAACTGAGGCCCAGAGAAGTGAAGTGACTTGCCCAAGGCCACACGGCGGACAAGTGGCAGAGCTGGGGTTAGAACCCATGACCTTCTGACTCTCAGGCCCGGGCGCTATTGTCAGATCTCTTAAATCTAGCAGAGGAGTGGGAAAACGTGGGGGGGGCTGAAAAAATGAAAAAAATCAAGAATTCAATGAATCCTCCAAGAAAATAAAAGAAAGCTTCCTTTTTTAAATTTCACTTTCTTACTTTATAAACTCCATTTTTTTAAGTGAACCACCAGATAACTGCAAAGCCTATCTGCAATCTTTGCAAAGCAAATTTGCAAATCTTGCCAAGCAAATTTGCAAGAGTCTACTGGCGTTCGACTACTGGCGTTCTACTGGCGTTCCCTTCCCCACAGCACCTGTACATATGTATATATGTTTGTACATATTTATTACTCTATTTATTTATTTTACTTGTACATATCTATTCTATTTATTTTATTTTGTTAGTATGTTTGGTTTTGTTCTCTGCCTCCCCCTTTTAGACTGTGAGCCCACTGTTGGGTAGGGACTGTCTCTGTTGCCAATTTGTACTTCCCAAGCGCTTAGTACAGTGCTCTGCACATAGTAAGCGCTCAATAAATACGATTGATGATGATGATGATGACTACGCTCCCCGTGGAGGATTCTGGGGTTGACCACAGACTTGGGTCACCTAAAGGCCGGCAGCTGCTTCCTAAGCGATGATTTGAAAGAAATTAGTCGTGGCGACTGCCCAAACCTAGCGAGGATTCAACGCTACTGAGATTTAATTGCTCCCTCTGTGAAGATGAATTACTCTTTCAGGGCGCCGTGCTACTTAATACATTGCTTCCGGGGCACACGGTCGACGGCAAGGCCGAACGGCATCAACCTGGGATCTCCACAACTCATCCGCCCGGTATGTGCCATTCTGGAAGGGCGGACAAACCCGGGAAGGAGAGGCATGAAGTGGATCCGAGCAGGCCGAGAGACGACAGCAGGCCCGCCTGATCCCCGCGGTGATATACGGGGATTCCCGATCCTCAAAACAGTTACTCACCCTTCCTCATCCTGAGGCTGTGACCGAAAGCAAACGAGTGAGTGGTTATTTACACGGCTTCACGGGCTCTCCGCCCGAGCACAGAGCTTTCAGTCACTCTGCCCGTTAAAGCAGCTTCGTGCCCGCTTCAATGGTAGCATTGGGAAGGCGGCAGGGAACTGGTGCAGCCAAAAGCAACTTCAAGGGGTAGGACTCCAGTTCCGGGGAAGCGGTGTGGCCTAGTGGAAAGAGCCTGGGCTTGGGAATCAGAGGACCTGGGTTCTAATCCCAGCTCTGCCACTGGTCAGCTGTAAGACCTCGGACAAGTCACTTCACTTCTCTGGGCTTCAGCTGCCACATCTGTAAAATGGGGATTAAATCCTACTCCCTCCTACTTAGTCTGTGAGCCCTTTGTGGGACAGGCATTGTGTCCAACTTTATTGTATAATAATAATAATGATGATGATGGCATTTATTAAGCACTTACTATGTGCAAAGAACTGTTCTACGCGCTGAGCACTGTATCTACCCCGGCACTTAGTACAGTGCCTGGCACGTAGGAAGTTCTTAACAAGTACCATAAAAAAAAAATCCACTGCCCCTGGATTCATGACCAAAGAACATGGCTCTACTTTTGTGGCATTTGCAGGCACAACTGAAAATTTAAAATGGAAAGAATATAGTTTTATACAAATGGAAAAGGGAAACATTGACCACTGATCCACTGACACCTAATTTTGTATTTTATAATTTAAAAATTACTCCAATTAAAATAAAAAAACTTAAAGCCATTTGCTTCTATGATACCAAGATCATTCTATTCTCCAAAATGACAGTATTGAAAAAAAACAACTAGAAATTGTCTAGAAATCAAATCATTAGAGGTAAACCCACAACTACCCTCCCAGATTGGAAAACCGTTAAGACTAAAAATTATAAAAGTGTTGACAAGTGAATTGAAAGTGTTTAAGTTAATTTAACAGAGTAGCAAAATTTGAACATTAGGGAATTTCTTTTCCGTTCCACTAACGAAACGAAAACAGTACGAACCTTGCTTTGCTTAAAAAAAGGATCCCCCAATATCTACTGCTTTTTCTCTAAAATGAAACGGAAAAATCATCAATAGCTTTTTGTCTGAAATAAAACGGAAACGGTCAGCTCTGCATACGCCAAGGAAATACGAAACGCAAACTTCGGAAAGGATGACGTCATTGATCAGCACCCTCAAACCAAAGGCGTAGCCCTCTAAAATCTCCTTAGCTGCGAAAATGAGTGTTGAGACCGCAAAACTGCAAGGGTCAAAGAAAACTATACAACGCACCCTGTCAAGCCCTGCGGGGCAGGCAGGAGCTGCGGAAACCACGGCAGGTGTGATGGTGGAACCGTAAAGGTGACAGCAGGGTATGTGGTTGGTGAAAGTTATTCCCGGGAGTTTTAGCTGGGAGACCCGAGTGGTGGGAGTCTAGCTGGGCCAGGTTTTTCCCAATCCCTTCTGCAGTGCTTCCTGAACTTTCCCCCCTCACCTGGACGACGGGGAGGACAGGAAACCAGATGCTGCTTGGTCAGGAATTTCTGATAACCAGCCCCGTGGCCCAAAAAAGCAGAGGGCTGGGAGTCGGAGGACCTGGCTCTGCCAGTGACCTGCTCTGGGATCTTGGGCAAGTCACTTCACTGGGCCTCAGTTTCCTCATCTGTAAAATGAGGCCTATTCTCCCTCCTACTTAGACCGGGAATCTTATTTGGGACAGGAACTGTCTGACCTGGTTATCTTCTATCTACCCCAGAGCTTAGTTCAGAGCTTGCACATAGTAAGTGCTTAACGAATACCACAATTAATACTATGATATAAAATAATTTCGAATTTCATCCAACCTCCCTTCCGGTCTCTTTCACAGGCTCCTTCTCTGCCTTCCACCCTCTAGGCTCAGTTCTGGGTCCCCTTCTATTCTCCATCGACACCCACTCTCTTGGAGAACTCAATCGCGCCCACGGCTTCAAATACCTCCCCTCCACAAATGAGGATTCACAAATCTACCTCTCTCCACCGTGGTCTCGCATTTCCTCCTGCCTCTACTTGGATGTCCCACAGGCACCTCAAACTTAAGATGTCCAATCTCCTCCCTATCTCACGAGCCCACAACCTTGGCGTGATCCTCCAACTCGCCTCTCGTTCAACCCCGACATTCAATCCGTCCCCAAATCCTGGCGGTTTTACCCTGACGGCATCGCTAAACTCTGCCCTTTCCGCACTACCTGAACCGTCGCTACGGTGATCCAAGTACTTATCGTATCCCATCCTGACTATTTCACTAAACTCCTCGCTCACCTCCCTGCCTCCTGTCTCTCCCCACTCCAGTCCTTACTTCATTCACTCTGCTGTCCGGATCATTTTTCGAAAAAAAATGTTTCAAACAGAAACGCTTACTACCGGCTTTAAAACACTCAATCAGCTTTGCCCTTCCTATCTTTTCTCCTTGATTTCTTACTACAACCCAGCTCCCACACTTCACTCCAACTACTCACCGTACCTCGATGCATCTCTCTCGGTGCTGACCCCTCGCCCCCATTCTGCCTCTGACTTGGAACTCCCTCCCCCTTCATATAAGAGAGACCACCACTCTCCCCACCTTGAAGGCCTTATTTAAAAAAAAAAATCACATCTCTTCCAAGAGGCTTTTTCCTAACTAAGCCTTCATTTACCCCAGTCCCTCTCCCTTCTGCATTGCATACACACTAGGCTCTGTACCCTTTAAGCACATGCTATTCACCCTACTCTCAGTACCACAGCTTAAGCGCCTAATACAGTGCTCTGCACACAGTAAGCGCTTAATACGATTAAATTGAATGAATTTCTATACATACCTGCAATTTATTTTAATGTCTCTTTCCCTAGACTGTAAGGCCCTAGTATAAAAGGGAACGTGTCTACCAACTCTGTTGCATTATACTCTCGCCCGGGCTTTGGAGTCAGTGGTCATGGGTTCGAATCCTGGCTCTGCCAATTGTCAGCTGTGTGACTTTGGGCAAGTCACTTCACTTCTCTGTGCCTCAGTTACCTCATCTGTAAAATGGGGATTAACTGTGAGCCCCCCGTGGGACAACCTGATCACCCTGTAACCTCCCCAGCGCTTAGAACAGTGCTTTGCACATAGTAAGCACTTAATAAATGCCATCATTATCATTATTATTACAGTGCTCAGCACATCTTCTGCGTCATCTTGGGCAAGTCCCAACTTCTCTGTGCCTCAGTAACCTCATCTTTAAGATGGAGATGAAGACTCTGAGTCTCACATGTCCAACCTGATTAGCTTGTATCTACCCCAGAGCTTAGCACAGTGCTTGGCACATAGTCAGTGCTTACATACCATAAAAAAGCAAGCACTCAAGAAAAACCACTGACTGATTAATCCAAACATAATACTACCTCCTACTAGAATGGGAGCAGTGGCTGACTGGTAATCTGGAGAGCATGCACGCCCCGTATCTATTAAATCATCAAGAAGATGCTAAGCCGTGATGGAGCGTCCCGTCAGGAACGACAAATAAGCCTCAATCCTGAGAGTTCAGGACCGAGGATCTGTGCTGAAGAATCGACTCTAGTGCTCGTGGCTTGCTCAGAGCCATTCAAGCTCCTGTTCTCGGTTTCTCTCTCTCATCTCTGCCCGTCATGTTCCTGCTGGGGCACAGAGTGCAGTGAGCAAGCGGGTGGACATCACACTGTGGAGTGTTATTACAGCTATCACATCATTGCGACTTTGGGAATCATACAGCTTAACGGTTACCCTTCATTACAGACGAGGATAAATCGAAACCAAGAAACCGGTGTCGAATGAGCCTAAAGGACAGGAATAGTGTCAGCATCTTGAATCTCACCCTTTCATCCATTTCAAATAAAATGGCATCTATGGGGTAGATCAAAATACGGGCTAAAAAACTCCCCTTCTGTAAGTATAATAAATTGACGACTGATGCGCTAAAGGCTACTACAAAATGCAGCTTCTGATAATCAGCATCTACAGCTACTACAATCATCTCCCTTTTAGTTTCTCTCTTCTAAGTTCCAAGCTACAGGATGAAGTATTTTTCTGAATATTTTCTTTCAATTTAAGGATCATGTTCCGTAAAAGAAGGCTTTTAACGATTATCTTAATAAAGGCCTGTGGTCATAAATACATCCTCATCATGTCCCCAATCCTACTGTTCGCCCTACTTCTCTCACCTGCCCATCTTAAACCCCCTTTTCTTTCTCATCCTTAGTGCCACTCTACCTATAAAGGCACAATTTCCCCCCTTTCTTTTGTTTTGTCTTTACGGTCCATCCTCTTTTCCCTTTAACACTTGCTCTCAGCTGCTACTTCCCCTCCTCTTTCCCCGACATCTTCTTTCTCCCTACTCCACACTTCCCTGACGCCTTCTCGGCTTCTAGTGGACAGAGGTGGGCAAAATTTGGCAGCAGGAAGGCGAGAAGGAGGAAAAAGAGCCAGGTCAAAGTGCAGGAATGAGAAAGGACGTATAACTGCCCCCATACATACAAAATGAGAATAATCAGATGTCCTCTACTTGTGTGGCACCTTTGACTGATCTTATTATTTTTGTTTGAGATCTTCTCAAAACCTCTGCCGTCTTTCTGCTGTGACAGGTTACACGTAAAATGACCCACTCATTTAACTTGGCTTTTATACTCTCACTAATCGCTGAGCACATTCGTTGCACCTTGCCTAGATTTCCCCTGGCTGAGTTATACGTCTAGAGAAATGCAGAAGACATTTTCAAAAAAAGCCATTTGAACTCCTGATGAAAACGAGAGTTCCCATGCATTTCTGGAATTTCAGCAAACTATCTTGGCAAACTGAAGTCAACAGATAGCACGGCACATCATGTAATCGAATCTGCTGCTAAAAATGAGTGTCTCTGATCTTGTGTCAACTGGGTCATTAAATGCTATTAACTGAATTTTAAAAAGTGCCCATCATTTCATAAGAAATTTGGACTACTATCAATCAATCGCATTTATTGAGCGCTTACTGTGTGCAGAGCACTGCACAAGTTGGCATCATAACTACTACCCAGAGAAGCAGCATGGCTCAGTGGAAAGAGCCCGGGCTTTGGAGTCAGAGGTCATGGGTTCAAATCCTGGCTCCATCACTCGTCTGCTGTGTGACTCTGGGCAAGTCACTTAACTTCTCTGGGCCTCAGTGACCTCACCTGGAAAATGGGGATTTAGACTATAAGCCCCCCGTGGGACAACCTGATCGCCTTGTAACCTCCCCCGCGCTTAGAACAGTGCTTTGCACATAGTAAGCACTTTAATAAATGCCATTATTATTATTATTATATAAAAATGTAGCTGGGTATTCAGATAAAGCTGTCTGAGTTCCGCTCTTCCCTGAACCTCAGCGCTTCAGGGGGCCAGCGCCCCGAGGAACCTAGACGGCATCGAGACCGGAGGACGCCTTCCTCCGCCTCTTCGTTCGTTCATCAGCATTTACTGACTACTGTGCGCAGAGCGCTCCGTTAGAGCGTTAAGTTCCTGGCGGGCAGGGAGGATTTGGGGGTCGGCGATGGACGCGGAAGGGAAGGGCGAAAAAGTCAACACAGCGAGACAACGGATGGCAACAATACAATAAGAACAACAGAACATTGTGGCTAAAAAGAGCAGAGTTTGAGGTCCTCACCGCTCAGGAGGGCCGTCCAGAGTCCAACAGATCTAACAGCCACGGCCGTCCCCGCGTGCTAAATGACGAGAAGGCACACTGCCGCATCAGCTTCTCCAACAGGGCAGGTCAGGACCACCCAGATGGCTTGGGGGAAAAGGGGGAAAGGGGGGAGCGAGCGGCAGCACACGTCGGCGCTCCACGGGCGGAGTTGCGGCCGAAGCCACGTGCTGCCGCTTCAGCTTCTCCCCACCCGGCTCCGGGAAACGGGCCTGGATGGCGTTCGGTGGGGGCGGCGGGAGGGGATGGGGGGCAGCGTGCCTCGGCGCTCCGGCGGTGGAGGAACAGTCGAGGCCACGACCTGCCGCTTCGGCTCCTGCTTGCCCGGCTTCGGCAACGCGGGTCGGCATCCCCCCGGGAAGGTCCGGGTCGGGGGGAGGTGTCGGCAGCATCTCCCCCCAGGCGGTGTGCCGCGGAATCCCCCGGCGGACGAGCAGCCTCTTCATCTTCTCCCCGGCCGGCGGCGGCGAGGCGGGTCAGAACCCACCCAAGACGACGGCGGGCCAGGCGGTGTCTCCCGTGGGCGGCACGCTCCGGCCCTCCAATGGCGGAGAAGCTGCCGAGGCCAAGCACTGCAGCTCTCAGGTTCTCCCTGCCTGTTTTCAGCAAGTCAGATCAGTATGTCACCCCGTTTCCACACCTTCCCTCCACACCAAGTCTCGATGCCTCCAAGTCTAACGGGGGGCTTCTATCCCCCTTGGACTCCCCGTCCCCCGTGAAGCCCCCGTCCCCTACGATCTTCCTCTACTCTCAAATCCCCTCTTCTCTTTGCGTGCCCTCTCCCTCCAAATCCCAGCACCCCCGCCACACTCCCTGGCCACCCAAATTCTGTCTTCCCTACTCCGAGCATCTCGAATCGTAGCAAAACCCAAATAGGTAGAGTATTAGTTTGCGTGTGTTTCTGGGAGCTTGCATATCTGTGGGCAAAACAAAATGTGGGTGAACGTATGAGAACGGGGTAAGCGCGCTTGAATATGCAGGACTATAATTGTGCATCAGCGTGCAAGTCCGAATGTACCTTTTTCGTGAGGGTGTCAAAACGGGAAGTTTTTTATAAAGGGAAAACTAATGCACAGAAAAAGAAGAGAAAAATCACTGCCCGCATCGTCACCATCATAAGAGAAGCAGCGCGGCTCAGTGGAAAGAGCCCGGGCTTTGGAGACGGAGGTCATGGGTTCAAATCCCGGCTCGGCCACTTGTGAGCCGTGTGACTTTGAGCAAGTCACTTCACTTCTCTGTGCCTCAGTTCCCTCATCTGGAAAATGGGGATTAAGACTGTGAGCCCCACGAGGGACAATCTCATCACCATCACCCAGCGCTTAGAACAGTGCTTTGCACATAGTAAGTGCTTAATAAATGCCGTCATTATTATTATTATTATCTATATAATCCCACACTGAACAGGTGAATCTGCTGGTTTGTAATAATCCTACTTAAGACTTCAGGCAAGAACGAGTATAAAATCTCAACCGATCGCAATACTGACCCTTTCAACTTCTGAATACCATAGACAAGATTACTGATTTCTTCTCTTCCAAAAGTCAATAAACACCCTTATGATTTGAAACCTCATCCATTTTGAGCAACATTTCCTACACAAAGTGTAATATTTTACCATTGACTACCTCTTTGGTACCTGTCTAACAAGTAAGAGATGCCTCAATATTCTATTCTATTATTTTTCTTCTTTTTTTCCATAGCACTCACCACAAAGACAACTTAATCATTAAAATGTCCCCCATAAACAGTCAATCTTTTTGTTGGTCACCCATGAAAATCAGGTTTGATAACTATTTAAACGCTTCAATAATGTGTAAAGCTTTATAAAAGCAGCACAGATTGATGATTAATGGATTTTTTTTCAACTGTTAAAGGGATCAATTTAACAACAGCCGATCTCATACAGGACACTTGAAGAAGGCTTCGTGGAGTAGGCTGTTTTATGAATTAACGCCACAGCTCTTCAAACCGATTTTCAAAATTCGTGCTAAGATGTAAAATATGCATGATCCGATTCTATGAGGTACACAGCATCTATTTATGCCCACATTAACATGGCTTTTAACAAGGAGAAAATATTAGTTGCAGAGATTATGATGTACTAAAATATCTGATAATTACTAATGAAGAAGATTCAGGGACATATGTACATTACTGAGTCCAGAGATCATACTTGTGACAATCATATTTCCCATTTCCACTCAGCCTCAACAGAAGTTCAAGAGCAATCAGTGATGGTGTTTGTTAAACACAATGTGCCAAGCACTGTACTAAGCACAAGACAATAAAAATAATAATAGTGCCAAGCACTGTTCTAAGCACCGAATCAGCCCACAAGGGGCTTACGGTCTAAGTCCATTTTGCAGCTGAGGAAACTGAGGCACAGAGGAATTAAGTGGTTGGCCCAAGGTTACACAGCAGGCAAGTGGCAGAGCTACGACTGGAACCCAGATCCTCTGATTCCCAGCCCCGTGCTCTTTCCACATCTGCCTTTCCTTCCCATCATTTGGAATAATTTATTAGTCGCCTCTCTAGAAGCCAAAAACTTAGCAAGGATTCTCCTAACAGCCAGCGTCAACTCTATTCGGGGACGGCACCTGAAATTCCCACAGCCTCGATGCCATCCTAATACTCTTCGAGAAAAGAGAGAACCTAGAGAGGTCAGTCTAGGTAAGTAGGTAGAGGCAAACAGAGACAACCCGAGTGGAGAGTGGAACCCCAGTGCTCTGCACACAGTAAGCGCTCAATAAACACGACTGAATGAATGAGGAGAGAGGGCGAGGGGCGAGGACCGCCAGGCGCGAAAAGGGCCAGGGTGGTGTCAGCAATCAATCAATCAATCGTATTTATTGAGCGCTGTGTGCAGAGCACTGTACTAAGCGCTTGGGAAGTACAAGTTGGCAGCATATAGAGACAGTCCCTACCCAACAGTGGGCTCACAGTCTAAAATGGCATTTGTCAGCATGCTCCGCTGCATTGGAGTGGCAAAAAAAAGGAAATTAACTTGGATGGAACTGCACCGCAGCATCAAAATGAAACCCTCTCTGCCTCTTCCACGGACCACGGGTGTCCTCCAGTTAATTCTCTCTTCCAAGCAGCCTTTAAGACGGCTGGCAGCTCCAGAAGAAAACTGAGCCGACGTCTTGGAATACCTCCTCAAAAACGTCTAATCGTCGTGCATCCATCTCTGCGTCAAACGGAGACTCCTCATCACTGGATTTAGGGGAATCGGCTCTCAGCCCCTCACACCCATTTAGCCTCACTCGTCTCCCTCTAAGACCTAATTACTATACCTCACTCTCGTCTCTCTTGCCGTTGACTCCTTGCTCCCGACCCCCCTGCCTGAATAATAATAATAATAATAATAATAATAGCATTTGTTAAGTGCTTACTATGTGCAAAGCGCTGTTCTAAGCGCTGGGGAGGTTACAAGGTGATCAGGCTGTCCCACGGGGGGGGGGCTCACAGTCTTCATCCCCATTTTCCAGATGAGGTAACAGAGGGCAGAGAGAAGTGAAGTGACTTGCCCGAAGTCCCACAGCTGACAAGTGGCGGAGCCGGGATTTGAACCCATGACCTCTGACTCCAAAGCCCGTGCCCCTTCCACTGAGCCACGCTGCTGCTTAAACGCCCTCCCCTTCATAACTTGACGGCCGGCCGCTCTCCCCTTCTTCAAAGCCCTGCTAAAATCACATCTGCTCCAAGCTTTCCCTGAGTTAACCTCTCATCTCCCCATTCATTCAATCGTATTTATTGAGCGCTTACTGTGTGCAGAGCACTGTACTAAGCGCTTGGGAAGTCCAAGTTGGCAACATCTAGAGACGGTCCCTACCCAACAGCGGGCTCACGGTCTAGAAGGGGGAGACAGACAACAAAACACGCGACCAGCTCTTCCTTCTGTGTCGCTTATGAACTTGGGGCTCTATCCCTCTGATACTTACCCCGCCGCACATACCCTCAGGCTCTCCCCCTTCCTCCTCTGTGATTTTCTTTTAACGTCTGCCTCCCCCACTAGATTGTAAGCAAGGGTCAGGTCTCCCTACGCTGCTCTGCACACAGTAAACGCTCAAACAAGCCCACCGATTAATACGGAACGAGCTAAGGAATGAGTGGCAAGCGTGAGATGTCAAGGCTTCGGAGAGACCAGGCTGCGTTGACTGAAACCGAACCAAGCAGTCCTACTCATCCTGGAAGAGTGTGTTGAAGAGTAAAAAATGGCTCTGCCCTTATCTCAGACAAAGGAAGGCATCTGAGAGAGACGGCAACAACCCTTTCAACACCTTCACAGCACTCCGAACGGAACTGAGGATGAGCTTTAAAAAGGATATTTTGCCTCCCAACGTGGCTTCCACTTCAAAGTCAATGCTACAGTCGGGGCCGTGAACACTGGCTAAACTCCCGGATATGACAGAGTACCTGCTGAGCTGTCCAAGCAAGACGCAGACACACGCTGCTCAGTTCCCTTCAACATATGGATCACTGAGAAAATGCTAGAGGACCTCAACAATGCCACTCCTACCTTCGAGGAGAAAGAGAGGAGAGCTTAATCTGCCAACTATTGTAGGATATCCGCTGTTCTCTGCTAAATGTTGGCAGGATTTGAGTGACAATACTCTGGAGCAAACTACTGAAGAGCATCACTATCCCCGCTCTGGCAGAAACTCAAGGAAGTTTTCAGGCCATTCAGGCCACAGCGAACAAGACCTTTGCTGCAAGTCTGATTCGGGAGAAAGGGGGGCCCGTCGTGATCTCTACAGTCGTTCATTCACGTTTAGTGGGTGCTTACTGTGTGCAGAGCCCTGTGCTAAGCGCTTGGGAGAGTACATTATAACAACAAACAGACACCTCCCCACAGTGTTGACGCTTTTCAACTTATCGCTTGCTGCCGTGCCTGAAGAAGCAAGCTGGGGTCAAAATGTGCTTCCGATTCCCTAAGAACCCTTCTCAGCAGGGTTTAATTCTATTCAAGGGCCTTTGAGGCTTTCAAGAACTGCTTCTTACAGATCACATTACTCGAGCGGCACACGCGGGAGGAGACGCAAATAATCACGAATCACGAATTCAGCCCGGTGCTTTGGATCGACAAGTCTGAAGAAAGTGGAAGTTAAGTATCAGCCCACGCCCAGTATACCCTACACACAGCCAATCAATGGTATTTACTGGGCGCTTACTGTGAGCGGTCCACTGTACTATGTGTTTGGGAGAGCACAATACAACAGATCCCAGCTCAGCCGCTTCTCAGCTGTGTGACTTTGGGCAAGCCACTTAACTTCTCTGCGCCTCAGTTACCTCACCTGGAAAATGGGGATTAAGACTGTGAGCTCCATGTGGGCCAACCTGATTACCTTGTATCTACCCCAGTGCTTAGAACAGTGCTTGGCACGGAGTAAGCGCTTAACAAATGCCATCATCATCATCATTTAGTAGACATGATCTCGGCCCTCAGGGAGCTTACAATCTAGTGGGGGAGAACCAACCGTTTTCATGAACAACACTGAATTTAAAGCTGACGTTAGATTCTGCTACCTAGGCAGGACTCTGTCCAACGATGCACAGATTGTTAAAGAAATATTAAATAGGCCAGCATGGCTTTTGGCAGCCTGCAAAACATTATGTGGTGCCAAAGGGGCAACCAACTCCAAACTAAAGTTGCAGGTCTATACGGTTTTTGTGATACCCGACCTCTTATACGGCAGTAAGACCTGGACCTGTTACCCGAGACAGAACCGCTTCTGGAGCGGTGTCACCAGTTCCATTGACAAACCACACTGAGTATGCTGAACATCAAAGAGCAGGACAAGATTACCGACAATCATGTCCCGGAACACAGCTCGCCAGCAGCAAAGCAATGCTGACAAACGCAGGCCAGAAGGGTAGAATAAATGCTATAAAGGCATAGAGAAGCACAACCTCAAACAACGTGAAATAGCAGTGGGCCGTTGGGAGACCACTCCAGTTAACAGACCAGCCTCAGGTGCAGCGATTGGCAGAGGGCATGCTCTCTTTGAGCAAAAGCTTTGCAAAAACCAGAAGGCCGAGAGGCAGACTTGAAAACAGAGACGGGCCCTGTATCTGACGGACTCATTAACGCAGCAGAGATCTATCCCTGAGGGCAAATAATGCAGCAGAGAATGGGACCTCACCATCTTCAAGCTGGATATGCAGGCATGCTCCAAGATGTAGCATGGGTCAGGATCCCTGAAAATGTGGCTGTACCACGAGGTATATTTTCCCACGGATTTAGGTTAAAAATGAATCTCGGCCCAGGTTGGGAGAGATTTACTCACCTGTGTCAGGTTTTTGCACGGGATAAGTTATCAAACAATACCAACTACATCCCCGAGTTGTCTTGTTTGCATTGTGGGGTGGCCCTAACCTAGGGGAGGCCTGTATATTTACAGCGTTAGTGGGCTTTGCAAAAGCACGATGACCATCAGCACACCTGGTCTCTGCCCTGGAGGGTTAGCGAGAGCTTAAAGCTCCTCGCCATGATATGGCTGACTTCTTCAGCATTGCAGAGGTCTTTTGAAGGGCTTATCCTGTCACAGTGGAATACAGCAGGTCTTCCCCAGGATGGAATGAGGGAGGGGGAAGCTCGCGTCAGAATTTGATTCTGATCTACTGGGAAACTCAACTGAACAGGCTGAGAACAGCATCATTAGTACTGGAGCTCCCGTATGAATAGGGCTGTGCTTTGGAAAGAACATACACGAAACAACATGGAGGTGATTGCAGCCGCTTCTCCGAATCGGTAAAGTCTGAGGTACTGTACCAGCTGACGCGCGGCAAATCCTACATAATAATAACGATGGTATTTGTTAAGCGTTTACTATGTGCAAAGCACTGATCTAAGCGCTGGGGGGAGACAAGGTGATCAGGTTGTCCCACCGGGGGCTCACAGTCTTAATCCCCATTTGACAGATGAGGTAACTGAGGCCCAGAGAAGTGAAGTGACTGGCCCAAAGTCACACAGCTGACAGTTGGCGGAGCCGGGATTTGAACCCATGACCTCTGACTCCCAAGCCCGGGCTCTTTCCACTGAGCCACGCTGCTTCACATACAACAAAGGATCATCAACTGAGGCCCAGGACTGAATTCTCGTTTCCTGGGTAGATGATAGTCCAGTGAGGCATCAATCAGTAGTATTTATTGAGCACAAAGTTTAGGCATTTTTTTTATACAATAAAACCTGGTAGACTTGAGTTGTGTCCTCAAAGAACTTATTGTCCTGTGCACGAGGTGCTTAAATAAAATCACAGGTACAGGAAAGCAACAGAGTTTAAAGATTCCAAAGGGGCATCTAACTACGGGTGGGGTTGGGGGGCATGGCAGGGAGAGGAAATAGACACATAGAGATAAAGCCTTATAGAGAAAGTGTGGTATTTGTTAAGCATTTACTGTGTGTCACACACTATACTAAGCACTGGGGTAGATATAAGGTAATCAGGTCCCACATGGGGCTCAGTCGAAATAGGAGAGGGAGGAGCCAGCATTGAACCCCTATGTTGCCAGTGAGGGAAACCGAGGCCCAGAGAAGTGACATACCTTACACAAGGTCTCACAGCAGACACGTGATGGAGCCAAGATTAGAACCCGGGTCCTCTGACTCCAAAGCCCGTGCTCTTTCCACTGAGCCACGCTGCTTCCCAACACGGTACCAATGAGGCATCACCACTCAGATCACGCTGAAAGCGTACAGCTGCAGGGTCCAACCAATTTTATGGCTGTGACAGTAGGGCCACTGATATTACCTATCTATAATACTTATCCTCGAGTGGCAAGATGGGATCACAACCAGTGAGGATCTTGGAGGCAGTCAGACCACTGGCCTGTCCCTGCACTGCCCAACAGGACGTTACACTCAGGTGAAATGGAATAACAACAATAATAATAATGGCATTGTTACGTGCCAAGCACCGTTCCAAGAGCTAGGGTAGATACAAGTTGGTTGGACATAGTCCCTGTCCCACGTGGGGCTCACACTCAATACCCATTTGACAGAAGCACGGAGAAGTGAAGTGACTTGCCCGAGGTCACACAGCAGACGTGTGGCAGAGATGGGATTAGAACCCGGGTCCTTCTGCTTCTCATGGCAGAGACGGCCACCTGAAACGCCTTTGGGATATATGAAGCAAAACCACGAACTGTGTAATATAGCAGCGGCCAGTTGGAAAACAGCAGCGAAAATCAATCAATGGTAATTACTGATCGCTTACTGAGTGCAGATCGCTGGACTAAGCACTTGGGAGAGTACAACAGAGTAGGTAGATGTGTTCCCTGCCCACAAGACTGGTCAGCTTGGCAAGTAGCAGTCAGAAACGAGGAGAGCAATTTTCAGGAAGATCATGAGACCAAGACAAAGCCGCAAAATGATAATGATAACAATAATGGTTTTTGGTAAGAGCTTACTATGTGCCAGGCACTGTACTAAGTGCTGGGGTGGATACAAGCAAATGGGGTTGGACACAAGTCCCTGTCCCACGGGGGGGGTCACCGTCTCAATCCCCATTTTCAGATGGAGGTAACTGAAGGACAGTGGTGAAATGACTTGCCCAGGTCACACAGCAGACAACTGAGGAGCTGGGATTAGAACCCTTAACCTTCTGACTCTTAGGCCCATATGCTCTAGTACTAAATGTAATAGTACAGCAATGGGCAACCTTTACAAATCCAAATAATCAGTCAGTCAGTGGGATTTATTGAGCACTTGTCCTGTGCAGAGAATTGGACTAAGTGCTTAGGAGAGCGCAACAAAGCAAGTACACACAGTGCCTGATCTCAAAGAGTTTACATATAGCAGATACCGAAGGGGTAAATAGTCAGGCCTTATCAGCTAGAGTGGGGCTCACGGCTAAAATTTGCCAACAAAGCGCTGGGGAGGATACGAGGTGATCAGATTGTCCCACGTGGGGCTCACAGCCGTCATCCCCATTTGACAGATGAGGGAACTGAGGCCCAGAGAAGTTACGTGATTTGCCCAAAGCCACACAGCTGACAGGTGGCGGAGTGGGGATTTGAACCCATGACCTCGGACTCCCAAGCCCGGGCTCTTTCCATTGAGCCACGCTGTTTAAGGGCTACAAACTTAAGTGCACAGTGAGAAGGATGGGGAGGGACACAAAGCTAGTTAGGGGAGGCTTCCTAAAGGAGATGGGATCTTGGTAGGACTTCGAAGATAGGGCGGATGGTGGGGCGGAGGACCGTTCCCGGCAGGAGGGAGAGAGCTGACCGAGTGCCTAAAAGCTCCAGGTGGGAAGTTTTTGTTTGTTGTGGAGATGTACGGGCAACCGCTGGAGGTTTTCTGTAGTTTCTACATTTTCTGTAGTTTCTACATTAGGTACTGTTTACATCATTTCGCTGCACTTAAAGGAGACATGAAACTTCACAAAACCACCAGGAAAAACGATTTTTCTCACTGGTAAGTTAAGTGCCAGCAGCAAACCTCAACAGACCTCGGCTAAATTGTTTCGAACCACTAGAGTTAGCCATTTCTTCTAAAGCACCAATTATTTAGTCCTTTAGTACTTTAGAAGGTGAAATACGCTCGGCTGGGCCGCAACACATCACTGCGCGCTTCGCCTAGAATGCAGTTAGGGAATTAAGGAACATCCTTCCAGCAGTGTGAGTCTGTTTGGGCTCACCCCGCCGCACTATAGGAAGAAACTGCATCGAAAAGGGAAAGCACCTTCTCCTGGTCAAAATTATTCCCAAAGCCGCTCGAAAGGGGGCTTGGATGCCCAGAGGTGTCCCCAGGGTGCTAAATACCTTGTTTTGTTTTTCCTTCCTGGAAGAGACGGACTTTGGAGCTCTCCTGTCCACCGTCCCCTAATTACCATCCATATGTAAAATTTCTGAAGAGCAAAATCTTGTTCCTAGAAGATGCCGGGCTTTATTCATTGATATAGTCTGAAAAGCCCAGCTCAACAAGTGTGAACATCAACCAGCAAATGATCAGCAAAGAAATGATCCATTTTGTAGGAGAACCTTACCTAGTTTGGTCTTTCTACCTTAACTGCATATCCCAGGCAACGTCGATTTCAGTTATTTAAAGCCCCCTCCTTCCTCTCCCCGTCCTCCCCATCCCCATCCTCCCCGCCTTACCTCCTTCCCCTCCCCACAGCACCTGTACATATGTATTTATGTTTGTACGTATTTATTACTCTACTTATTTTATTTGTACATATTTATTCTATTTATTTTATTTTGTTAGTATGTTTGGTTTTGTTCTCTGTCTCCCCCTTCTAGACTGTGAGCCCACTGTTGGGTAGGGACCATCTCTATATGTTGCCAACTTGTACTTCCCAAGCGCTTAGTACAGTGCTCTGCACACAGTAAGCGCTCAATAAATTTGATTGAATGAATGAATGAATCCCAGGACTCTCCAGATAAGCAACCTCAGAGGGCAAAGGGGACCCAGCCAGCCTGGCTTCCTGAGGGAGTTGAGAGAGATTTTCTTCCCCTGATACACTCCATTTTTCAAGGTAATACTTCTTTCTAGCAAACCTGAGCCTCACACACCCATCCTTCTTAACTGAAACACCAAGGCTAGCCATCTTACCTGCTTTTTAATAGCTGATGAACTTCACTGTAATAGTTTTAGTCAACTGCAAAACAAATACCATTTCCAAACCACCGACCCCTTACCTAATATACTCCCCTCGGGGTTTCCTTTCCCCAGGTTTCTCTTAGTGATCAGAGAAGAAATGGTCCAGGCGAATTTTGCCCTGCTCGGTCCCCATTTGCTATTTTCAGCCTCTCCCTCCTACCTCGACCGCAAGCCTCAGTCTGCGTCCGATCTGCTCGTAATAATTGTGGCACTTGTTAAGCGCTTACTGTACTAAGCGCCGGGGCGGATACAAGCAAATCGGGTTGGGCACGGTCCGTGCCCCACGTGGGGCTCACAGTCTCAATCCCCATTTTACAGCTGAGGTAACAGGCACAGGGCAGTGACGTGACTTGCCCAAGGCCACACAGCAGACAAGTGGCAGGGCGGGGATTAGAACCCATGACCTTCTGACTCCCGGCCCATGCTCTATCCACGATGTCATGGTGCGTAAAGTTGCAAACTTAAAAAAACAGTGCTTGACCCATAGTAAGCACTTGAGTACCGGGGGAAAAAAATGCAGCCTACTTAGGGGTCCGTTTCCACCAGATCTTTCACTCGAGATTTCTGGATAACAGGGTGAACGCTACTGCCTAGCCTCAGGTTTGCTCAGAAAGAGCCTCGCTCTTGGGTCCAGGCCTCTAAACCCACAAAATCGAGAACCTTTTTTCCCCCCCACCAGCATCCTTTCCCAAGGATAACTCAGCCCCTTCCCAAAAAATGGCTGTCCGTCAACTAGGTACCCCAATGCCCCTTTCCTTTTTCTTTCTAACTGGCCCTTCCCCAAGTGGAGCTATCGGGGAACTGGTACTTAAGCAGATTCATTTGCCCTTTGGAAGGAGGTAATTTCCTGTATCAACAACCTTCGAGCTCCTCCCCCCATCCTCGTAGGTGGAGGTAGCCAACTCGGCCATCACACACTGCAGCCTGTGTTTGCACTTAAACAAGAGCTGGGTGTACTGTGAACGTTATTATCATACTTGGACATTGCTGCCACAGCACCTGTATATATGTATATATGGTTGTACATATTTATTACTCTATTTATTTATTTATTTATTTATTTTACTTGTACATTTCTATCCTACTTATTTTATTTTGTTGGTATGTTTGGTTCAGTTCTCTGTCTCCCCCTTTTAGACTGTGAGCCCACTGTTGGGTAGGGACTGTCTCTATGTGATGCCAATTTGTACTTCCCAAACGCTTAGTACAGTGCTCTGCACATAGTAAGCGCTCAATAAATACGATTGATTGATTGATTGATTGATTGATGGAATTAACATTCATCCTGTAAAAGAGACGGGCTAAATCTTGACAGACCCTCTCCTAAAGAATTCCTTGCTTTTTCCCCCTCTCTCTATTCATTCAATTCTTCTATTTCTCTCAGACCACCCATGTTCTTTCACACCACTTATTTCGGAGCACCTTTCCCCCTCTGAGAGATTCCCTTTCAGTCACTCATTCAGTGGTATTTATTGAGCGCTTACCGTGTGCAGAGCACTGTACTAAGCGCTTGGAAAGTACAATTCGGCAACGGATAGAGACGATCCCTACCCAACAATGGGCTCACAGTCTAGAAGGGGGGGACCCCCCATCTTACCTCCTTCCCTTCCCCACAGCACCTGTATATATGTATATATGGTTGTACATATTTATTACTCTATTTATTTATTTTACTTGTACATTTCTATCCTATTTATCGTATTTTGTTGGTATGTTTGGTTCTGTTCTCTGTCTCCCCCTTTTAGACTGTGAGCCCACTGTTGGGTAGGGACTGTCTCTATGTGTTACCAATTTGTACTTCCCAAGCACTTAGTACAGTGCTCTGCACATAGTAAGCGCTCAATAAATACGATTGATTGATTGATTGACAGACGATAAAACAAAGCACATAAACAGGCGAAAAAATAGCCCCTCCACGTAAGGGAAGTGTTAACACTGAAACCACTTCTCTCTAGAAACCCCGTCCCTGTGACTCCTACGGGCAACCAGAGGAATGTTGTCTGGCTACACACCCTTCCTGATTTCTTATCTGAAGCAAGTGTGTGCCAACTGAATGGCTAGAACCTTGATCAGCTGTGATCTTTATGCACCGTCTTAAATCCCCTTCGCTGATCCAAAAGTGCAATGCGCCGCTAGTGCTGGAGTCCTTCGGCCTCAGGGGCTGTACTTCTAAAAAAGTCTGCAAGTGGAACTAAATCCAGGTCGCTCGGGGGGTTCGGGGAGCCCACAAAAGGCGTTGAGAAGGTTCCCTCAGTTCGGTTCCTCCAGAGTCTCTCCGAAATTGATCCAATCCTCCAAGGAGCAGTAGTGGCCTGGCCCCACTCCCCGGCCTGCCCCCAAATCTTCGATGCCAGGGCATCCAGGGTAACCTGAACCCAACAAAGGGTCTTGAGTGAGGTAGAGGCCAAGATCAGGATTGAGGATCCTGCCACGTGCTGCGGGGAGAGAGACAGAAGCAATTCCCCACGTCCACTCTACTTCATGGAAGGCACTCTCCCTGGAGCTAGATGTCCTATTAATAATAATTAATTAACGGCACTTGTTAAATGCTGATTACGTGCCAAGCACTGTTCTAAGCACTGGGGTAGATACAAGTTAGGTTGGACAGAGTCCCTGTCCCACGTAGGGCTCACACTCTTCTCCCTTCCATTCTGGGAGAATAATAATAATGATGGTATTTGTTGGGTGCTATGTGCCAAGCACTGTACTAAGCGCTGGGGTGGTTACAGGCAAATCGAGTCGGACACAGTCCCTGTCCCATGTGGGGCTCACAGTCTCGATCCCCATTTTACAGGTGAGGTCACCGAGGCACAGAGAAGCGAAGTGACTTGCCCCAGGACACACAGCAGACAAGTAAGGAGAGGTAGAGAAGCAGCGTGGCTCCGTGGAAAGAGCCCGGGCTTTGGAGTCAGAGGTCACGGGTTCAAATTCCGGCTCCGCCAATTGTCAGCTGGGTGACTTTGGGCAAGTCACTTCACTTCTCGGGGCCCCAGTGACCTCATCTGGAAAATGGGGATGAAGACTGTGAGCCCCGGGTGGGACAACCTGATCACCTTGTAACCTCTCCGGTGCTTAGAACAGTGCTTGGCACATAGTAAGCGCTTAATAAATGCCACCATTATTATTAATATTATTATTATTATAAGTAGCAGAGCCGGAATTAGCACCCACGACCTTCCAACTCCCAGGCCCGTGCTCTATCCACTAAGGGAGGTGTTAATATTGAAACCGATTCCCTCGAGAAACCCCATCTCTGTGACTCCAGACGAGAAACGTTGTCTGGCTACGCTTCCTTCCTGATTTATCTGAAGCCGGTGTGTGCCAACTGAATGGCTAGAACCTTGATCAGCTGTGATCTTTATTAATAATAATAACAATAATAATGGCATTTATTAAGCGCTTACTACGAGCAAAGCACTGTTCTAAGCGCTGGGCGGGTACAAGGTAATCAGGTGGTCCCACCGGGGGCTCACAGGCTTCATCCCCATTTGACAGCTGACAAGTGGCAGAGCCAGAATTTGAACCCATGACCTCTGACTCCAAAGCCCGGGCTTTTTGGAGTCCGTCTTAAATCCCCTTGGCTGATACGAAATGCAATGCGCAGGCCTTCTCGACGACAGGTCTGTGACCCCTTACGTGCCCATTTGTTCAAAAGAAAAAAAAGGCACACGAGAGCTGCCCACAAAACATAACCAATACACATATAAGGGCTGTATTTGCTATCTGGTAATTATATATTTTTATCACTCTGCATGCCAATCAGCAGCCTATCCTCCTATTGATTTGAATAGGTTACTTACTATACTTCACCCCGGATTAATGCTGCCCTGGATGATAATAATAATAATAATGGCATTTGTTAAGCGCTTACTATGTGCAAAGCACTGTTCTAAGCGCTGGGGGGATAGAAGGCGATCAGGTTGTCAATCAATCAACCAATCGTATTTATTGAGCGCTTACTATGTGTCCCACGTGGGGCTCACGGTCTTCATCCCCATTTTACAGGTGAGGTAACTGAGGCACAGAGAAGTTAAGCAGCTTGCCCAAGGTCACACAGCTGACAGCGCCAGGATTCGAACCCTTGACCTCTGACTCCCAAGCCCGAGCTCTTCCCACCGAGCCATGGATATACGCTGCCTTTAGAGAATCAGCTCTAGGAGGAAAGGAACTGCGCTTCGTACAGTGCTCTGCCCACAGTAAGCGCTCAATAAATATGATTGGATGAATGAATGAATGATATTGGGGAGAGGGAGGGAGTATCTGTCACTCAGGTTTGAAAATGATGTGACTGACGGTGAAATTTGAATCAGTGTGTAGGTGAGACTGATAATCAGTGTCTTACTGAACGTACAAAACTGGTCCATCGTTGCCCCCTTGCATTTCTAACAGTGCCCAATGCTGTTTTTCCTTCTTCCTCACGGTATCAGGCATCTCCCAAATGCTCTGCTGCAAGATCATTACCTCATTTCGGATCACTGCACGTCAGACTAGCCTGTTTTCTGCAAACCACCTCCCAACTTTCCACTGCTATGCTACATCAAGTCTGGACGTCCTGCGGTCGTCCTTTCTCTTCTCATTTCCTCCTCGGCAAAGATACTAGGTCAGAAGCGCCGCCGCAGCGCTGGTGACCGGATTGACTGTAAGCTTGTTGCGGGCGGGGAACGTGGGTACGGTGCCCTGCGCACAATAAGCTCAATAAACGATTGATTCCTAGTGGTTATCCTGTGGCTCAGTGGAAAAAGCCTGGGATTTGGAGTCGGAGGTCATGGGTTCAAATCCCGGCTCCGCCACTTCATCATCATCATCATCATCATCAATCGTATTTATTGAGCGCTTACTAGGTGCAGAGCACTGTACTAAGCGCTTGGGAAGTACAAATTGGCAACATATAGAGACAGTCCCTACCCAACAGTGGGCTCACAGTCTAAAAGGGGGAGACAGAGAACAAAACCAAACATACTAACAAAATAAAATAAATAGAATAGATATGTACAAATAGAGTAAAAAAAATATGTACAAACATATATACATATATACAGGTGCTGTGGGGAAGGGAAGGAGGTAAGATGGGGGGGATGGAGAGGGGGACGAGGGGGAGAGGAAGGAAGGGGCTCAGTCTGGGAAGGCCTCCTGGAGGAGGTGAGCTCTCAGCAGGGCCTTGAAGGGCACACACAGCTGTGTGACTCTGGGCAAGTCACTTAACTTCTCTGGGCCTCAGTTCCCTCACCTGGAAAATGCCCCTGTGGGACAACCTCATCACCTTGTAACCTCCCCAGTGCTTAGAACAGTGCTTTGCACATAGTAAGCGCTTAATAAATGCTATCATCATTATTATTATTATTATTATCAATGCTAAGCATTTGAACCAAGGTGGAGGGCATCGGCGGAACTGCTCTAGAAGCCGAATGCGACGTTTCTGGCGGACATGAAGGAGATGAAATTAATCGATCAGTGATTGAGCACTTACTGGGCTGCAGAGCCCTGTATTACGTGCTTGGAGACGGCAAGCTCTTGGGCAGGTGAGCCGGACATTAAAATCAACTACGGACAGGGGAAATTAATAGAGTATAAGGATAGGTATCTAAGAGCTGTGGAGTTAGGGGGAGTATCAGTGTGCTTAATCAATCAATCGTATTTATTGGGCGCTTACTGTGTGCAGAGCACTGTACTAAGCGCTTGGGGGACAGCCGAGTGATGATGACTGTATCTGTTAAGCGCTTACTATGTGTCAAGCGCTGTTCTACGCCCTGCGGTAGATACAAGCAGATTTCCTGTCCCATATGGGGCTCAGAGTCTCAATCCCCATTTTACAGATGAGGGAACTGAGGCCCGGAGAAATTAGGTGACTTGCCCGAGGTAACACGGCAGACAAGAGGTGGAGCCGGGATTAGAACCCAGGTCCCTCTGTCCCTCAGGCCCGTGCTCTATCCACTAGGCCACCCCGCTTCCCTGCATCTGAAGTTCAGTTGACACGGGGCGGAAGGCAGATAGAGGAATTGAGGGCTTAATCAGGGAAGACCTCTTGGAGGAGACGGGACTTTAGGAAGATTTTGAAGGTGAGGAGAGTGGTGAGCTGTCAGATATGAAACGGGAAGAAAGACTACAGTTGCCTTGGGCACCATCAGCTTGGTCTGAATCTTTTCATTCATTCAATCGCATTTATTGAGCGCTTACTGTGTGCAGAGCACTGTTCTAAGCGCTGGGGGGAAACAAGGCGATCAGGTTGTCCCATGTGGGGCTCGCAGTCTTCATCCCCATTTTACAGATGCGGGAACTGAGGCCCAGAGAAGTGAAGTGACTTGCCCAGAGTCACACAGCTGACAGCTGGCAGAGCCGGGATTTGAACCCATGACCTCTGATTCCAAAGCCTGGGCTCTTTCCACTGAGCCATGCTACTTCTCTGATGCAGATGGCCAAAATAGGGGTAATGGACGAGACCGGATGAAGAGCTCAACACTACTACTGAAGGAACGACTCGAGCGTACGTACGCTGGCAACGGGAAAACCTAATCCGGAGTTTTAAATGAGTAGACAGTCCACGGCTTTGCCCAGTTGCTAAAGAGGCAGTAATTCTGTCTGCCCACAGTAAGCGCTCAATAAATACAAATGAATGAATGAAAGCTCTCTTGGTATCTGAGTAGCCCTTTTAAGGAATGCTTTGCTGACACCCAAATGGGAAGGAGTCGAGAAATGGGATCTCTCAAAATTCATTTATTCATTCAATCGTATTTACTGAGCGCTTACTGTGTGCAGAGCACACAGTATGCCTCACCCAATCCCGAACCAAGCTCATCAGTCCTGTATATATCAGTCATATATATTACCTGTATATATGTATATATGTTTGTACATATTTATGACTCTATTTATTTGTTTATTTATTTATTTTACTTGGACATATCTATTCTATTTATTTTATTTTGTTAGTATGTTTGGTTTTGTTCTCTGTCTCCCCCTTTTAGGCTGTGAGCCCACTGTTGGGTAGGGACTGTCTCTATATGTTGCCAATTTGTACTTCCCAAGCGCTTAGTACAGTGCTCTGCACATAGTAAGCGCTCAATAAATACGATTGATAATGATGATGATGATGATCAGTCGTCAGCCTTTATGGGAAAGTGGGAGGAAGAAAAGAAAACATCTTATCGAATACAAAGTAAATAACAATTTTGTCATGGAACAACAGGATGCTGTATGACACTGAGGATAGAGTTGTTTGTTCCGTTCCAGTTCACTATCCATTTTTTAGATCCATAATTGAGGGGTGGGGGTTAAGGAGGATATGAATTATCCTTTAAAGTAATGGATAACAGAATAACTTTTTGTGGGGAGGAAGTGATAGGAACACAAACACACACACACAAGATGAAGGAAAAGTATGACCTCTTATCCAATTCTTTTTAATGGCATTTGTTAAGCACTTACTATGTGCCAGGCACTGTATTAAGCACAGGGGTGGAAACAAGTTACTCAGGTTGGACCCAATCCCTGTCCCACATGGGGCTCACAGTCTTAAGCCCCATTTTACAGATGAGGTAACGGAGGCACAGAGAAGTGAAAGTTATTTGCCTAAAGTCACACAGCTGACAGGCGGTGAAGCCAGCGTTAGAAACTAAGTCCTGCTGATTTCCAGGCCCTTGCTCTGCTCACTAGGCAACGCTGCTTCTCAATCGGGACAACAACCGGTTGTCATAGTGAAGTGATCAATTCTCTCCCTGAATTGCAAAAATCCAGTAAGTCAACGGGGTCCCAGAGGACATTAGAATGTTCTGTGAAATGTTTTCAATCAATAGGTACTTTTCAACTGCCCTCTGGTATTTCAGACCAGTCAAATTCCTCTTGCCTATAAGGCTCCTGTTCCAAAATTAGGTTGTAGGCATTTGGTTTGGTGTGCGCCTCTCTCTTTCTCTCTCTCGGGTAGTTTTGAATCACAGTTCTTCGTATTTAGGTTTCTCAGCCCACCCCCGCCCCTCCCAAATTTTACCAAAACCTCCAAATCTTGAATGAGTAAAACGAGCTAAGAACTGACGCAGTTTCTCCAGGAGAACTCCTCCGATGCCGGCCTTATCCCCGCCTCCCTTCTAGTCTCTTACTCGCACTGCTCTTTGTTGCGCTGCAGTTATTTTCCTTTTAAAAGAATTAGAAGATATTAAAGATATCATATAAATTATCCTGGTTGGATGTCAGACTCTGATTAGGCTTCTGGTCATTTCTCCTGGTTCTGTGTTATTTCATTCATTTTTCATTCAATCGTATTCATTGAGCGCTTGCTGTGGGCAGAGCGCTTGGAAAGTACAATCAGGCAACAGAGATGATACCCACCCAACGACGGGCTCACACTCTAGAAGGGGGGAGACAGAAAACAAAACAAAACAAAACAAGCAGACAGGCATCAACAGCATATAAACAGATAAAATAAACAGAGAGATCTACACGTCAAGAGACCCACCATGTTCTAGTCCCAATTCTGCCTCTGGTCTGCTGGGTGGCAGAGCTATCTGTAATTTATTTATATCTGTAGTTTATTTATATCTGTAATTTATTTATTTATCCTAATGTCTGTCTCCCCCTCTAGACTGTAAGCTTGTTGTGGGCAGGGACTGTGTCTGTTTGTTGTTATACTGTACTCTCCTAAGCGCTTAGTACAGTGCTCTGCACACAGTAAGCACTCAATAAACACAACTGAATGAATTGAATGAATGAATGAATGTCTTTGGGCAAGCTGCTTAACCTTCTGGGGCCTCAGTTTCCCCATCTGTAAAACGGGGATGATATACCTGCTCTCTCCGCTTCTTAGAACATGTGCCCTGTGAGAGACAGGGACTGTGTCAACCTGATTATTTTCCACCTAACCCAGCTCAATGGTTGGCACGTAGCAAGGGCCTAATAAACAATATAACAACAATAATAATAATCGTTGATGTAATAACATGACCGGGAAAACGAGGAATAATCGGGGAATACCTAGTGGAAGAGACTGTTTTTCAGAGGACCTTTTAAGATGGGGAGGAAAGTGGTTTGTTTGGCATATTTAAAGGGGAAGGGGACTTCACACCGTGGGAAAGACAGAGCCAAGAACCAGGTTACAGTTTAAAGGTTAAATAGGGAAAAATTAAGGAGCGCAAGCTATAGTGTAATCAACAATAAAAGAGAGCATTTTTGGTAAGGAAGCAGCTCGTAGGGAGCCAAATTAAACAGTCAGAAATGTATGTTTGCTGCAGAATGAAATGGGTAGCCATTGCAGGTTTTTGAAGAGGGGAGTCCTGTGCTCTGAATAGCAATTGAAGAAGAGGATCAGAACAGTTGTGTGTAGGACAGACTGAAGAGGGAAGAGGCTTGAGACTGGGAGACCAGTACGAAGACCCGTGCGGGAATCCAGCTGGGCTGTTGCTTCGTATGGTTGGCTTTCCGTGACAGGCAATCAATCAATCAATCAATCGTATTTATTGAGCGCTTACTATGTGCAGAGCACTGTACTAAGCGCTTGGGAAGTACAAATTGGCATCACATAGAGACAGTCCCTACCCAACAGTGGGCTCACAGTCTAAAAGGGGGAGACAGAGAACAGAACCAAACATGCCAACAAAATAAAATAAGTAGGATAGAAATGTACAAGTAAAATAAATAAATAAATAAATAAATAAATAAATAAATAAATAAATAGAGTAATAAATATGTACAACCATATATACATATATACAGGTGCTGTGGGGAAGGGAAGGAGGTAAGACGGGGGGATGGAGAGGGGGACGAGGGGGAGAGGAAAGAAGGGGCTCAGTCTGGGAAGGCCTCCTGGAGGAGGTGAGCTCTCAGCAGGGCCTTGAAGGGAGGAAGAGAGCTAGCTTGGCGGATGGGGAGAGGGAGGGCATTCCAGGCCCGGGGGATGACGTGGGCCGGGGGTCGATGGCGGGACAGGCGAGAGCGAGGTACAGTGAGGAGATTAGTGGTGGAGGAGCGGAGGGTGCGGGCTGGGCAGTAGAAGGAGAGAAGGGAGGTGAGGTAGGAGGGGGCGAGGCAAGAAAGGTGTAGGGTCACAGGAAGCAGGAAGGAGAGGAGCTGGTCTTGGGATTTGGTGCAGTGCCATTATCTTGGAAGGAAACCAGAAGCAACGCCACCCTAATAATAATAATAATAATAATAATAATAATAAGGATGGGATTTGTTAAGCGCTTACTATGTGCCAAGCACTGTTCTAAGCGCTGGTGGGGACACAAGGTAATCAGGTTGTCCCACGTGGGGCTCACAGTTTTCACCCCCATTTTCCCAGATGAGGTAACCGAGGCCCAGAGAAGTGAAGTGACTTGCCCAAGGTCACAGCTGACAAGTGGCCGAGCCGGGATTAGAACCCACGGCCTCTGGCTCCCCAGCTGGCTCTCTCCACTGAGCCACGCTGCTTTGTGCTACCCACAAAGACGGTAGGAGACACCGCTAGAATGGTTCTCAGCGTTTGTACTGGCTAAGTGGAGGTGGGAGGGAAGGAGAGAAAAAACACGGTAGGAGACCCACGGCCTTCAAACTCGTGATAAAACCAGAATTTAGTATAGCTCCAGGCACATAGCAATGATCCAAAATTCTCAATTTTCTGGAGAGCTAAAAACGACTTCCAGAACCCGGAGAACTCTTCCGGCAATGTCCACTACCTGAGGGGACATTTTTGGAAAAAAGAATGTGACACAAGCATACGCTCGGCATACCCCTGGCAAGTTACCAAGTATGGCAGAGAGCAGTTAAAAAATGTATCGTTGAGAAAACAGGCTTAAATAATATTTCGGAAAATCTGCTCCTGAACAACCTGCAATAAACTATGCTAGAGGCCTAAAGCAGAAGGTAGAGCTAAAAATGGAAGACACGTGTATTTGCTACTTACTCAGAATTCGAGAAAACAAGGAGGAAAGGAAGTGACAGGAGCCCAGTCAAGATTTTTCTCTCATCAACTGTGGCAAAACAGACTCAAGGCAGCGCACTAATTTCCTGAAATGTAAACTGGAACCGGTTTTCTCAGAGGAACAAAGCTTAATGGGGGATTGGCTCCTGAACCAAAAGAGCGATATCCTATTTTTACCAAAATGATTGTCATTATTATATTGGGAAATTTAAGCACTTACTATGTACCCAGATTTGTGAGATGAGTCAATTACAGATGAGTAACAGAGCCACGGTTGTGCATTTATATCGAAACAGCGAGGTTCTGCAACAGGGTGACCGGTTTACTTCATCATCAGTAAAATGGTGTCAATTCTGGCAATCAGGCAGGCACTCCCTCACCACCCTCTTTAAATTTTCCAACCCCAATACCACCCACCACCCGTCGCGGCTTTAAATATTATTTCCCCACGCAACCGATCCATCCCCTCCCCACTTTGGCCTCCCAGAGCTACTGCCAAAAGGAATGTATTGAGCACTTACTGCGGAAAGAGCACCGTAGTAGTGCCATAAACTCCCAACCCATGAAACGTAAAGCTGAAATGGAGGGAAAATATAAAAATGCTGTGTCACTCCTCTTAACGAGGATGTTTCAGGTTGACTATTTCCCGGAGTCGGAAGAGGAAGGTAGTTAGATATAAGTAAAAGACTCAGATCAACAGAAAGGCAGTCTATGGAAACTGGGCAACCCCAATGTAATCTTCAGGTTTAAATTAAAATTATAGCAACAGGAAGAACGGGTTTGGTTTACACTTGTACGGGGGTTTAGGATGAGTCATTCCGTGGTCCTTATTGGGTGCCTAACGTGGGCAGAAAACTGTACTATGCAACTGAGAGCGTATAATAAAAGAACAAAACATGGTTCCTGTCCTCAAGGACTTTACAATCTAAATGAATGGAAATAATCAGGAATGTTAAACATACTGGCATCATGCTTTTTTAGTCCAGTAACTTTCCGAATAAGAAATATTTGTTTTCCTGAAAAGTATAAACGGTTGTTTGAAAAACTAACAAAATGCATGTTCTGTATCATTTACAGGTGACAGATTAAGGGGCAGAAATAGTTCAGGTTCTGGAGGTAACTACACCATTATGCACTTTTTCCACACTAAAAGAATTGTATTCGCAGGGCTGGTCTTCCTATATAGGTTTCTTAAGCTTTCTGAGAACAGTATATGCTCCTCCCAGATAATACTTCCCCCCCCCCCCCCCCCGGAGGGCTAGTAACATTGGTATTTAAATGTTGCTTAGGAAATGTGCTTCCATCCCGGACAACTTCATTAAGAATAACAATGTTAGCAGTCAGGCTAATGGAATTCAAATTTTAGAAAGAAGACTTCTTCAAAAGTTGCCGTCACCGTCATAATTTACCTCCAGGTTTCTTATTTTCAAAAGAGATATTTAGAATTATTTATGTGCCGATGCTTCTGCGGTACACAACGTTTCTGACTAATCACCAAGGACAGTTTGGTATCTTACAATAAGGGGAAAATCATTTATAGAACAGGGTTAGGGAAAGAGGGAAGGGGGAGGAGCGTGGAATCTATCGGAAAGGACTCTGGAGTTTATCGCTTCATCTTTTTCCTCCTTGGAAATCCATATTAGCAAGTCAAATCAAAATAGGAACCTTTATTTGTTTCATTTTTTTAATATCTTAAAGTTAAAATGCTGTTTAACATTGAAAGCAATGAAATAACTGCCCTAACCTACTTGGCAATTGATATTTCAAACTACATAAGCAAAATAACACAAACTTTTGCTCTTTCCAGTGCATTTTCAGATTTTTAAAATGTAATGTCATCACGTTTAATTTTATCACCCACTGGAACATGAAATTGAAGCAAACCAAAAAACAAGAAAAATGTCATTTGGAATCCCATAAGCATAATATATTTAAAAAACGGTTTCAGTACAATAGATTTACTCACGGTCCTGTCAAAGGACAATGCTTAACTGATCTTTATCTCCCCAATTAGCCATCAACCAGTGAAAAACTGCCTATTGAAGCACTGGTCAACCCATGTTCTCATCCTTCAAATTTTCCCCTCCTCAGCACCTTCAGAATAGTTCATTCAAAACTAGCACTACTAATGAGATGAACAAATTTGGGGACTAAACACTTTTTCCCGCCACTTTATGAATATCAATGGACCTCTGGCTCTCTCAGAAAAGCCAAAAAGAACTCTCTGCCACCATTCTGTGCATCTAATTTGCTTCCACATGTCTGATTTCAATGGAACTTCCCAGGATTAGGGCGGGAGAACTGAGTGCTTCAATGGCCATCCCCCCAAGGACGCTAAAAATCAGGATGTGTTAATATGGCACGAAGGACACTTGTATTATGTTCAAGTGAATCTGCACAAGACCTTCGCCATTAAGCATCAACGGGGTTGATTATGTCAATTGTTCATATTCTGTGACATGGGTGAATTCGTCTCTTTTGCAACGATGCAGGTTTCAAATGGGTCATAGGCACAAATTAAAAATAGCCCAGGAAGAGTTTTAGCACAGCGTTCTTGCAAACAACCACTGGTAGATTCACCCATTTATTAACAGCAAGCCAGGCGAGAACATTGATTTTTTTTTTCATTTATTTTACTCCACAGGAGCCGTCAATGTGGGGAGGGCGGGAGAGAGGCGTGCTTAACACAAGGCATGCGCCGGTCTAGACTGATAATGATAATAATGATTATGGTATTTGTGTAGCGCTTACTATTTGCCAACCACCGTTCTAAGCGCTGGGGTAGATACAAGGTGATCAGGTTGTCCCACGCGGGGCTCACAGTCTACATCCCCATTTTCCAGGTGAGGTAACTGAGCCACAGAGAAGTGAAGTGGCTTGCCCAAGGTCACACAGCAGACAAGCGGCGGAGCCAGGATTAGAACCCACATCCTCTGACTCCCAAGCCACGCTGCTTCTCTCTGGCGGCTCTGACTATAAGCTCCTTGGGAGCAGGGAACGTGGCTTCCATTTCTGGTATATCACAGGCCCAAGCGCTTAGTACAGTACTCTGTACACAATAAGCACTCCCTCCCACGGTGTCCAGAAGTCGGGGCTACGGCGACAAAAAGGTTTCTTCCTGAAGATCCACCTGGGACAGCTCACATAATGGACAGGATCGGCAGGAATACTGAAAATAGCCGACTGACACAGGTGCAGTCATTCATTTCATTCAATCGCATTTATTGAGCGCTTACCACGTGCAGAGCACTGTACCAAGCGCTTGCGAAGTACGAGTCGGCAACATACAGAGACGGTCCCTACCCGACAACGGGCTCACAGTCTAGAGGGGCAACGAGCAGCTGCACTCTGGCCAAAAATGGGTTTTGTACAGTTGGTTTAGCCATGGAATCAATCAGTGGTACTTACTGAGCACTTATTCCGCGCAAAGCCCTGGACTGAGCACTTGGGAAAATACAACAGAGTGAGAAAAAGGAGAGAAAATAGAGGAAAAAAAGAGAGAAAATACAAGCTCTCTGACCCCAAGGAGTCCCTCGTTCACCTACTCACTTGTGGGACACTGCCGCGGAGGGATCACGCCTGGCGGGGACGAGAGAGCGTGAATATTGCGGCACAAACCTTCGTTCGCAATCCCAAAATATATTTAGCCCTCCAGCAGAAGGCTAAGCAACGCCAGTTAGTTGACTTGCCAGGCCTAAAGATCAGGCCAAGAGGGGAACGGCAGAAGGGTAATAAAAAAAAAAAAATGCTTAGCGCAGAAATGGAAGAAGGGGAAGAAAGAAAAATCCTTAGATGTACCACATATGTCACTTAATTTCATAGGTCTCCTGAGATAGAGATTTTTCCTCTTGTCAAGCAATAGTGACCCAGCCTGCCAAGCAGGGGGAAAATCCCGAGTTGGGGTCTGATGTCTAAAAGAAGCTCAAAGTTACCTGCAAAGAGGATATCCACCCCGCTGATCACGAGACCACGAAAAATAACCATCAGACTCGGACAAGTTTTCAAAAGTCACTGTACTGAACTCCACGTAAATATTCCCTCCCTTTCTATCGACCGATGTTATTTATTGAGTGCTTTTCTCCGTACAGAGAACCGTATTCCATGTTTGGGAAAGGACGGTAGAATACAGTTGGTAGACACGATCTCTGCCCTCAAAAAAACCTACGGTCTTCCAATTCCATGTCCATCCATTTAGGAATTTCACTAGTTTGATACAGCACTTTATTGAAAGAATATATAACGTAGCTCATTTACCACCCGAACGATGGGGGGAAATTATTAGACCATCACCCTCGCTTCCCTCAGGATCTACAGGATCATACTGCATATAGGCAACAATAATCTTTAAAGATGGCGATAAAAAAAAGGTTACCTACCTGACCTAATAATTAAAATAACTAGAGGCCTTGGAGCAACTAAGATAACAAAAATTCCCCTTTGATAAAACCACAGAATCCCAGCGTTTGGAGAGGGCACATTAATTCAACAACTACAAAATACTCCCAATCTGATGCCAATTGCTAAGCATACTCTGTGACGCTAAGAAAATGATTCTAGAGAATATCAGTACAATGCTCTGCACACAGTAAACACCCAACAAATACCGTTGACTGATTGACTGATTTCTCTGAGGGGCTCTTGGGGATTTAATTCTCAATAATAACGTAAAGAATCTGCCAATATTAAGTATTCCTCAAGAGCAGTAAAAATTAAGCATAATTCCACAGAATAGCACTACCGTACTCTGAAATTGTTTCCCCCAAAGCTCAAGATAGCCGTGGCCTGAGAATTGAAACTGGAAAAAGAGAGACACCGAAATTTAGGCTCCCAAATCTAATTTCCGAATTCACCAGAGTGCCTCGGTCTGCTTTCCATAAAAAGTGGCAGGAGATGAATCATTGCCATGCAGCAGTCGTAGTATCAGGAACAGAGGCAAATAAAATGTCCCCCTGCCCGTACAGAGTTGACGCTTTAAAGGGGGACAGAGAAGTAATAAAAACTGTAATAATTATAGTATTTGTTAAGGGCTTACTTCGGGCCAAACACTGTTCTGCGCGCTGGGGTGGATACAAGGTAATCAGGTTGGACACATCCCCTGCTCCCCCTTGGGCCTCACAGTCTCAATCAATCAGATGAGGTAACTGGAGGTTGTACTTCCCAAGTGCTTAGTACAGTGCTCTGCACACAGTAAGCGCTCAATAAATACGATTGATTGATTGACTGACTAGGTGCCAAGCACCGTTCTAAGCGCTGGGGGAGATACAAGGTAATCAGGTTGTCCCACGTGGGGCTCCCAGTCTTCACCCCCGTTCTACAGATGAGGTAACTTAGGCCCAGAGAAGTGAAGTGACTTGCCCAAGGTCACACAGCAGACAAGTGGCAGAGCTGGGATTAGAACCCACGACCTCTGACTCCCAGGCTGCTGTAAATAGTGGAGTCCTGATAAGTCGCTTAAAATACCTACGTGCCCAGGTGCTGAGGATTGGCGTAACATAGCGTTGATGTGACTCGGGGGACTGTGATTAAATGTGGAGGGCTTCTGGGAGGAGGTGGGGGTTCTAGGAGGGCCCTGAGTACGGGAGGAGCCGCGGCCTGGCAGATTTGGTGAGACAGGGAGTTACAGGCCAGGGGAACGGCAGGGTCAACGAGCCGGAGGCGAGTGAGAAGAGGGGACAGGACAGTTGGGGAGGAGCAAAGAGCTGAGGAGCGGCACATTTGACTGGCCTGAGCCCCACGGAGGCATCGGAGCAGAAGGCAGATTCATTCAATTGTATCTGTTGAGCGCTTACTGTGTTGCTGAATTCCTTCATTCATTCATTCAATCGCATTTCTTGAGCGCTTACTGTGTACAGAGCACTGTACTAAGCACTTGGGAAGTCCAAGTTGGCAACATCTAGAGCCGGTCCCTACCCACCAGCGGGCTCACAGTCTAGAAGGGGGAGACAGACAACACAACAAAACATATTAACAAAATCAAATAGAATAAATACGTACAAGTAAGGTAGAGTAAGAAATCTGTACAAACGTATCTACATAGTGACTTGAATATAGATGGCACACCCCTCTAAATGTTTATCACAACCAAAAATTTGGTAACCCAGTTTTCAGGCTAGTAAACTTTATTGAACTCTTCCCTTCCCATGCCCCATAAACTTCTCTACAGAACTTTAAACAGGGGAGGTAAATTCAATAAAGTCTAGGTATCTAAGCATGGGGACATTCCTTTTTTCAGAGCAGCAGTTGCCCAAAATCGATCAATTAATCAATGGTATTTATAATAATATGATAAGAATGGCATGTATTAAGCGGTTACTATGTGCCAAGCACTGTTATAAGCGCTTGGGAGGTTAAAAGGTGATCAGGTTGTCCCACGTGGGGCTCACAGTCTTAATATCCATTTTACAGACGAGGCAACTGAGGCACAGAGAAGTTACGTGACTTGTCCAAAGTCACACAGCTGACAAGTGGCGGAGCTGAATTGTACTTTCCAGGCACTTAGTACAGTGCTCTACACAAACAGAGACAATCCCTACCTAACAACGGGCTCACAGTCTAGAAATATCGCTCTGCGCCTATTTCCCCACTTCTCCAAAACCCCAAAGGGTAAATAAACCACTTCTCTCTGCTCTTAACCATTGGCTCTAAGTTTTCAATAAGCTCTCTCTCCCCTACTAGTCCAATCTCTTCTCCCTCCACACCCCAGATTATGATCTCTCAAACTACTGAAATTAGATTTTGCCAGAATCCCGGATTTCCAAACCTGAAGGCAGGCAACCAGAGAACTATCTTACCTCGGCTCTACGACCCCAAAAGAGGCCTCTATGAAAGACTCCGCTCCCTCTCAGTCAACAATAGCAAAAAACCAGTCACCTCCGTGATCAACTAGCCTTGTATGCTTGCCTAATCTAAATTTGCCTTTCACAGTTCCTAAACCCAGGATCAAATGCTTTTTACAAGACAAATTAAGAGCCTCAATATAAACTCCCTTGTATTTTAAGCCTACTGTTACTTACACTTACAGTTCAGCTTTCTGTTACACTGCACTGATTAAACTCTTCCCTTCCCATGCCCCATAAACTTCTCTACAGAACTTTAAACAGGGGAGGTAAATTCAATAAAGTCTCAATCATTAGGTCCAAATTCCAGATAACCATCGAGGAGCAAAGGGTGGGCCAGAAGATTATTTCAGACTTCAGAGACAACGGCTACGTCCAGCTTTCATGCTGTATTTTCATCCGTCGCTCATCCATTCATTCAATCACGTTTATTGGTGTGCAAAGCACTGCACTAAGCACTTGGGAGAGTACGGCATAACAACGGAGAGACGCATTCCCTGCCCGCAACGAGCTCACAGACTAGAGGGGGAGATCGCCATTGATAAAAATGAATAAGTTACAGCTAAATAGAGGTAGGAGGGGACAAGGTGCTTGAGAGCTTTAAAGCCAATGGTGAGGAGCTACTGCTTGATGCAGAGGTGGATGGGCGGCCACTGGAGTTTCTTGAGGAGCAGAGTGACACGGTCTGAACACCTCTGAAGGAAAACGACCCGGGCAGCAGAACGGAGTATGGACTGGAGTGGGGAGAGACGGGAGGCAAGGAGGCTGATACGATGATCAAGGCAGGATGGGATAAGTGGTCGCATTAATGCGGTAGCAGTTTGGGCGGAGAGGAAGGGATGGATTTTGGCGACGTGGTGAAGGTAGAAGTGACAGGACTGAGTGACGGCTTGAATACGTGGGTGGGATGAAAGAGAGGAGTCGGGGATAATGCCACGGTTACGGGCTCGGGAGACCGGGAGACATCCCCAACCAGACTCTGTGAATAGGTTGGACACGTCCTAACTTCACTTCTCGAGACACCAAAATCGGGTTTGAGCCACCCGCGCTCCACTGAGACCGCACTCTTCAACATCACCAATGACATTCTCAGAGCCAAATTTAATGGGCTCTCCTCTGTCAATCCTCCTGGACTTTTCGGTCACCTCGGACATAGCGGTCCACTCTCTCCTTTATAAAACATTACCGGCTACCGCTAGGTTTCACATGCGCGTACGGACCTGATTCTCCTCCGACCTCCGTCTCATTCCCTGGCTCCTCTTCCGCCTCTCATCCCTTAACTGTGCGTGTCCCGCCAAGTTCTTTACCGAGTTCCCTAATCCCATTTTACACTCCCTCTTTTTAGGAGCGATTCCACTCCCATGTCTTCAGCCGCAACCTCCATGTGGCTGCCTCCTGAATCTACCTAACTAGTCCCAAGCTCTCCTCAGCTAAGTCATTTCACATCTCTTCCTTATTCATCCCTTCTTCTACTGATGGGGTTTGTTGGGCGCTTTGGCCTATTACTCGGGGCTGGGGTAGATACCGATGAATTGGGTCGGACAAAGTCCCCGTCCCGTAGGGGGATCACGGTCTAAGTAGGGAGTTTTTTTTTTAATTTTCAGTACTGCTGTGGTATTTCTCTCCACTTGGATGTCTGGCTGGCACCTCAAATTCACCAGGTCAAAAACCACCCTAAAACCGAAGGAACTGAATACACGCATATTCAGAAGTCCCAAGGAAGGATGCTGTAAATACATATCTGCTTTACTTCTTTTTGATGGCATTTATGAAGCGCTTACTACGTGAAAAGCACTGTTCTAAGCGCTGGGGAGGTCACAAGGCGATCGGGTTGTCCCACGGTGGGGCTCACGGTCTTCATTCCCATTTTCCGGATGAGGGAACTGAGGCCCGGAGAAGTGAAGCGACTGGCCCAGAGTCACACGGCTGAGAAGTGGCGGAGCCGGGATTTGAACCCATGAACTCTGACTCCAAAGCCCGGCCTCTTTCCACGGAGCCACGCCGCTATTATAGTCTTGTTTTTTCCTCCCGCTCACGCTATTTGTAAATGATCTGTGCCTGCCTGTCTCCTCCATTAGACTGTAACCTTCCTGAGGGTTTGGAATACGCGTTTTGCTACGGGGGCACTCTCCCAGGCACTTCATACGGTGCTCTGCACTCCACAGCTGCTCGATAAACATGCCTCCAAGTGTCCTCTGGTTGCCACCATCAGATGCCGGGCTGGACGTATGTATCTTTGGCCTCGACCAATAAGGCATTCTAATGAGTAATGGGCAATTTGGAATGCGGGATAGTTTTACTCAAACATTCCTTCTACTTTCTGAGAAATGATTCCAGCTACCCAAATGACACACACGGAGGATTTTAAACTCAGAAGATTCCAGAAATAGTCAAAATCACGAGGTCCAGTTATTTCCGGGTCTGGCTCTGTAGCCTGGCAAGTACACAACCTGAGCCAGTGTGGCATTAGAGGAGGAGGAGGAGGAGAACAAAGAGGAGGATGAGAAGGCAACAGCAGAGCAGAGGAGGGAACGTCAAGTCACTGACGCACTCACCGTGTACAGAAAGACCACTTCTGGGCTCTTTATAAGTCGCAACTGAAAAGTTCTCACGAACTTTAACCTGTGCTTGTGGTTAGCTTGTTTTGCACAGGAAACAAATTTTGTCAGGGGTAACGGAGAGGGAAAAGACGAATGAAAGAAACCCTACTCCTGATTCAATCTGCTACTGTTGAGAGCCTATTTGTGCCAAGAAAATTCCTCAATCAGTAGTCTTCACTGAACGCTTACTGTACTGCGCGCCTGGAAAAGTACAACACAACAGTTTGGTAGACACGATCCCTGTCCATAAGGGAGAAGCTAGCCTAGTTTTACAAGCCACCGTGAGATTGCCTTGCAAAACAATTCTGCTGAAAGGAATGATCAAATGGATGAGAGCTGTATTTCCCCTACATCCCGATGAAACGATGAATTGTGTTTCATCTTTAGTAAAATAAGACATTAATTTCAAGCAATATTACATAATAACAATGATGATGACTTCTTCTAGACTGTGAGCCCGCCTTCTAGACTGTGAGCCCGCTGTGGGGTAGGGACCGTCCCTATATGTTGCCAACTTGTACTTCCCAAGCGCTTAGTACAGTGCTCTGCACACAGTGAGCGCTCAATAAATATGACCGAATGAATGACTGATGGCATTTATGAAGCGCTTCCTATGTGCAAAGCACCAGTCTAAGCGCTGGGGCGGTTACAAGGCGATCGGGTTGTCCCACGGGGGGCTCACGGTCTTCACCCCCATTTTACAGATGAGGAAACTGAGGCCCAGAGAAGTGAAGCGAGTTGCCCAAAGTCACACGGCTGACAGCCGGCAGAGCCGGCATTGGAACCCGTGACCCATACATAACAGGGTATAGTTTTATTAAACATGGCAGATGGCTTGCCTGTAGTATAACTGCTCAAGGTTTTCCTTTTGCCGTCGCTCACGGTCCGCTACGTTTAGTAGAAAACAAGGCAATGACAAAATGATTCACCCAACTTTTTCGAAATCTGAAAAATAATTTTAATATCTCTTCCTACTTCAGTTAACAGTAAAATCTGCTCAAGTTTGTATAGCAGGCTGCCTTTAGTACTCAAGAAATAAACAGATGCTTCTACCCAAATACTCTCTTCTGTCCATCAGACCTATCCTTATCATCAAGCTACTAAAATTATGTTCATTTTTTTCCAAACACATTCAAAAGGTGTTTTTTTTTTCCCTAATGCATCGATCGATCTTATTTATTGAGTGCTTACTGGGTGCAGAGCACTCTGCTAAATGCTCGGGAGAATAGCATACAACGGAGTTGGTAGCCGACTGCCCACAAGTTTGATGCATACATTAATACTTACGTCGACCTTGCAACTCAGCACAGTGTTTCCCCACCTCTCGAGTCCCTGGAGCTAGTAAACAGAAATCAGTATTCTTCAGCCCTCACCAGTCATATATTATCAGTGGCCCCGGGAAAGTTGGGATTTGCACGGCCGACCGCCTGGTGACTTTATCGGATGTACCACCGATCGTGACCCAGTGCATCACTCCCTTCAGCTGAAAAGTGCATAGGAAGAGCGTAATCTTCCCCTTATGAAGCTTTGACACGACACCTGCCGCGTCAAAAGCTGGAACTAGATTCAGAAGGGAGCCGAGAGGACTCCCGCAGTCAGCCCCCACCGTCCCATCTCTCCAGAGACGACCAAAATTCCTCACGGGATTGGTGACGGAGCCAAGCTGGCCCTATGAAAAATCCTCGCGGACCCTGTCGATGCCCAGGGGGTTCCGCGACGCCCGCCGGACCCCCCTCGGCGTCGGGGCGATGACCGCAACTCAGAGGGGTCCTCCCGAATCGTTGGCGCCAACTCCATCCGGACCAAGGGTGCCTGCCCCCGTGGGCTGGGCGTCGCTCTGTAGGGAAGGTAGGGTGAGCATCTCCAGGTTGGCTATCTCTCGGAGGCAGAAAGCCGACGGCTCCATCTCTTCAGTTCCGCCGGCGGGACTCAGACCCCAACCCGGCCCTTTCGCCTGTAAGCCCGCGACGGACGGGGGACCGTCCGCTACTTCAGCTGCGCTGAATCCTCCCAAGCGCTTGGTCCCGCGCTCGGCGCACGGCGCGCAAGAAATACCGTCATCGATCCATCGATCGCTCTGCAGGGGAGGGTGGCAACGAGGACGACGTCAGGCGGGCTGAGTTGCTTCACTGAGTACGTAGGGGAGCACCAGAGAGGTAAGAGGTCGGCACTCGAGTGCCCTCATTTTCCACGCCTTCTCCCGCAACGCTCTGGCCATCCCGGGCTCCTAAGATCAGTTCCGCGCTCCAAATGCAAAGCTGGCATCCTCGCTCCCACTGCCATTTTTGTATTGACTGTAACATACGGTTGCCTCTCTGTCAGTTGATTCTCTCATCCTTCTCTAGACGCAGATTCCTTGAGGACAAGGATCACAACTCCACTGTGTGCTGAGCTCTCCCAAGCCCTCAGTACAGCGTTCTGCGCACAGTAAGTGCGCAGTAATTACCACTGATTGATTGCTGGACAATGCTTCTTTTTTTCCCCGAGACATAACCCGAATTATCCTCCTCCTGAGAGGATAAAGAACTATGGGGCACGTGATTGAGTTAAAGGCCGATGGTTACGCCCTTTAAGTCGGGCAAAAAAAAAAAAAGACCATTTTCGCTTTAAAGTACTCGATCGGCTTTCTTTCACTCTCCAACTTACCCACTCTCTCCCACTGCACTCCAGCTGCCCCCGTTCATTCCTCTCAAGATCAGCTGCCCCCGTTCATTCCTCTCAAGATAATCCACTCACCGTGTCTCATCCTCATCCCTTCTGACACCAACCCTCGGTTCACACTCTTCTCCCTCCCTGAAACGTCCTCCTCCTTTAAACCGTCAACTCTCACGGTAGGAAGTTGATTCCGAACAACTCGAAAACGTTCCTCAATCTGGGCATTTAAAAAACGTAAAGAAGCCGGTGAAACACAACCCCTCGCAGCTTTCGGCGCTTTCCATTCGGATGCTTCCGGGGTTCTTTTTTAAATACAGCTTTTCACCCGTATACGTTTCCCAAGGCGCCAGCTAACCCTACCGATGGAACCAGTGGGGGCCGTAGTCTGAAGTCCCGATGGAGCCCCCAGACACGATCTTCTACGGAGAAAGTTGTAGGAAACCCCTTGCGAGTCGGTTTCACGGATTCCAGAGGAAGTGACTCTAATTCTCCTAGTGCCTGAAGTTACTCCCTGACGGTAATAGGCATTTTCGAGAAGCATAAACCCTTTTAAACCAACAAGGGATTATCTGCTGCAGCTACATTGTGTGAACACTGCAGAAATTTCCTAAACAGTCCTCTAGTGGTGCGAAACAGTAGATGCTCTTTCCAAGGGCCTAAAACCACAAATCCTGGGTGTGACTTCAGGCGCTGGGAAAACTGGGCTCATTTTTTCATACGCTGGTCAAGGACCTTCAAACCAGTCACAAAAAGCAAGCATACCTGGATCGCCCGGGACTACTTCCCCTAATGTCATCTAAAAACCCACCTCTTATGAATTTGACAAAGAAGGTATTCCGGGCCGGCCATTATGTAATTCTGCATCTCTCTTCTGCTATTTTAACCCAAAGAGCCGCTTTTATTCCCTCGGCTCTTTTCCCCTCCCCTCAAAGTTTCCTGTGTTTACGGAGTAGCTTTCCTTATTCCAAAGCCTTTACGGAGCTGGAACCTTTTAAACACCTGGCCACCAAAAATAGCAATTTCCATTATTTTTTCAAGTTGGGACTCGCGTCTCAAACTTCCGACTGGCAGTTTTCGATCGGCTAGATCGAAATCAGCTAGAAACAAAGTTAAAAATATGGACAGTGTGGCAGGTGGGTTTGTGGAGAAGGAAGGAAGGAAGGAAGGAAGGAAGGAAGGGAGGGAGGAAGGGAGGGAGGGAGAAAGGGAGAAAGGGAGAAAGAGAGAAAGAGAGAAAGAGAGAGAGAGAGGGAAAGAAAGAAAGAAAGAAAGAAAGAGAAAGAAAGAAAGAAAGAAAGAAAGAAAGAAAGAAAGAAAGAAAGAAAGAAAGAAAGAAAGAAAGAAAAAGAAAGAAAGAAAGAGGGAAGGGAAGGGAAGAAAGAGGAAGGAAGGAAGGAAGGAAGGAAGGAAGAAAGAAAGAAAGAAAGAAAGAAAGAGAGGAAGAGAGAGAGGAAGAGAGAGAGGAAGAGAGAGAGGAAGGAAGGAAGGAAGGAAGGAAGGAAGGAAGGAAGAAAGGAAGAAAGAAGAAAGGGAAGGGAAGAAAGAGGAAGAGAGGAAGAAGGAAGGAAGGAAGGAAGAAAGAAAGAAAGAAAGAAAGAAAGAAAGAAAGAAAGAAAGAAAAAGAAAGAAAGAAGAAAGGGAAGGGAAGAAAGAGGAAGAGAGGAAGGAAGGAAGGAAGGAAGGAAGGAAGGAAGGAAGGAAAGAAGAAAGAAAGGAAGGAAAGGAAAGGGAGGGGAAGGGAAGGGAAGGGAAGGGAGGAAGGGAGGAAGGAAGGAAGGGAGGAAGGAAGGAAGGGAGGAAGGAAGGAAGGGAGGAAGGGAGGAAGAAAGAAAGAAAGAAAGAAAGAAAGAAAGAAAGAAAGAAAGAAAGAAAGAAAGAAAGAAAGAAAGAAAGAAAGAAAGAAAGAAAGGAAAGAAAAAAGACGTAGCGGCAGAGACCTGGCTCAGTTCGGGAAATGCCCAGACTACAGCAGTGAACGGGGGAGAAATGCCTATCCTCCCTTTAACCCCTGCTATTTTTTTCCCCAAATAACCAAGACCATTGGGATTTTGTCACGGGCTCCGCATGAAATCGCAAAAACAGGACCACCCTCTGGACGCCCCTTTTCTTCCAAGTAACCGACGTTGTTCAAAAACCTAACACCCCTCCCCCGCACATACCAGTTTGATCTTCCAGCCCCGGAATATCGGCTCGTAAAAAAATAAAAAATGCTCTCCCAATCGCCCCGCACGGTCCAATTCGGGTCCAGAGAGGCCTAGCCCCCCCCGTTCTTAAAAAGAGTTGGCTGGGTGACAATCCATCAATCAATCAATCCTATTTATTGGGCGCTTACGGTGTGCGGGGCACTGGACTGAGCGCTTGGGAGGTACAAGTTGGCAACATATATGACACTGTCCTAAGCCGGCTCCATGCGGGCCCAACCCGCCGCCTTTTCCCGATTTTCCTTCTCCTTCCCCACAATGTAGCATCGTTTTCTCCAGCAACGGGCACCGGATAACGATCGGAAGAGAGTGGAAACTCTACTGTGCATGGATTTGACGACGGGGGGAAGTGGAGGAAAGAAAGGCTTGGGGAAGACAAGACAGGCCTGTGATACAATGAACCGTCTCCCCCATCCCCTCTCCTCCCTAATACAGGATGATGACACTCTCGGGAGCAGGGCGATTCCTCTCCCACCAAAGAAAAAACAAAAAAAAAAAACAAAAAAACCCCAAAACCCAACCCAGACCATCCATCCCTTGCCTTTCCTGAGCCAGCTCCAGCCTGCAGAAACTTCCAAGTGGGAGCTGCAAAAGGGCGCATTCCTCCCTCCATAATAAACGATGGGGGGGGGGGGGCGGAAAACTGTTCCCGATCGGCGGAAAATCATCATCAATCGTATTTATTGAGTGCTTACGATGTGCAGAGCACTGTACTAAGCGCTGGGGAAGTCCAAGTTGGCAACATCTAGAGGCAGCCCCTACCCAACAGTGGGCTCCCAGTCTAAAAGGGGGAGACAGAGAACAAAACCAAACATACTAACAAAATCAAATAAATAGAATAGAGATGTCATCATCAATCGTATTTACTGAGCGCTTACGATGTGCAGAGCACTGTACTAAGCGCTTGGGAAGTCCAAATTGGCAACATCAAGAGCCAGCCCCTACCCAACAGTGGGCTCCCAGTCTAAAAGGGGGAGACAGGGAACAAAACCAAACAGACTAACAAAATCAAATAAATGGAATAGAGATGTAAAAGTAAAATAAATAGAGTAATAAATATGCACAAACATATATACATCATCATCATCAATCGTATTTATTGAGCGTTTACTATGTGCAGAGCACTGCACTAAGCGCTTGGGAAGTCCAAATTGGCAACATCTAGAGACAGCCCCTACCCAACAGTGGGCTCCCAGTCTAAAAGGGGGTGGCAGAGAACAAAACCAAACAGACTAACAAAATAAAATACACAGAATAGAGATGTACAAGTAAAATAAATAAATAACGAGCGCTTACTATGTGCAGAGCACTGCACTAAGCGCTTGGGAAGTCCAAGTTGGCAACATCTAGAGCCAGCCCCTACCCAACAGTGGGCTCCCAGTCTAAAAGGGGGTGGCAGAGAACAAAACCAAACAGACTAACAAAATAAAATACATAGAATAGAGATGTACAAGTAAAATAAATAAATAACGAGCGCTTACTATGTGCAGAGCACTGCACTAAGCGCTTGGGAAGTCCAAATTGGCAACATCTAGAGCCAGCCCCTACCCAACAGTGGGCTCCCAGTCTAAAAGGGGGAGGCAGAGAACAAAACCAAACAGACTAACAAAATAAAATACATAGACTAGAGATGTACAAGTAAAATAAATAAATAACGAGCGCTTACTATGTGCAGAGCACTGCACTAAGCGCTTGGGAAGTCCAAATTGGCAACATCTAGAGGCAGCCCCTACCCAACAGTGGCCTCACAGTCTAAAAGGGGGAGGCAGAGAACAGAACCAAACATACTAACAAAATAAAATACACAGAATAGAGATGTACAAGTAAAATAAATAAATAACGAGCGCTTACTATGTGCAGAGCACTGCACTAAGCGCTTGGGAAGTCCAAATTGGCAACATCTAGAGCCAGCCCCTACCCAACAGTGGCCTCACAGTCTAAAAGGGGGAGGCAGAGAACAAAACCAAACAGACTAACAAAATAAAATACATGGAATAGATATGTACGAGTAAAATAGAGTAATAAATATGTACAAACATAGATACAAATCGGGGCCGAGGGATTCCAGGCTTCTTTTCCAGATGCCACAATGGGCGTCCAGGGGGGGGAGGGATGCAGCCCCCGAGCTGCTACATCTACGCCCACCGAAATGGGGGGGGCCGGGCAATCAACCAATCAATCGTATTTATTGAGCGCTTCCTATGTGCAGAGCGCTGTGCTAAGCGCTCGGGAAGTCCAAACTGGCAACACACAGAGCCGGTCCCTACCCAACAGTGGGCTCCCAGTCTAAAAGGGGGAGGCAGAGAACGGAACCAAACATACCAACAAAATCAAATAAATAGGATAGAAATGTACAAATAAATAAATAAATAGGGGGGCTTCCACCCTCCGTGGGGGGGGCAAAGGAGGACAATGGAGCGCCCAAACCCGCACCACCTGCCCCCCCCCCCCTCCGACCTATTTCCAAGTTGCACCTCCCGGGGTGCAGCCTCTCTTTTGTCCCTGCAAAGCCCCCCCCCCCCCCGCCCCGCGCCCGCCATCCAGCCGGAATCCTGCGGCAACTTGGGCTGCGCCCCCGCCCCGCCGGTCCTCCCCCCCCCCGCCCGCCCCCAACTCACGTGTAGACGATGGCCATGAAGTGCATGAGCCACAGCACGACGAACAGGGTGAAGCCGAGGACGGCCATTCCCTCCAGCGCCAGGTCCAGCACCGCCATGGCCGGGGCCGCTGTAGTAGCCGCCTCTGCCTCCGGTCTGGGCTCCTCGGTGCCTCCGCCCGCCCTGGGAGGCTCCCTCCCGCTGCCTGCTGGTGGGGCGCCCCCCCCCCGCCGCCGTCCCCTCCGCCGCTCGGCCCGACTGCTGGCCCGGCCCCGGCGGTGCGGACAGCCCGGGACGCTCGGCCGGCCCCGCCCGCATCCCTCCGGGCCCCGCTCCCAAGAAGCCCCGCCCACCCCTCCCGGCTCCGCCCCCTTCCCCCCGAGAAGCTCCGCCTACCTCCCTGCGGGCCCCGCCCCCCAATAGGTTCCGCCCACGCTCCTCCGGGCCCCGCCCCCAAGAAGCTCCGCCCACCTCCCTCCGGGCTCCGCCCCCTTTCCGCGCCCGCCCCCCCAAGAAGCTCCGCTTGCCTCCCTCCAGGCCCCGCCCCCCAAAGGCTCCGCCCACACTCCTCCGGGGCCCGCCCCCCAATAGGTTCCGCCCACACTCCTCCGGGCCCCGCCCCCAAAAGGCTCCGCCCACCTCCATCAGGGCCCCGCCCCTTTTCCCGCATTGCCCGCATCCCTCCTGGCTCCGCCCCTTCCCCAAATAAGCTCCGCCCACCTCCCCTCCAGGCCCCGCCCCCAGGAAAGCTCCGCCCACACTCCTTCGGGCACCGCCCCAATAGGTTCCGCCCGCGCTCCTCCGGGCCCCGCCCCCAAGAAGCTCCGCCCACCTTCCCTCCAGGCCCCGCCCCCCAAAAGGCTCCGCCCACACTCCTCCGGGGCCCGCCCCCCAATAGGTTCCGCCACACTCCTCCGGGCCCCCGCCCCCTATACGCTCCGCCCACCTACCTCCGGGCTCCGCCCCCTTTCCACGCCCATCCCCCCGAGAAGTTCCGCCTACCTCCCTGCCGGCCCCGCCCCTTTCCGCACGGCCCGCGTCCCTCCGGGCCCCGCCCCCAAAGAAGCTCCGCCTACCTCCCTCCAGCCCCCGCCCCCAAAAGCTCCGCCCACCTCCCGCCGGGCCCCGCCCCCTTTCCGCGCCCGTCCCCCCAAAGAAGCTCCGCCCCTCCCCTCCGGGCCCCGCCCCAAAGTGCACCGCCCACCTCCCTCCGGGCCCCGCCCCCAAGAAGCTCCGCCCACCTCCCTCCGGGCTCCGCCCCCAAGAAGCTCCGCCTACCTCCCTGCAGGCCCCGCCCCTTTTCCTGCGCTGCCTACATCCCTCCCGGCTCCGCCCCCTTCCCCCAAATGAGCTCCGCCCACCTCCCTCCAGGCCCCGCCCCCAGGAAAGCTCCGCCCACATTCATTCGGGCCCCGCCCCCAATAGGTTCCGCCCACATTCCTCCAGGCCCCGCCCCAAGAAGCTCCGCCCACTGCCCTCCCGGTTCCGCCCCCCAAAGATGCCCCGCCCACATCCTTACAGGCCCCGCCCCCTTTCGGGCCCCGCCCCCTCGATTGCTACACCCCCCCCCCCCCCCCCGCCCCCATGATTGGCCCGATCTGTTGCCGAATTGGGCGTTCCAAGAAATCCGATCGAATGAAGGAATGAGGGAGCCTCCTTGGAACGTCGGAATTCCCAGGGAAAACAAAAAGAATTCCCACCCCCACCCCCCTTCCTCCTTTGAGATTCCGTCCCGCATAACGTGCTGTGCATAACAAAAAGGAAAGTCGCTCTTTCCCCCAACAGGGATGAGCGAGGATCGGAGCTCCCTCCCGGGCAGCAGGAACTGGAAGCCTCCAGGGATTTCCTCGGGAGTGGAGGGTCAAGTCCTTTCCCTGGCTCCCGGCTGCCAGGGAAGGAGACACACACACCACCCCAAGTTGCCAACTTGGACTTCCCAAGCGCTTAGTCCAGTGTTCGTGCATGAACCCCAGAAAAACACCTACCAGGGCCTCAGGGTCCGCTGGGGCTCAGCAAATCCATCAGTCGATCAATCACATGGCGCAGAGCACTGTACTGAGTGCTTGGGCAAGCGCTTAGTCCAGTGCTCATGAATGAACGCCAGAAAACCACCTACCAGGGCCTCAGGGCCCGCTGGGGCTCAGCGAATCAATCAGTCGATCAATCACATGGCGCAGAGCACTGTACTGAGTGCTTGGGCAAGTGCTTAGTCCAGTGCTCATGAATGAACCCCAGAAAACCACCTACCAGGGCCTCAGGGCCCGCTGGGGCTCAGCGAATTGATCAGTCGATAAATCACATTGCGCAGAGCACTGTACTGAGTGCTTGGGCAAGCGCTTAGTCCAGTGCTCATGAATGAACCCCAGAAACACACCTACCAGGGCCTCAGGGCCCGCTGGGGCTCAGCAAATCGATCAGTCGATCAATCACATTGCACAGAGCACTGTACTGAGTGCTTGGGCAAGTGCTTAGTCCAGTGCTCATGAATGAACCCCAGAAAAACACCTACCAGGGCCTCAGGGCCCGCTGGGGCTCAGCGAATCAATCAGTCGATCAATCACATGGCGCAGAGCACTGTACTGAGTGCTTGGGCAAGCGCTTAGTCCAGTGCTCATGAATGAATGCCAGAAAACCACCTACCAGGGCCTCAGGGCCCGCTGGGGCTCAGCGAATCAATCAGTCGATCAATCACATGGCGCAGAGCACTGTACTGAGTGCTTGGGCAAGCGCTTAGTCCAGTGCTCATGAATGAACCCCAGAAAACCACCTACCAGGGCCTCAGGGCCCGCTGGGGCTCAGCGAATCGATCAGTCGATCAATCACATTGCGCAGAGCACTGTACTGAGTGCTTGGGCAAGTGCTTAGTCCAGTGCTCATGAATGAACCCCAGAAAAACACCTACCAGGGCCTCAGAGCCCGCTGGGGCTCAGTGAATCGATCAGTCGATCAATCACATTGCGCAGAGCACTGTACTGAATGCTTGGGCAAGCGCTTAGTCCAGTGCTCATGAATGAACCCCAGAAAACCACCTACCAGGGCCTCAGAGCCCTTTGGGGCCCAGCGAATCGATCAGTCGATCAATCACGTTGCGCAGAGCACTGTACTGAGTGCTTGGGCAAGCGCTTAGTCCAGTGCTCATGAATGAACCCCAGAAAACCACCTACCAGGGCCTCAGAGCCCTTTGGGGCCCAGCGAATCGATCAGTCGATCAATCACGTTGCGCAGAGCACTGTACTGAGTGCTTGGGCAAGCGCTTAGTCCAGTGCTCATGAATGAACCCCAGAAAACCACCTACCAGGGCCTCAGAGCCCTTTGGGGCCCAGCGAATCGATCAGTCGATCAATCACGTTGCGCAGAGCACTGTACTGAGTGCTTGGGAGACTGCAATCTAACCCAGTTGGTAGACACGTTCCCTGCCCACAGAGAGCTCGCAGTCTAGAGAAGCGGTGTGGCTCAGTGGAAAGAGCCCGGGCTTTGGTGTCCGAGGTCGTGGGTTCAAATCCCGGCTCCGCCGTGTGACTCTGAGCAAGTCACTTCACTTCTCTGGGCCTCGGTTCCCACACCTGGAAAACGGGGGTGAAGACCGTGAGCCCCGTGGGACCACCCGATCGCCTTGTGACCTGCCCGGCGCTTAGAACAGTGCTTTGCACATAGTAAGCGCTTCATAAAGGCCATCATTGGAGAAGCATCCAGCTCCAGTGAGGGAGCGAATCCAGAGCTCATAGGGTCACAGAAATCCTCCAGCCAGAACTGGAACCCAGCGCCGGGGAGGTCTACAAGGAGATGAGGTTGTCCCACGGGGGGGCTCACAGTCTTAATCCCCATTTTACAGATGAGGGAACTGAGGCACAGAGAAGTCACACAGCTGGCAATTGGCGGAGCCGGGACTCGAACCCATGACCCCCGACTCCAAAGCCCGGGCTCTTTCCACTGAGCCACGCTGCTTAAAAGGGCCCCAATCGGCACAAGAATCTGGCGAGGGAACAAAGAGCCCCCCTAGCTAGGCCTCAGCGGAGAAGAGAGGGCCCCCCAGAAGACCTGTGGGGCTCCAGGGCTGGCCCGGGGAAAGAGGGGCTGTCGATCCCATTCTGGAATTCCACAAGGATGTTTTCCCCGCCTTCCGGACCCCCCGAGCTCCCGCCGGATCCCGAGGCCGGACCGAGGGGCCTCGGCTTGCCGCCCCCAAAGGTCAGGGTCGGGTGGACTCGCTGTGGTCGACTCCCCGGCCGCGAAGAAAAAGTCCCGGGGGCAAAGCTAACAGGTTTCGGTTCCACAGTACGATTCCCGGAGGGAGACTGAGGCGGTGAGGGCGATGGCTCCCGTTGTCTTCTCCAGCTGCGCTTAGAACAGTGCTTCGCCCGTAGTAAGCGCTTAACAAACGCCATCATTATTATTACCTACGCAGCCGCACGTCGTCCGGCTTCTCTGGTTTTGTTCTCTGTCTCCCCCTTTTAGACTGTGAGCCCACTGTTGGGTAGGGACTGTCTCTATATGTTGCCAATTTGGACTTCCCAAGCGCTTAGTACAGTGCTCTGCACATAGTAAGCGCTCAATAAATACGATTGATTGATTGATTGATTGATTCTGCTGACGGGGCAGCCGAGACGAAGGATACGGAACGAGGCAGAAACTGGGCGGGAGGAGGGGGGAGGCAGAGCCACGAGGAGAGAAGCGGTGCCAGAGGGAGAAAGCGAAAAGGAAACAGGGAGCGGGATGGGAACAAGGAGGGGAGTAGAGTGGCTGGGGAGTGGCGGGGAATGGGAGGTCAAAGAGAATCGTATTTATTGAGCACTTACTGTATGCAGAGCACTGTACTAAGCGCGCTTGGGAGACTAGGAGAAGCAGCGTGGCTTCGTGGAAAGAGCCCGGGCTCGGGAGTCCGAGGTTGTGGGTTCTAATCCCACTCCACCGCTCGTCAGCCGTGTGGCTCTGGGCCAGTCACTTCACTTCTCTGTGCCTCGGCCACCTCATCTGTAAAATGGCGATGAGGACCGAGAGCCCCACGTGGGACAACCTAATTACCTCGTATCCCCCCCCCACCCCAGCGCTTAGAACAGCGCTTGGCACGTAGTAAGCGCTTAACGAATACCACCATCATCGTCATCATCATCGCCATCCCCGGGTTCTGCTCCACGAGGGAGGCCACTGTCTGGCAGGCGCGGGTTTGCCGCCACAGACTGGCATCTGTAACTTCAGTGACGGTATTTGTTCAGCGCTTACTATGTGCCGAGCACTGTTCCAAGCGCCGGGGTCGATACCGGGTCATCGGGATCGGGATCCACGTCCCCCGACTCCCGAGCCAGTGCCCTTCCCGCTAAAGAGGCCCGCCGTCACCGCAGCGCTTAAGGGTAGCAAAATATCCTCACGGACGCGTGGATCTTTGGCTCGTCTGTCCACTAGCTACGTATTGTTTTCAAACGGCGAATGAATGACCGGATTCCCTTTCTGCAGATGAGGGAACTGAGGCCCAGAGACGTGAAGCGACTTGCCCGAGGTCACGCGGCAGACGAGGGACGGGGCTGGGCTTGGAACCCAGGCCCTCCGACGCCCGGGGCCGCGCTCTTTCCACCGGGCCACGTGCCGCTGTTCCAGGGCTTTCCGCAGCGGCCGGGAGCCCTGGCTGTCCGTTTCTGGCTGGCTATCCCCGTACCGGTCATTCCTGGGTGGGAACGGGAATTTCCAACACGGAGCAGGCCAGAAAACTCCCATGGCCAGCCCAGATGGGGCTGAAACAGCCTCGACAACAGCCTGTTGGGATCGGAGACGGTACGCCTAAAAGCAGAGCCTCTTTAGTTCTTTCTCCTCCGTTTCCTAGTTCTGCCTGCCCGACTCGGGAGGGAGACAAGAAGGGGACACTGAAGAAAGACAATCAAACACAAAAACAGACACACGCACACCCCGGCCGGACGATCGGACATACAGACGTCTGAAAGAGAGGGAGCAGTGACGAAGGCCTGCCAATGGACTGAGCTTGGAGTTGGGAAGTCGTGGGTAGACAGGCGTACACACGCGGGTACACGGCTTTGATTTTGAAAGAAATTCATTCACCCGGTCGTATTTATTAAGCGCTTACCGCTTGAGAAAGTCCACTACAACAAGAGTGACGATCCCTGCCCACAGTGAACTCACAGTCTAGGTTGTGGGGGGTGGGGGGATGCACTGAAGAGGAAGCTGATGGCTCAGATGGCTCCTTTTCATCCTCTGGATTGTCGTGAAATTAATGTAGCAACAGGCTCCTTCATCGGCAGTTCCAAAGGTTACAGGGAGGAGAGGAGGGTCTTCTCGTTTCCTCCTTCAGGACGGCCGGGCTTCGGGGGAATATCACGGTGCCTAGGAAGTTTGGTCCTTAGACTCATGTCCCAGGCTTACCGCTCAATTCCAGGATGCATCCTCATCAGACGTCGGCGCCTCCCACTTCCACATGCTACACCCGGCTCCCGGGCCCATGCACGAGAACCAGGTGCTCATCTGACGATTAAAAATTAAACCCCAAACTCTACAAGTGTTCAGAAATGGTGTCCTGTCAATAGCATTCCACTTGCAATTTGTAATTTACCAGTTATATTTAAAGATCAGAAGGAAATTGTACAAGTTATTGTTGGTAAAGGGGAAGCGTGTGGCTATTGGGGGATTGCAAACGTTAAAAGAAGACGAGAGAGATTCATGGGTACGTAGTTGAATCTTATAAATAAACAATTGTTAAATAAGATGCGGCGGCCTAGCCGATCAGTGAAGATACACGGTATTCCCCAAACTCCCTGCCACCAGGAGACGAAGGAGAACATGTCATTGCTTGTCACAGGATGGTCCCAAGGCATCGCACACTGAGACCAAAATAGCGTGGCTGCAAAAAATATTCAGAGACGGGTACAATTTATTTCAAGGCCAAACTTTCATAGGGGGCCTCATCTAAAAGGATGAAGATAATAATAATACTAATAATACTACTACTAATAATGGCATTTATTAAGGACTTAGTACGTGCAAAGCACCGTTCTAAGCACCGGGGAGGTTACAAGGTGATCAGGTTGTCCCACGGGGGGCTCACAGTCTTCAACCCCATTTTACAGATGAGGGAACTGAGGCCTAGAGAAGTTAAGTGACTTGCCTAAAGTCACACGGCTGACAGTCAGCTGAGCCGGGATTTGAACCCAAGGCCTCGGACTCCAAAGCCCGTGCTCTTTCCACTGAGCCACGCTGCTTCTCTAATGATGATGATGATGATGATGAGGAGGAGGAGGAGGAGGAGGAGGAAGAGGAGGAGGACGGTCGTAACGATGCAAGAACTTTAGGGGCTACAAATGGACATCTCTACACGTGGTCGGGTTTCTCCGTCCCATAGCGGTCCTTTCGGCCACATCCACAGGTAAATTTCCCCGGCAGTAGCATCATCTTTAAATATAACAGAAAATGACATAGGCATATACGTGTACCCGCTCTTACGTGAAAGTCAAATTGAGATCAGATTCAAATAAAAAAAGTGACCCCGTTCATCATTTGGCCTTGAACCGAAACTTTCCCTAAGCCGTTAATTCTTTAAATTAGAACCAGAACTTGCCGAACCGGAAAGGTCTGGGCCCGACCCAGCACCAAACCATGATAACTGCCATCACAGCTGAACGTGAACTGGAACCGAACTGAAACATTTACCGATTCTTCTTTTTTATGCTAGGTTACGAAAAGGAAAAGCAAGCAGGAAGCTCAGAGGAAACAGCTGCATGAACTACCACAGAGAAGCAATTTAGTCAGACCGGCAATTTGACACCTCAACAGATTCCGTTGCTCTGCGGAGAGAATGTTTGCTTCTTTATGCCTCAAATTTCGGCTTGAGGAGATTTCCGTTAAACATTATCGTGTCCACAACGGGCAAGCATCACGGAAGTTTTGAAAATACGAAGAATCCAAGCGGGTCCCACCTGCTGTTTTACGGCAGTTCCGAGCCAGGCCTCCTTTTCAACCAAGGAGGCGGACCGATGGCTGGTCTTTTTGAGGAAATGAGGGGAGTCATTACAATTCACCTCAAAAATCCAGTTTCGCCATCAACGGCATCTGTCGAACGGCTCTGCCGTTGGTCTAGGGAAGAGAACGCAGCTCTGGGGATCGGGAGGCCTGGTGTTCTAGGCCTGGGCGTGTCTGTGAAGATTTCCCGTCAAAGAAGCACCTAAGGAGTTCTACAAGGTGGACAGGCCCTACAAGAATACTGAAAAAGAGCGCGTGAGCGTGCCCGTCTAAGACCGGAGAGGCAATCCCACTTCTTATCTTCCCGTCGGAGTCGACAACACCCCAACCACCCTGTCTCTCGGGTCCGTAACTTTGGCATTATCCACGACTCCTCTCTCTCTTTCAACCCTCAGATAAATTCAGTCTGCACTGAATCCTTTCGGCTCTTCCTCCGCGACGTTGCCAGGACCCGTCCTTGTCTCAGCATCTAGAAACGGGTCCACAAAAGCACGTACCTCGGGCCGTGCACTGTACTGAGCACCGGGGTAGATATGAGATGATCGGGTTGGACTCAGTCCCTGTACCACATGGGACTCCTGGTCTTGAGCCATTTTACAGATGAGGTAACTGAGGCACAGGGAAGTGAAGTGACTTGTCCAAGGGCACACAGCAGACAAGCTGGGATTACAGCCTAGGTCCTTCTGATTCCCAGGCCTATACTCTATCCACGAGGCCAAGGCAGAGCACCGTACTAAATGCTAAATACAAAGGTGTCGATAGACACATTCTCTGCCCGCAACGAGCTGCCCGGATCATTTTGTTTTTAATGTCATTCCGCGCAAGTCTCGCCACTTCTCAGAAACCTCCAATGGTTGCCCATCTCCCGCCTCATCGAGCCAAACCTCCTGACCAGAGCCTTTGAGGCACTCCCTCGGCTCTCCCTCCAGCCAATTTTACTCACCGTGCCTTGTCCTCATCTCTCCCATCGCCAGAATCTTGCTCCCACCCTCCTTCCTTCCGGGAACGCCCTCCCCCTTCACGGCGTCGGCAGACCGCTGCTCTTCCCATCTTCAAATCCCTTCTCAAATCACCTCTCCACCAGGAGATGGATTTAAATAAACAAATTACGGATAGGCCCGTAAGTGCCGTGGGGCTGACGGAGGGGAGAATAAAAGGAGCAAATCCGAGAGGGCGCAGAAGGGAGAGGGAAAAGGGGAAGGGAGGGCTTAGTCAGGGAAAGCCTCTTGGAGAAGATGGGCCTTCAGTAAGGCTTTGAATGGAGGTGGGGGGGAGAGCAATTGTCAGTCAGATGCGAAGAGGGAGGACATTCGTGGCGAGAAGTTGGCGGCGGGATAGACGAGAAGGTATATTGAGTAGGCTGGCATTATTGGAGTAGGTGTGCGGGCTGGGAGAGTAGCTAGGGGAGGTAGGAAGGGCCATAGTGAAGCCAACGGTGAGGAGTTTCTGCCCGACGCGGAGCTGGATGGGCAACCACTGGAGTTTCTTGAGGAATGAGGAAACACACTCTGAACGTTTTTGTCGAAAAAAATGATCAGGGCAGCAGACTGAAGTAGGGACCGGAGTGGGGAGAGACGAGAGGCAGGGAGGTCGGCAAGGAGGCCGATACAGCGACCAATCCTGTAGCGCTCTACGGAAAGAACGCGCTATTCCTACGCGAGCAAAATTAACAGGGGCGTTAAAGAATTTGGGACCCACAAAGATCAATCTTCTGAGTCTACTGAGGAGGCAAAACGAAGAACTAACTGGTTGGGCTCCTGATAGTGATGAAAGGAAGAGGAGGGTGTGTCAGCCATTTTTTTTAGCTGCTTCTCTTGTTTTGTTGTTGACTACGGACCCTGCTGGGAAAATCTCTGCATCTGGGGCTGCGGGCTGCTGCTGCTGTTTGCCTGTCTCCACGTTTTGTTTTGTTGTCTGGCTCCCCCTTCTAGGCCGTGAGCCCGTTACTGGGTAGGGACCGTCTCTCTGTGCTGCCGACTTGTACTTCTGGAACGCTCAGTACAGTGCTCTGCACCCAGTGAGCGCTCAATAAACACGACTGAATGAATGAATGAAGGAGGGACAGGGAGAGAGGGAGAGAGGGAAGGACAGTTCAAGAATGAGTGGTCCACGGTCATGACGGTATCCGTTAAGCGCTTACTATGTAGCAAGCGCTGTCCTGAGCGCTGAGCACTGTTCTAAGTAGGGAATGCGCTTCTTCCTTCTCTGTCTGAACACCGACCTCTCACTCACCCTCTCCATTCATATCCAAAAGACCATATTTAGCCCCATCTTCGATACCTTTCTGAAGTCACATCTCCTCCAGGATTAATCAATCAATCAATCAATCAATCGTATTTATTGAGCGCTTACTATGTGCAGAGCACTGTACTAAGCGCTTGGGAAGTACAAACTGGCAACACATAGAGACAGTCCCTACCCAACAGTGGGCTCACAGTCTAAAAGGGGGAGACAGAGAACAGAACCAAACATACCAACAAAATAAAATAAATCCTAATCCCTAATTGATCCCTCCCAACCTTATCCCCCCCGCCCCCCAGTCCCCATTCCCATTCACCAATGGAGCAAAGCAGAATAACAAAACAGGTGCAGGTTTGTGCAATTTATTCTACGCAACCATGCCACGCTGGAAGATGCGACAGTGGACTTGAATCCTGACATTAGACTTTGCCTCCGCTCCTCTGGGAGACAACTCATTCAAGCTCCCCGCGAGCCCCATCGAAAGGCCGAGAGACTGCCACTGAAAAGTCGCTCCGGCCCCCAAAAGATACGCAGGTGGTTGCGGACCGCTTTGCGGAGTCAGCCTGGAGCTATTAATTCAGACCGTGCATCTGAAAAAAAAAACAACCGATCAGCCCATATCAGGGGAATACTGCACACAGCCGAAGATCTTCATTAGCCTTACGGAGCTAAATGTTGCCACATAATTTCATTACTTAGCACACGAGGAACAAAAAAGTAGAAAAATCAATCAGTCACCGATCAGAGTCTGCCCACATCCTGCTCGTCCACTGGGACCCCCTCCCCGCTTCACATCCTACAGACCATCACCCTCGCCACCTTCAAAACCTCACCGAAGTCACATCTCTTCCAAGAGGCCTTCCCCGATTAAACCCTCTTTTCCCCAGCGTGGCCCAGTGGAAAGAGCCCGGGCTTGGGAGTCAGAGGTCATGGGTTCCAATCCCGGCTCCGCCACTTGTCGGCTGTGTGACTCCGGGCCAGTCGCTTCACTTCTCCGGGCCTCAGTGACCTCATCTGGAAAATGGGGATTGACCGTGAGCCCCCCGTGGGACAACCTGATCGCTGTGCGGCCTCTCCAGCGCTTAGAATAGTGCACATAGTAAGCGCTTAACAAATACCATCATCATTATTATTATTGCTCCACTATATCATGCCGGTTCAAATAAAGAATATAGGAGGAGGTGGAGGAAGACCGTTTAGGCCTTTGCCATTTCCAAGGAGGGATATTTGGATCTCTCAGGAGCTCCAAATATGAGCATAAATTTCAGGGATTTCTTCATATGGACCCCACTGTCCCCATTTCTGCCACTCTCCTGCTTCCTACAGCGGTTTGGAGAAACAGACAGACTTGCAGACAATACTGCCTGTTGCTTAACTGTCGTCGCAATTCCAGGCGCATGTTTAGCAAAAAGGAGACTGAGCCCACAGAAGAGAGTTTCTGGACTCGATCAATCGCATTTATTGAGTGCGCACTCTGCGTAGAGCACTGTACTAATCACTTGGGAGGGCGCAACAGAATAAGTCGACGCAATCCTTTCCCTCAAGAAGCTTACAATCAAGCGACTCCTCTGTTACGATACCGACGTTGGTTTGACCTGAAATGGAGCCGAAGAGTTATCCAACTGGTGTGGTTTGATCAATCAGTTGAATTTACTGAGCGCTCACTGTGTGCAGAGCACTGTTCTAAGCGCTTGGGAAAGTCCAGCGCTTAGAACAGTGCTTTGCACATAGTAAGCGCTTAATAAATACTATTATTATTATTATTATTATTATTATTATTATTACAATGGAGTTAGTAGTCACATTCCCTGACCAGAAGGAGATTACAGTCTAGAGGGAGATCCCTGGGTTTGATTGACTCAGTGAAAGTTCCCGGTAGAGTTGATCAGCTCTTAATCCCTTTGTCTGAAGGATCATTTCTAATGATGTTATTAATAATAATAATAATGATTATGATGATGATGATGGTATTTGTTAAGCACGTACTATGTGCCAGGCACTGTACTGAGCACTGGGATAGATATAAGCAAATCGAGTTGGACACAGTCCCTGTCCCATTTAGGGCTCACAGACTCAATCCCCATGAGGTAACTGAGGCCCAGAGAAGAAAAGTGACTTTTTTTCTTTTTTAATGGCATTTATTAAGCACTTACTATGTGCAAAGCACTGTTCTAAGTGCCAAGTTCACACAACAGACAGGTGACGGAGCCTGAATTAAATACACTTGCAACATCTCTCCTTCCTGGGAACTCTGTAATACTTAAGGAAAGTTCCCAATCGTGCTTTCCTTTCTCCTTGGGGCCGTTGATTAGATAGCGCTTAGAACAGTGCTCATTCATTCAATCGTATTTGTTGAGCGCTTACTGTGCGCAGAGCACTGTACTAAGCGCTTGAGAGGTACAAGTTGGCAACATATAGAGACGGTTCCTACCCAACAGCGGGCTCACAGGCTAGAAGGGGGAAGACAGACAACAAAACAAAACATATTAACAAAATAAAATAAACAGAATAATAAATATATACAAGTAAAATCAATAGAGTAATAAATCTGTACAAACATACATACAGGTGCTGCTCCAGTGCTTAGATAAGCGCTCCAGCGCTCAGAACAGTGCTTTGCACATAGTGAGCGCTTAACAAATGCCATCATTATCATTATAGATAGGGGAAAGATGCTTTATCCATCCTAAGGGGAGGTTTCTTACTTTCTTCCTCTTCCTGAAAGCCGCTCAGCTGCTTGGGACTTTTTCACACTCCCTCCTCCCGTCTTCGGTGCTGGCGGATGCTCGGCATCTCGGGGAATTGGGGATGGAATGGGGTGGGAGGAGGGAAAGGAAGGTAGTCGCAGCAGCTGAGGAAAAGGAGAAGAACGGGGGAGGTGAGGTGGGGGAAGAGCCTCAGACTTCCTTCCCCATGCTGCCGTCCCTCCCTCCTCTTCCACCACTGCCTTCCCTCTCCTCCTAATAACAGTAACGGTATTTGTTACGCGCTTACTGTGCGCCAAGCACTGTTCTAAGCACTGGGGTCGAGACGAGGTGATCAGGTTGTCCCACGTGGGGCTCCCGGCCGTAATCCCCCTTTTACAGATGAGACACAGCGAAGTGAAGTGACTTGCCCAGAGTCACCCAGCTGACAAGCGGCCGAGCCGGGATTAGAACCCACGACCTCGGACTCCCAAGCCCGGGTTCTTTCCACTGAGCCACACTGCTTCTCTATTTTCTCTTCTCTGTTCTCATCCCTCCACGGTCTGGTCTGAACCTGGCTCTCAGTTTTGCAACGCCTGAAGGCTGTGAGCCCGTTGTTGGGTCTCTGTCTGTTGCCGGCTCGTACCTCCCAAGCGCTTAGTACAGTGCTCCGCACACACTAAGCGCTCAATAAATCCGACCGAATGAATGAAGGCAGAAATGAAAGTTAAAAAACAACGTTACTCATTGTGGGGCCACTCATTTAACTTCTCGGAGCATCGGTCTCCTCTACTGTGCCAGAGGGCTCTCTTGGCCTGGGGGCCCCGGGACTGTGTCCGATCTGATGCTCGTGAACGGGCCGCAGTGCTTAGCACAGTGTTAGATACCCCGTATGCACCTTAATAAATACCACCATCATCGGATACAGATTAGAGTGGGAAGTGGAGGATGGCTGGAGAGCTGGGGGGGAAAGTTTGGGCTGCGGAAAGAAGGTCACAAGGAAAGCCATGGGAACTGGGTAGAGTGGGGAGGTGGCTGGGCTAAGAAGGGGGGTGATATCCAAGCGCTTAGTACAGTGCTCTGCACACAGTAAGTGCTCAAGAAATATGATTGAGTGAATGAATGAGTAAATGCTGTTTAGTCTGCGCGGGGCAATCCGTTCTAATGAAACTGCAAAGCTAAGTATTGGTCTGCCCCTAGGCGGATGCAGGACAAAATCAGGAGGGCTCCCTGCAAAGTGTCCTTAAAAAAATGAGATAAAAACGAAAACAAAAAAAATCTCTCATGCAGTCACAGCCCGTCACGGTGAGTATGTGTTTTCTCAAAGAGAATAATCGTCTCGAAGGTAAAAAATAAAAAATAAAGTCACTTTGGGAGAGCAACGTATTATCAACGGAAACAAAACCCACTCCAAACCCGTTTTCTTAGTAACCAGAACACCCTGTTCAGCCTCACCTTAGGCTGATGATGAAGGATGTGAATTGGAGGCTGGGCAGGCCAGGGAGAGAGCTAATCACGGGGTGGAAGGAGTCGAAGAACCGTGATCTGTTGTCTAAGGGAAACATTTTTTTCCCCAGGGATCTCGCGTGAAATAGCAGGCGATTAAAGGTGGGTAGATGGACACGGGACAGTCAGACGAAGGACTGGAATAGTGAACGAGAACATTCTTTGCTTTTTTGGGAAAACGAACACCGTAGAAAACACTCCCCTCCCGTGTCGGAAGCACGAACGACATCTCAAATGACCGGTCTCGTGAAACAAACTATTGAACCGAGTTAATGTCTGCCAGCAGCCTAAATTCCAGCATTTAGTTTCCAGAAAAGGGGAATGCATTTCGCTTTCCCCGCCTCTGATGGGTAACTTTGAAATGAAGAGGATCGGCAGCTGCCGAACGAAGGGGAGCGGCCCAGGCCTCAGACAAGAAGGGCAGCTCGCGACCAGAGCTCCGGATTCTGGTTCGGAACATACGTCTTACGAATCCTTTTATCTATCGTCGTATTCTAAAGGGAAGTCATTTCGAGCTAGTAAAGAGGGAGGTAAAATAGATTTCCTTTCAACACCAAAGAAACAAATAACAACGCGGTCTCTACGGTAAGGGGGAATCAATCGATCGATCCATAAAAGACTTGTTCCACCGAGGTCCGTTTCTACTAAACCGTATAATCTTCTATTTAAATAAAAAAAACCACGCAGGATTTACTTTGCTCTGTGTTTTTGTAATTAATCAAATCTCAGCAGGAAATGAAATCTTGAATCGGTGTGGTTCTTGAAACACTCAAATATTAGAGAAGCAGCGTGGCTCAGGGGAAAGAGCCCGGGCTTTGGAGTCAGAGGTCATGGGTTCAAATCCAGGCTGCGCCAATTGCCAGCTGTGTGACTTTGGGCAGGTCACTTCACTTCTCTGTGCCTCAGTTCCCTCATCTGGAAAATGGGGATTAAGACTGTGAGCCCCCCGTGGGACAGCCTGATCACCTTGTAACCTCCCCAGCGCTTAGAACAGTGCTTTGCGCTTAATAAATGCTATTAAAAAAAAACTAGAATTGGCCCCGCGCACCTGTCTACAAGAACACACATTTGTTGCGATCATGGAGTATGTTTGCTTTGTTGACTACAATCGTCTAGGTTTCTTGAGATGACTCAGATATGCATAGTTAATAAACAGTAATAAATCACATGAATCAAGAGAGCAGACAAATTTATTAGTGATTGCCACCATGCTGTCTCAGCTGAGAAAAATGACGTTGGTCTAATTTCTCCCAGGGCTTCCTGTGCGTTTTGACTTATTTTGGTTTGGAAGTGGTTTAGGAACTCGTACCATTCTAAATCCGTATCATGCTGGAAACCGAGACACCAGCGTGGCTTAGTGGAAGGAGAGCGAAAGACCTGGATTCTAATCCTAGCTCAAGGCCGGGTGACCTTGAGCAGGTCACTTCACGGCTAAAATGGGGATTCACTAGTCCTCCCTCAGATTATGAGGGAGTATGTCTGATCTGATCATGCCGTATATATCATCATCATCATCATCATCATCAATCGTATCTATTGAGCGCTTACTGTGTGCAGAGCACTGTACTGAGCGCTTGGGAAGTACAAGTTGGTAACATATAGAGACAGTCCCTACCCAGCAGTGGGCTCACAGTCTAAAAGGGGGAGACAGAGAACAAAACCAAACATACTAACAAAATAAAATAAATAGAATAGATATGTACAAGTAAAATAAATAAATAATTTATCACAGGCGCATAGTAGGCGTTCATTCATTCAATCGCATTTGTTGAGCGTGCACTGTGTGCGGAGCACTGCACTGAGCGCTTGGAAAGCGCAATTCGGCAACGGAGACGATCCCCGTCCACGACGGGCCCACGGTCTAGAAGTGAACCACGATTAGTAAAATCAGGGTTCAAGTCCTGATTCCGTCACTTACTTGGTGGCCAGGTCTGCGTTCGGTCGGGCCGATTTTCTGAGAGGGGACCTCAAATGAAAAACCTTGGGACCTGAATCCGCCCGGGACCTGGGAGGGATCTAAACCTTGGCTCCAAACCAACGGGAATTGGGAATGTGCCATCCATTCAGGCGAGGGTAGAATTTCTGGAGCCACAATCCGCCAGATGCCATTCAGTGCCTGACCCAGAGTAGCCTGAGATTGGCCCATCCCCCTAACCGCCAGGAAGAATTCCGGGTTTTGCAAACCGACACTCCGGGCCCCTGTGCTGAAGCCACCCTTAGGAGTCCGCGCGGCTGTTCCCGGAGTCTAGGCAGCCCGGCACCGGAGAAAGAGGAGCGGTGCGGATCTCCCGGAATCCTTTGGGCGCAGCCAGCAGGCCGGTGGGCCGACACTTAGGCTAATTGCAAAGCACTCAGAAAAATCACGTAGCCAAAAAGCCGATCCTGAAACACCGGCCTGTTGCAACCTGGCAGAAAACCAATCGGTCAATCACTCAACCAGTGGTCTTTAGTAAGCTCTTACTGGGTGCAGGGTACTGTACTAAGTGCCTGGGAGAGTACAATGCAATACAGTTGGCAGACACCCCAACTGTCTACCCTAAAAAGGAATCAGCCTAAAAATGCTAAATCCCGTCTTCTGCGGGGTTAAGCATTTTCCCCGGGGGAGTAAAGAAAACACACAGGATCTGTAATAATAATAATAATGATTATAATCATGGTATCTAAGCGCTTACTATGTGCCAAGCACTGTACTAAGCGCTGGGATGGATACAAGCAAATCAGGTTGGATACAGTCCCTCTCCCATTTGGGGTTCTAAGCGCCGGGGAGGTTACAAGGTGATCAGATTGTCCCACGGGAGGCTCCCAGTCTTCATCCCCATTTTCCGGATGAGGTAACTGAGGCCCAGAGAAGCGAAGTGACTTGCCCAAAGTCACACAGCTGACAATTGGCAGAGCCGGAATTTGAACCCATGACCTCTGACTCCAAAGCCCGGGCTCTTTTCCACTGAACCACGCTGCTTCTCAACGGCTTGGGACGCACACCACTTCCTTCTTCAATTTTTTTTTGGGCGGGTGGGAGGCGGGAAACATACACGTCTACGGCCCCGAAACTGGAAGCGGCATGCCTTAGTGGACTCAGCACAGTCCCGAGAGTCAGAGGACCTGGGTTCTAATTCCGCTCTGCCACTTTCCAGCTGTGTGACTGTGGGTAATTCACTTCACTTCTCTGGGCCTCAGTCCCTTCATCTGTAAAATGGGGATTAAGACTGTGAACTCCATGTGGGACGGGAACTGTGTCCAACCCGATTCACTTGTATCTACCCCAGTGCTTAGAACGGTGCCTGGCATGTGGTAAGCACCGAACCGATATCATAAAAAGACTCGAGTCAATCAATAATCAATCATACTTATTGAGCACTTACGGCATGCAGAGCGCTGTACTAAGTGCTCGGGAGAGTGTGATATAACAGAGTTGGTAGAGATGCTCCCTCCCCACAAGGCGTTTACAGTTTAGAGGAGGATAAAGAAATTAATAATAATAATAATAATAATAGTATTTGTTAAGCACTTACTATGTGCAAAGCACTGTTCTAAGCGCTGGGGGGATACAAGGTGATCAGGTTGTCCCACGGGGGGCTCACAGTCTTAATCCCCATTTTACAGATAAGGGAACTGAGGCCCAGAGAAGTGAAGTGACTTGCCCAAAGTCACGCAGCTGACAATTGGCGGAGCCGGGATTTGAACCCATGACCTCGGACTCCAAAGCCCGGGGTCTTGTCACTGAGCCACGCTGCTACAGATTACTGATACGTACTGATATGTGCTGTGGGGCCGAGGAAGGGGTGGATAGGAGTTCAAATCCGGGTGCCAGGGTGACGCGGAAGGGATCGGGAGAGGAGGACGGATCCTTAAATCCCTACAGTGTGAGACTGTCTCACTGAAACGGGGCAATGGCAGTGCTCAGGAGGTGAAAATCCCGGCATTCTCCCACAGACTGGAGCCTTAGGTAGGGAAGAGGCAGGAGCGGGGCAGGAGGCTCTGAAATTTCCCGACCGGCAACGTCCCGGCCATCCGTCTCTCCCTACCTTTGATTTCCCCAGCCGCTGCTGCCGCTACTACCACTACCTTTTAGGGCCAGACTGAAAATCGGCAGGAAGCAGAAAAGATCTGAAGAACCACCAGCCGGAAGGAGAATCGATAAACCGTGAGTTCGAATTCAACCTAAGCCCCTAAATTGCAGATTTGCTCAAATAAACCCGAGTCCTCCGGTGCTTCAGCAGGCATACAACAAGAAAAGACCGCTTTTTCAACTTCCAAAGGACTGAAAGCCTGACTCCTGAAGTTTGGCTGCCAAGTCTGCAAAGGAAAGGCCTAGTTGTGGAAAGGAGTTTTCTAGTGGAAAAAAAAACGAAAATCGATTCTTGGCCTGAATCTGCAAGGGGCAAATTCAGCCTTTGGCTCCAGGTGAACGTTAGTAGGGCTTGCTCCATTTAACACAAAGTCTGTGGTCATGTCTGCGAAGGGTAAATGTTTTTTTAGAAAATATTTTGGATGAAAATAACTGCTCCTTCCCCAAGTCTGCCAAACAGAGCCCTAGCACCTAATCGGTCTTTGTGGAGATCTCCATCTCCAAATCTCCATCTCCAGGCCTGATCTCTCTCCTTCTCTGCAGTCTCGGATTTCCTCCTGCCTTCGAGACATCTCTAATTGGATATCCGGCCGATACCTCACACTAAACGGAACTCTTCATCTTCTCGCCCGAACCCTGTCCTCCCCCCGTGACTTTTCCATCACTGTAGACGGGACCACCCTCCTCCCTGTCACACAAGCCTGTAACCTGGGTGTTGTCCTCAAAGCCTCTCTCTCATTCAACCCACACATTCGAGCTGCCACCAAATCCTGCCGATTCAACCTTCAAACCGTTGCTAAAGATCCACCCCGTCCTCTTCATCCATCGTGCCACCCCGTTCATCCAAGCCCTTCTCCAATCCTGCCTCCGTTACGGCATCAGCCTTCCTGGTGACCTCCCCGCCTCCTGTCTCTCCCCACTCCAGTCCATACTTCACTCTGTTGCCCGGATCGTTTTTGCACAAAACCGTTCAATCCATGTTTCCCCGCTCCTCGAGAACCTCCAGGGGTTGCCCATCACGTCCACGTCAAACAGAAACTCAATACCGTCATCTTTAAACCTTGCCCTCCTTCCGCGCACTTCTTCCTCTAATGCCAATCGACTCACTGTACCTTGATCTCGCTTATCTTACCGTAGAACTCTTGCCCACATCCTGCCTCTGGCCCGGAACATCCTCCCTCTTCATAGCTGACAGATGATCACTCTCCCTATCTTCCAAACCTTATTAAAAGCATATCTCCTCCAAAAGGCCTTCCCTGACTAAAGCCCTCATTTCCTCTTCTCCCACTCCCTCCCGCGTCACCAAGGACTTGGATTTTCCCCCTTTATTCACCCTTCCCTCTGCCCCACAGCATTTTTGTACATGCCAGTAATTATTTTATATCTATCTATATCTACATATATATCTATATATATAGATATAGACAGAGAGATGTCTGTCTCCCGCTCTGGACCGTGAGCTCACCATGAGCAGGGAATATGTCTACCAACTCTGTTGTATCATACTCTCACAAGCGCCTAGTAGAGTGTCCTGCGGACAGGTAACACTCGATTAATACGATCGACTGATTACTCTCCCAAGCGCTTAATACAGTGCTCTGCACACAGTAAGCCCTCAATAAATATGAAAGATTGATCGATTGATCGATTGGAGATTATCCAGGGCGAAGAGAATGCTTCAGTCCTGCCATAGAGTCTTCCCAACGATCCTTGACATCAGCGAATCTCCTGACCGTTTGGTACTTTCCCAATCATTCAGTACAGTGCTCCGCACACAGTAAGGGCTCAATGAATACCATTGATTGATTGATAGCTGAGTGTCCAACATTTCTCCCCTTCCCCGAGCTCCGCTCTCTTGATGCTGACGGTTTCCTCTGCTGCCCTGAGAATCTGGGGGGGAAAGTCCAGTGAGATCCTACCTTCTGTTGACATCACAGCAGGGAAGTGAGTAACAGGGTGTCTTAACCTAAGAAAGAAAGATAAGACATGTTCAAAACCCACCTCTGCTTCCAACTTGCTTAAATTAGCACCAATGTGATAAGAATTTGCCCATTAGTTACTCAATAAAGGAGCAAATAAGGACCCGAAAAGGACTGGAACAATCTCCGGTGAGAATCCTCTCCCCACCTTCAGCTCTTTTTCTTCTCTTCATTCTTGCGTCTCCTCCCCCCAGCTAAAAGTCAATCAAACCGGAGGACAAAACCTCACCATTAAAATAAGCCCCCACGGACAATTTTCTGTTACTCTAGGCACGTGAGTCAATCAATCAGAGGTATTTATTGAGCATTTGTGTGCAAAGTCCAGCCCTTAGTGCCTGGTACCTGGTAAACGCTTAACAAATGTCATAATTATTATTAATTATTAAGTGCTTGGGCAAGCACAATACACTGGAATTGGCAGACACATCCCGGCTCACAAGGCGCTAACAGTCTAGAACTAAATGACAGATAGGGGAAACGGTAGAATATAAGTAGAGGCACATGAGTGCCGAGGGGTTGAGGGTGGGGTGAAAAAATCAAGCGCTTAAAAGATACGTACCCAAGGACAGAGGTGTCGCAGGAGGGAAAACGAGGGGAAAACCTCGTAGGGGAGACGGGATGCTAGGAGATGTGGTGGTCTATCTGATAATAATAATAATGATGGCATTTATTAGGCACTTACTATGTGCAGAGCACTGTTCTAAGCGCTGGGGAGGTTACAAGGGGATCAGGTTGTCCCACGTGGGGCTCACGGTCTTAATCCCCATTTTACAGAGGAGGTAACTGAAGCCCAGAGAAGTGAAGTGACTCGCCCAAAGCCACACAGCTGACAATTGGCGGAGCCGGGATTTGAACCCATGACCTCTGACTCCAAAGCCCGGGCTCTTTCCACTGAGCCACGCTGATACACAAGAGGAGGCCAGAGGAAGGATGTGGGCAGTGAGACAGTGACGTCAAAGTGCAGTGGCTTTGAGACTCTTTTCCTTCAAATGACTATTTGATGTGCCCCAGTTAGTTTGCCAATTTTTTTTGCCACCCCCCAGAACCATCCCATATATCAGAGCTACGTATTCCTTTTTTGTGACATTTGGTAAGTGCTTACCATGTGCTGGGCACTGCACTAAGCGCTGAGGTAGATATGAGTGAATCAGGTTGAACGCCTGGGCCTCACAGTCTTAATCCCCAATTTACAGGTAAAGGAACTGAGGCCCAGAGAAGTTAAGCGACTTGCCCAAGGTCACGCAGCAGACATGTGGCGGAGCGGGTATTGGAACCCAGGTTTAGCATTTAATAATAATAATAATGATGACGGTATTTGTTAAGCGCTTACTATGTGCAAAGCACTGTTCTAAGCCCTGGGGAGGTTACAAAGTGAAGGGGTTGTCCCACGGGGGGCTCACAGTTTTAAGCCCCATTTTCCAGATGAGGTCACTGAGGCCCAGAGAAGTGAAGTGACTTGCCCAAAATCACACAGCTGACAGTTGGCGGAGCCGGAATTTGAACCCATGACCTCGGACTCCAAAGCCCAGGCTCTTTCCACTGAGCCACGCTGCTTCTCTCTCATTTGACCCAGAGACTGCATTGCAAGCTTATCCACACTTCCTCTGAGGGAGCCCCACGTAGCCTGGGGGCCAAAAGGTCATGGGTTCTAATCCTGGCTCCGCCACGTTCATTCATTCATTCATTCATTCATTCAATCGTATTTATTGGGCGCTTACTGTGTGCAGAGCACTGTACTAGGCGCTTGGGAAGAACAAGTTGGCAACATATAGAGACGGTCCCTACCCAACAGCGGGCTCACAGTCTGAGTGGCCTTGGGCGAGTCACTTCACTTCTCTGAGCCTCAGTTACCTCATCTGTAAAACGGGGACTGTACAAAGCGCTGAGACGGTTAAAAACAAATCGGGTTGGACACAGTCCCTGTCCCACATACGGCTCGCGGTCTTAATCCCCGTTTTACAGATGAGGTGATTGAGGTACAGAGAAGTGAAGTGACTTGCCCAAGGTCACACAGCAGATAAATGCCAAAGCTGGGATTACAACCCAGCTTCTTCTGATTCCCAGAAGAATATGCACATATTTGTGCCACTGAGAAGCGTGTGACTTCTGCTCTTGTTGTCAAACAGATGATCATTTTGCCCCTTGCAGCTCCTCCCAACGTTTTGCATCTGGTTTGGCAGCAATCCTGAATTGCAGTCCAAACAAAAAGATACTCCTACCTAAATCTCCATCCGAGGTGTGCACGCTGCCAGGCACAGTGAAAGGTTGAATGAAAAACTGTTCCTATATTCATACCCGGCTACCTTTCGACCTATCTGAGAAAAGCTTCTCCCTGGAGAGGGAAAAAAAGCGCAGGGAGATCACTTACATTTAGGAGCAACACACATCCCTAAAGGGAAATTTGAATTGTGCTAAGCCTGTTGTGCTCTGGCCTGGGGGGCCAGGATTTGGGGCGTTGGCCTGCTCTCCCTGCCAATTCCTCTAACTTCTTTTTCCAGGCCGCTCAGTAACCAGATCTTCCCGGGAGCAGCAGTCTCTACGAGCCTTTATTCATCAATCACATTTATTGAGGCCTTAGGTACTAAGCTCTTAGGAGATTACAGTACAGCAAGGTTGGCAGAAGCGTTTCCTGCCCAAAGGGAGCTTACGGTGCAAGGATTTTGTGAGTCAGGGGAAGAAGGCTGGCAGAGGGACACAGGAATTCATTCATTCATTCAATCGTATTTATTGAGCGCTTACTGTGTGCACAGCACTGTACTAAGCGCTTGGAAAATACAATAAAATAAATAGAATAATATGTAAAAGTAAAATAAAGAGTAATAGATATGTACAAACATATACACATATGTACACATTCATTCAATCGTATTTATTAAGCGCTTAGTACAGTGCTCTGCCCTGATGCATTCATTCATTCATTCAATCGTATTTACCGAGCACTTACTGAACCAATGCATTCATTCATTCAATCGTATTTACTGAGCGCTTACTGACCCGATGCATGCATTCATTCACTCAATCGTATTTACTGAGCGCTTACTGACCCGGTGCATGCATTCATTCATTCAATCCTATTTACTGAGCGCTGAGTAGGATACAAAGATGGAGGGGGGGAAACGATAGAACATTGCCAAGCTTGCCGTTCCCTGAAGCATTTTAATTAGTGTATTTAAGTGCCTCTGAGGCTCTTGAACCTAAACCTTTCTATTTCCCTGAGATGCCCTTCCATTACAGAATGAGCCCCCTTATAACACTCTATGAAATAGGGACATCATAAAGTGCCAAAATGAAGGAAGTCTTAAAGTCCTTTAGCATCTGCAAGATCATTAGCCTGGCTTCTGCGACCGTTCGTCTTTTTCCGTGGCCCTGACACAAGAAATTGAACGGCGCGCGCATTATTATTTAAGGAAATTAGACAGACATGAAGAATTCCATCAAGGCCAGATCCAGGCAGCCCTCTGTGAGGAGGAGGGTGAAAAACAGATGGGGAATTTGGGCTGTGTAGACAGCTGAAAGGGATAATTGAAGGACGAAATAAAAGTCTTTTTAATCTTTGAAATTGTGTGATCTGGCTGCCCTTCAAGCCCCATCAGATCCAGCGCTTAGAACGGTGCTTTGCACATAGTAAGCGCTTAATAAATACCATCATTATTATTACTATAATCGGTGATACTCAGAGGACCTTTCCATTAGATTGTGAGTCCCTGGAAGGCAGGGACTGTATCTTTTGATTATTATTGTTAGTAGTAGTAGTTAATAATATTATAATATCCATTATAGCTAAAGCAGCGTGTCTCGATGGAAAGAGCCCGGGCTCTGGAGTCGGAGGTCATGGGTTCCAATCCCGGCTCTGCCAATTGTCAGCTGTGTGCCTGTGGGCAAGTCACTTCACTTCTCTGGGCCTGGGTCGCCTCATCTGGAAAATGGGGATGAAGACCGTGAGCCCCCCGTGGGACAACCTGATCACCTGGTACTCTCCCAAGCGCTCAGAACAGTGCTTTGCACATAGTAAGCGCTTATCAAATGCCATCATCTGAGAAAAGCTCAGTATATATGTATATATGGTTGTACATATTTATTACTCTATTTATTTATTTATTTATTTATTTTACTTGTACATTTCTATCCTATTTATTTTATTTTGTTGGTATGTTTGGTTCTGTTCTCTGTCTCCCCCTTTTAGACTGTGAGCCCACTGTTGGGTAGGGACTGTCTCTATGTGTTGCCAATTTGTACTTCCCAAGCGCTTAGTACAGTGCTCTGCACATAGTAAGCGCTCAATAAATACGATTGATTGATTGATTGATTGATCATCATCATCATCATCATATCCACCAGTCCACCCCTCTCTCCACCTTCAAAATCCTCCTAAAATCTCCTCTCCTCCAAGAGGCCTTCCCTGAATAAGTCATTTCCTCTACCCACTCTCCCTTCCGTGCCCCTCTGCAGTTGGATCCGTGCCCCATAACCACTTGCTGGTCGCCCCTCCCACAGCCCCGAGGATGACGACGATGGTATTTGTTAAGCGCTTACTATGTGCAAAGCACTGTTCTAAGCCCCAAGACACTTATGTGCATATCCTCGTACTTTGTCACTTCCCCTACCTGTAATTTATTTTAAAGTCTGACTCCTGCTCTGGACTGTAAACTCCTTATGGGCAGGGAGCGTTTCTACCAACTCGTATTGTATTTTCCTGTGATATCACAGAGAAGCAGCGTGGCTCAGTGGAAAGAGCCCGGGCTTTGGAGCCAGTGGTCACGGGTTCAAATCCCGGCTCCACCAATTGTCAGCTGTGTGACTTTGGGCAAGTCACTTAACTCTTCCGTGCCTCAGTCACCTCGTCTGGAAAATGGGGATTGACTGCGAGCCCCCCCAACCGTGGGACAACCTGATCACTCTGTAGCCTCCCCAGTGCTTAGAACAGTGCTTTGCACATAGTAAGCGCTTAATAAATACCATCAGCGTGGCTCAGTGGAAAGAGCCCGGGCTTTGGAGTCAGAGGTCACGGGTTCTAATCCCGGCTCCGCCACCTGTCTGCTGCGTGACCCTGGGCGAGTCACTTCACCTCTCTGGGCCTCGCTCTCCTCATCTGGAAAATGAGGACGGAGGCGGTGAGTCCCACAGTCAGAACAGTGCTTGGCACACAGTAAGCGCTTAACACGTGCCATCAGCATTCTTTCGATTATTATGTCCAACCCAATTCGCTTGGATCCACCCCAGTGTCGTTTAGTACAGTGCCTGGCACATAGCAGTGAGCACTTAACAGATACCTTAATTATTGCTATTATTATTACGTGAGGACGGTGAATCCCCTCACTTCACTGATTGGCACCTGATGAGGACTCTCCCCTATCCCCACACCGGCATTCCCACCACTTTTCCAGCGTAGGGGGAACGACTGAGAGGGGAAGTCTGGGGACTCCCTCCCTTTCCCGTCTTGCCAAAGCCGAGCGTGGGAGCTTCCGAGGGCTGCAAATCCGCAGTTCCTCCTGCACAGTGGGGGCTGTGTCTCCCTCACAGCCGGAGGAGACTTCGGCCCCCTCGAAGCTGGGGGGCTGCGGTTGCCATCTGTGCCCCGCCAGCCGTCCCTGGTAAAAAAAAAGGCCGCCCTGGCAGGAAGGGGAGAGATTGGGGAGGAAAGCGGGCCCCATCTGGCCCTGCTCGAGAGCGTGCTTTGGCAGCCGCGGCAGTATGTTTGGGCCCTCTCCCCCCGCGACCTGGGACCCCCCAGACTTCGGCCTCGGTAGCCCCTGAAGCTCCTAACCCAAAAGGTTGTCGAAAGTCACCTAACGGGGTGCGAGGGGGGATGTCCGGGAACAAGGAACAGTGCATCTCCCCGTTCACAGCTCCGGATGGATTCCCTCTTCGTCGGCAGCACGCTAGTCGGGTGAACGGGACCGGAGAATTCTTCAGTTTCGAACAGGAGTCTGAGTCGGTTCTCAGCGGCGTGGCTCGGTGGAAAGAGCCCGGGCTTTGGAGTCGGAGAGGTCACGGATTCAAATCCCGGCTCCGCCAGCTGTGGGCAAGTTACTTAACGTCTCTGTGCCTCGGTTACCTCATCTGGAAAACGGGGATGAAGACAACCTGATCACCTTGTAACCTCCCCAGCGCTTAGAACCGGGCTTTGCACATAGTAAGCGCTTAATAAACGACGTTATCATTATTATTATCAGCACAGCCCTGCCTCTCTTTCGTTGTGATTATGGGGTGTTTTTAACGCATTTCCTGCTTTGTTTTTAAGTGTTTTTTTATATTTCGGAGGCATTTCCTTCAACCCGGCCTTGAGGTTATCTCGGCCACACCCAACGTTTTGATACAGTTTATGGGCTGCTTTTCTTTAGACCTCGGGTGTCGCCTCGAGATGTCTTCCTCTTCCTCTCTGGGTGGTGGGAGATAGTTTGGGTTCGGTAGATTCACGGAGGAGAAGTAGGCCTTTGTTCTTTCGCATTCCAATTTCATCTGGTCCAATCCCTCTAATAATAACAATGATAATGATGGCATTTATTAAGCGCTTACTACGTGCAAAGCACTGTTCTAATAATAATACTGATGATAGTATCGGTTAAGCGCTCATTGGGTGCCGAGCACTGTTCTAGGCGCTGGAGGTGATCAGGTTGGCCCACGTGGGGCTCACGGTCTTCATCCCCATTTTACAGATGAGGTCACTGAGGCACCGAGACGTGAAGTGACTGGCCCAAAGTCACCCAGCTGACAAACGGCGGAGCCGGGAGTAGAAGCCGTGACCTCTAATTCCCAATCCCCGGCTCTTTCCACCGAGCCACGCTGCTTTATGCCACGTTCCGACATCCCTTGCCCACCCCTTCTTCGGATCTCCCAAGATGCTGGGCTTCTCGGCTTTCGGAGTCACCAGGACGAGTTTATCCGGCTCCCGACAGCCTGTCTCTTTCCCTTCATCGTTATTTGTCGGCGCTGGGTCAAAGGCGCCGATGATGGTAACAGGACACTCCTGTTTTAGAGGAAGGCAGAGAGGCAGATGGTCTCCGAAGCCTCTGGACAGATTAGAGCTAATCAGGCACAAGAATAATGATGATGACGATGATGATGATAATAATGAGAATAATCGAATCTGTTACCCTTACTACGTGCCCGGCACTCTACTGAGCACTGGGGTAGATGGGAATAAGGAAGGGATGGGATAAGGATGGGAATAAGGAAGTCAGACACGGTCCCGTGAGGCAGGCACTATTAAGGGCATCTCTTCTGGCAACTCCCCAATTCAGAATAATTTGGGCATCCCTCAACGGAGAAGCAGCGTGGCTTAGTGGAAGGAGCACAGGCTTGGGAGTCAGAGGACGTGGGTTCTAATCCTGGCTCCGCCGCTTACCTGCTGTGTGACCTTGGGTAAGCCGCTTCACTTCTCTGTGCCTCAGTTACCTCATCTGTGAAATGGGGATTAAGACTGTGAGCCCCACGTGGGACAACCTGATTACCTTGCATCCACCCTAGTGCTTAGAATGGTGCTTGGTACATAGCGCTTAACAAATGCCGTAATTAATAGGACTGTTCAGCCATCCAGAGGGATGCCAAATGCCCCCATGTCTCACCAGTGATCGAAAGACCGGTATCCTGAGCCATATCCTCGCGTCGGATTTTTGTTTAGGAGTAGGGCAGGAGCCCATCTCGGGATGGAACCTGGAGAGTTTCCAGTACTCCGCCAGTCTCGGCTACGGGAGGGCGAGTCCAGCAGAGGCCTTCCCACTCCATTCCTAGCTTGGGCAGCGGCTAGCGACAGGGAGGCGAGTCAAAACTCACCCGGGCCGGGCAGCGGCGGCGTGGGAGAGAGTCGAGGGCGGAGACGCGAGTTTACCGCGCGGGAGGGGACGATGGCAAACCGCTTCCGGATTTCGACCAAGAAAACTCTCCGGCTCCACTACCGGAACCATCGCGGATGGAGGCGGGGCCTTCTGGGAGAGAGGCGTCCGGGACGTCGCTACGGGTCGGACGCGACTCGACGGCATAAGACAACGACGGGAGATTCCGAGGTCTAGGCTCACATACGCTCCATTCAAATGTGTTCATGTTTTCCATCCTCCCTTCCTAGGGCTCAGGGCATACTTCCTTCCGACAAAACTGTGATGAAGGGACATCCCCCCTAGCCAGGAACATCTTGCACTTGATCTGCCCGAGCCAGAAGACAACCAGCTCATCAGATATCCCGCTAGGCCATTCCCGCTCCTCACAGATGAACATCCCACTCCAGCCCTAGGGCTCATCGCCCCCCTTCCCTCCCTCTGCCCTTCCCCTCCCCACAGCACGTGTATATATTCGTACGTATTTATTACTCTATTTTATTAATGATGAATGGCGATAATTCTATTTATTCTGATGGTATTGACTCCTGTCTACTTGCTTTGTTTTGTCGTCTGTCTCCCCCTTCTATAATAATAACATTCGTTGGTATGTTTGGTTTTGTTCTCTGTCTCCCCCTTTTAGACTGTGAGCCCACTGTTGGGTAGGGACTGTCTCTATGTGTTGCCAATTTGTATTTCCCAAGCGCTTAGTACAGTGCTCTGCACATAGTAAGCGCTCAAGAAATACGATTGATGATGATGATGATGATAATAATGATGATGGTATTTGTTAAGCGCTTACTATGTGCCAAGCACCGTTCTAAGCGCTGGGGGGGGGATACAGGGTGATCAGGTTGTCCCACGTGGGGCTCACGGTTTTAATCCCCGTTTTCCAGATGAGGGAACTGAGGCCCAGAGAAGTGAAGTGACTTGCCCAGAGTCACCCAGCTGACAGTCGGCGGAGCCGGGATGTGAACCCACGACCTCTGATTCCAAAGCCCGGGCTCTTCCCACTGAGCCACGCCGCTTCTAGACCGTGAGCCCGTTGTTGGGGAGGGACCGTCTCTGTTGCCGGTTCGTACTTCCCAAGCGCTTAATACAGTGCTCGGCGCACAGTAAGCGCTCAGCAAATACGATCGAACGAATGAACTCACTCAGTGCTTATCAGATAAAACAGAACACCAGGCAACTCCCTCTAGAAACTCGCAACAAACATCAGGGTCTATCCTAGGTCATTTTAATGCCCTCCTTACCCTTTGCCCCTTGAACTAACTCCTGCTCTGTCCCGAACTCCAACCTCCCTGAGGCACGGGGGGGTTGCCGAATTGTACTTTCCAAGCGCTCTGCAACACAGTAAGCGCCCAATAAGTGCCACTGAATGAATGAGGGAATGAAAGTGTCAATCCAGGCCAGGGTCTGAATGACAAGAAATGAGCCTGCGGAAAACAGTAGGGTCCTGGGAGTTGAAAGAACCCCCGGCCCACATCTTCCTCCCGGCCCGGAATGCCTTTCCTCCGCACATCCGCCAAGCCGGCTCTCTTCCTCCCTTCAAAGCCCTACTGAGAGCTCACCTCCTCCAAGAAGCCTTCCCAGACTGAGCCCTTTTTCCTCTCCTCCTCCCCATCCCCCCCGCCCTCCCTCCTTCCCCTCCCCATGGCACCCGTATATATGTTTGTACAGATTTATCACTCTATTTTACGTGTACATATTTACTATTCTATTGATTTTGTTAATGATGTGCATTTAGCTTTAATTCGATTTGTTCTGACGACCTGACACCCGTCCACATGTTTGGTTTTGTTGTCTGTCTCCCCCTTCAAGACCGTGAGCCCGTTGTCGGGTAGGGACCGTCTCTATATGTTGCCGACTTGGACTTCCCAAGCGCTTAGTCCAGTGCTCGGCACACAGTAAGCGCTCAATAAATACGATTGACTGAAGGAATAACCTGGCTCCGCCACTTGCCTGCTGTGTGAACTTGGCCATGTCAGAGAAGCGGCGTGGCTCAGGGGAAAGAGCCCGGGCTTTGGAGTCAGGGGTCAGGGGTTCGAATCCTGGCTCTGCCAATTGTCAGCTGTGTGACTTTGGGCAAGTCACTTCTCTGTGGCTCAGTTCCCTCATCTGCAAATTGGGGATTAAGACTGTGAGCCCCCCGTGGGACAAACTGATCTCCTTGGAACACCCCAGCGCTTAGAACAGCGCTTTGCACAGAGTAAGTGCTTAATAAATGCCATTATTATTATTATTATGTCACTGAAGTTCTCTATGTCTTGGTGGCTCAGTGGAAAGAGCACGGGCTTTGGAGTCAGAGGTCATGGGTTCGAGTCCCGGCTCCACCACATGTCTGCTGTGTGACCTTGGGCAAGTCACTTAACTTCTCGGAGCCTCAGTTACCTCATCTGTAAAATGAGGATGATGACTGTGAGCCCCACGTGGGACAACCTGATCACCTTGTATCCCCCCCAGTGCTTAGAACAGTGCTTTGCACATAGCAAGCGCTTAACAAATGCCATCATTATTATTTACAACGGGGATAAAATGCTTGTTCTCCCTCCTCCTTAGTCTGGGAGCACCATGCGGGTCTAATCCCTCCCGTATCTGCTACGATGATCTTATATCTGTCCCAGCGCTTCGTACGGTGCATAATTCACAGTAAGCGCTTAACAAATACCACAGTGATTATTGTTATTCGTCTGCAGGGGATGAGATAAGAAGGGGAGTGAGTTTGGGGCGGAGCAATCCCTCCAGTAGTGACTCCGTATTAGAGCTTGTGTCCAGGAGGAGGGGAATTGGCAGGCCACCGCCGTAGAGAGGGAGGACATCCCAATCCTTTTCTCTGATAATAATAATGATGGTATTTGTTAAGCGCTTCCTATGTGCTACGCACTGTTCTGAGCGCTGGGCCGGTTGTCCTCCACTTCCAGCTGAATCGGGGGGAAAACCGATTTACCGCTGTCCCTAGCAGGCCAAGATGGGCAACTTGGGAGTTAAAAAATGGCCCGGTCCCTGTGGCTAATTGGAAATGGGAGGGAATCGGTGCCCTCCACCGGAGTTGCTGAGTTACGCCGATATCCCTATGCCCACTGCAACTTTTTTTTACGGGCAATCAATCAATCAATCAATCTTATTTATTGAGCGCTCACTATGTGCAGAGCACTGTACTAAGCGCTTGGGAAGTACAGATTGGCAACATATAGAGACAGTCCCTACCCAACATTGGGCTCACAGTCTAAAATCCGAGCCAGCAGTGAGCTCGGGTCCTCCCTCGCCGGCTTATGAATACGTGACTGAAATTGTTTTCTTCGTGTTTTGCCAACAACCAGTGGGAAAATTGGGGCTGTACAGGTCTAACTGGCAAAACAATGTTGCTCGCCTGAAGGTTGCGGGTCGTCACGTGCTTCGATCGCATGTCCTGACTTCGCCGGAATAGTATTAGGAGAGATTATCTTTTTGAAAGAGAAAAATGTGCCTCTTTGCAAACATATACTCCTAAGTTTTTACAGGGAACTGGAAGCGAGACGGGAGCCAAGGCCCCAGCTTGATTCGTCGGGCCAGAGTGGGGTTGGGAAGACTGTGAGCCCGTTGTTGGGTAGGGACCGTCTCTGTATGTTGCCGACTTGTAATAATAATAATAATAATAATAATAATAATAATAATGGCATTTATTAAGCATTTACTGTGTGCCGAACACTGTTCTTTGTACTTCCCAAGCGCTTAGTACAGTGCTCTGCACACAGCAAGCGCTCAGAAAATACGACTGAAGGAACAAATGAATGAATATACTCTTTTTAGGGCGCTTTGCAGGATTTAAGTTCAGTATTTACCAAATCAACCAACGGGTAGGGACCGTCTCTGTATGTTGCCGACTTGTAATAATAATAATAATACTGATGGCATTTATTAAGCGCTTACTGTGTGCAAAGCACTGTTCTTTGTACCTCCCAAGTGCTTAGTACAGTGCTCTGCACACAGCAAGCACTCAGAAAATACGACTGAAGGAACAAATGAATGAATATACTCTTTTTAGGGTGCTGTACAGGATTTAAGTTCAGTATTTACCGAATCAACCAACGGGTAGGGACCGTCTCTGTATGTTGCCGACTTGTAATAATAATAATAATACTGATGGCATTTATTAAGCACTTACTGTGTGCAAAGCACTGTTCTTTGTACTTCCCAAGCGCTTAGTACAGTGCTCTGCACACAGCAAGCGCTCAGAAAATACGACTGAAGGAACAAATGAATGAATATACCCTTTTTAGGGTGCTTTGCAGGATTTAAGTTCAGTATTTACCAAGTCAACCAACGGGTAGGGACCGTCTCTGTATGTTGCCGACTTCTAATAATAATAATAATAATAATGGCATTTATTAAGCGCTTACTGTGTGCCGAACACTGTTCTTTGTACTTCCCAAGCGCTTAGTACAGTGCTCTGCACACAGCAAGCGCTCAGAAAATATGACTGAAGGAACTAATGAATGAATATACTCTTTTTAGGGTGCTTTGCAGGATTTAAGTTCAGTATTTACCGAATCAACCAACGGGTAGGGACCGTCTCTGTATGTTGCCGACTTGTAATAATAATAATAATGACGATGGCATTTATTAAGCGTTTACTGTGTGCCGAACACTGTTCTTTGTACTTCCCAAGCGCTTAGTACAGTGCTCTGCACACAGCAAGCGCTCAGAAAATACGACTGAAGGAACTAATGAATGAATATACTCTTTTTAGGGTGCTTTGCAGGATTTAAGTTCAGTATTTACCGAATCAACCAACGGGTAGGGACCGTCTCTGTATGTTGCCGACTTGTAATAATAATAATAATGACGATGGCATTTATTAAGCGTTTACTGTGTGCCGAACACTGTTCTTTGTACTTCCCAAGCGCTTAGTACAGTGCTCTGCACACAGCAAGCGCTCAGAAAATACGACTGAAGGAACAAATGAATGAATATACTCTTTTTAGGGTGCTGTGCAGGATTTAAGTTCAGTATTTACCAAATCAACCAACGGGTAGGGACCGTCTCTGTATGTTGCCGACCTCTAATAATAATAATAATAACGATGGCATTTATTAAGCGCTTACTGTGTGCCGAACACTGTTCTTTGTACTTCCCAAGCGCTTAGTACAGTGCTCTGCACACAGTAAGTGCTCAGAAAATACGACTGAAGGAACAAATGAATGAATATACTCTTTTTAGGGTGCTTTGCAGGATTTAAGTTCAGTAGTTGCCGAATCAACCAATGGTACTTATTGAGTGCTCACTGTGTGCTGAGTCCTTGGGAGAGTACAATATAAGCAGCGTGGCTCAGTGGAAAGAGCACGGGCTTTGGAGTCAGAGGTCGTGAGTTCGAATCCCGGCTCCGCCACGTGCCTGCTGTGTGACCTTGGGCAAGTCACTTCACTTCTCTGAGCCTCAGTTACCTCATCTGTAAAATGGGGATTAAGACTGTGAGCCCCGCGTGGGACAACCTGATCACCTTGTATCCCCCCAGCGCTTAGAACAGTGCTTTGCACATAGTAAGCGCTTAATGAATGCCATAATTATTATTATTATTATTATTATTATTATAACCGAGCCCCACAAGGAGCTTGCAGTCTAGAAGGGGAGGGAGAGGGTGGGGTGAATATCAAATACCCAAAGGGCACAGATCCAGGTACAGTCCAAGCTTAGTTATAATAATAATAATAATAATTTTGGTATTTATTAAGCGCTTACTATGTGCAAAGCACTGTTCTAAGCGCTGGGGAGGATACAAGGTGATCTGGCTACTGCTACCACCCTCCTCTCAAACCAGTCATTTTTCCTGATGCTTCTTCAGTGCCCGGCACCTTAAATCCTCAGTTTTTATTCTTCCTGATGGATTGATTATTGGATGTTTCTCTGACCAGGATCTTCGGGGAACATTTTAGAATCAGCAGCGTGGCTCAGCGGAGAGAGCCCGGGCTCGGGAGTCCGAGGTCATGGGTTCAAATCCCGGCTCCGCCGCTTGTCAGCTGTGTGACCTCGGGCAAGTCACTTCACTTCTCCGGGCCTCAGTCTTCCCATCTTTAAAATGGGACTTTGATATCTGTTCTCCTGGCCCCTTAGACTGGAGGCCCCATAATAATAATGGCATTTATTAAGCGCTTACTATGCGCTCAGCACTGTTCTAAGCGCTGGGCAGGTTACAAGGTGATCGGGTTGTCCCACGGGGGGCTCACAGTCTTCATCCCCGTTGTACAGATGAGGGAACTGAGACACAGAGAAGTGAAGTGACACACCCAAGGTCACACAGCTGACAAGCAGCGGAGCCGGGATTTGAACCAAGGCCTTTGACTCCAAAGCCGGTGCTTTTTCCACTGAGCCACGCTGCTTCTCTGTAGGACAGAGACTGCGTTTGGTCTGTTGGTCTTATATCTGAGAAGCAGCGTGCCTCAGTGGAAAGAGCCCGGGCTTTGGAGTCAGAGGGCATGGGTTCGAATCCCGGCTCCGCCACATGTCTGCTGGGTGACCTTGGGCAAGTCACTCAATCAATCAATCAATCGTATTTATTGAGCGCTTACTGTGTGCAGAGCACTGTACTAAGTGCTTGGGAAGTACAAGTCGGCAACACATAGAGACAGTCCCGACTCAACAGCGGGCTCACAGTCTAGAAGACTTCTTAACTTCTCGGAGCCTCAGTGACTTCATCTGTAAAATGGGGATGATGACTGCGAGCCCCATGCAGGACAATCTGATTACCTTGTATCCCCCCCAGTGCTTAGAACAGGGCTTTGCACATAGTAAGCGCTTAACAAATGCCATTATTATCATTATTATTATTATTATTATTATCTACCCCAGGGCTTAGCATATAGTGCTTGGCGCTTAACAAGTACTATTCAAAAAATCAGCAAACGCCTGGTTATTCTTCCCAAATAGGCGAGTCAGCCTCTAAATAATGGGAAAAGATTCCTTGTGGGGCACGGTCCAGTGAGCCTGGCATGGGTGTTTAAACCTCAGGCTCAGCATGTGAGTTCCACGCCATCCCCGAGTCTCTCCGGACAGCAGGCAAACAAAGAGCTCATTTTACGGAAAGGCAGAAGCCCGGCTCCTCGGCAACGCCGCCGGAGCTCTGAGCGCCGCAGGGGCGACCCAAAGGCCAAGTCCCTTCGCGAGAAGCAGCCCGGCTTGGTGGGAGAATCAGAGGACCCGGGTTCCGATCCAGGCCCTGCCGCTTGCCTGCCGGGTGACCTTGGGCACGTCGCTTCTCCGTGTCTCAGTTTCCTCATCTGTAAAATGGGAATTCAGAGCGTGTCCAACCCGATCGGCTTGTATCTGCCCCAGCACAGTGTCTGGCGCGTAGCGCTTAACAGATACCATCGTGATTATTATTGCCTTCCTCCCAACCGACACCACGGGCGTTAAAAAAGAGGCAGAATTCACCTTCATCGTAACATCGGGAAAGTTTGGGGCAGTCTGGACCAGAGTGGCCCTGCTTGGAGGAGCTGAGGAAACCAAGGATAAGCAACTTCGATTTTTGGTACCGACCAAAGGCCGAGGACGACGCACCGTATCAGTAGACTGCTCCACAAATGCTATCACAACCGCCACAATTACAGCTACCCCTGTTTCGGGTAACGTCACTATGATTACTTTCATCGCGGGGCGGGCAGGGGAGAGGTAACTCAAACTAGCTGATATTTCTATTTTCTCGCAGTTTTCATAAATCGTCTGGGGCAAAAGGAGGTGGAGTCAAATGGCTCAGATGAAGCTTTTACAGTCTTTTAGACTGTGGGCCCACTGTTGGGTAGGGACTGTCTCTATATGTTGCCAATTTGTACTTCCCAAGCGCTTAGTACAGTGCTCTGCACATAGTAAGCGCTCAATAAATACGATCGATTGATTGATTTTACGGTTTATCGGTAAATTTGAGTTATCCTTGCCCTGTTCCCTTCGAGACGGATTGATCAGGGCTTGGCTGTATAGGGCACAGTGCAATTATGTCTCCGCTCCTATACCGTTTAACTTCTCTGGGTCATCGGTAAAATGAGCATCATGATACACCCAGAGGGAGGTAGTGGAGTTTGCTAATCGCTTCCATTTCTCAGCAAAAATATAGAGCAAAGAAGATTTGTGGGTAACATTAGCATCCTAAAGCCCACGCGTGCGGGAATAAAGAGTAAATATCATTACAAACAGATCAGTTGAACAGAAAAAGATTATCGGTCCAGTTTGAGACGTACGTGCACCTGACTGCATTCTTCGTCTTTTCCATTTTACGTGAGAAGCAGCGGGGCCCAGTCGAAAGAGAGCAAGACTAGGAGTCAGGAGACCTGGGTTCTAATCCCACCTCCAACACAGGCAGGCTCTATGATCTCGGGCGAGTCACTTAACTTCTCCGTGCCTCAGTTTCCTCACCCGTAAAATTTCCGTTCGCCTTCCCCTTTGGCCTGTGAGCCCCCCGTGGACAGGAACCGTCGAAACAGCAGGGCGGTAGAAGCAGCGAGGCTGGAGCACGGGGCTGGAAATGTGGATTTCAAATGCAGGCAAGAAGGACACCTGCAAATGGGTGAGGCAACCTGCACTTGAGCTGTTTTTAAGGAATTTTCATACGTCGCACCGTCGGCCAAAGTCTTTCTCCCGATCCCCTCGTAAAAGCTAACACGCATGGCAAGGCGGTCGGGATAAGGTCGGGATAAGAATATCTCTAGGGACTCACATCTGCCGTGCTAATCATTAGGCGGGATCTGTGGCCAAAGGACAGGATATCTCTGTGCCTCCTCTTCGGCCGCAGATAAATAATAATAATAACAATGATAGCATTTATTAAGCGCTTACTATGTGCAAAGCACTGTTCTAAGCGCCGGGGAGGTTACAAGGTGATCAGGTTGTCCCACGGGGGGCTCACGGTCAATCCGCATTTTCCAGATGAGGTAACAGAGGCGCAGAGAAGTTGTGACTTGCCCAAATAATAATAATGGCATTTATTAAGCGCTTACTATGCGCAAAGCACTGTTCTAAGCACTGGGGAGGCTACAGAGTGATCGGGTTGTCCCGCGGAGGGCTCACATTCAATCCCCATTTTCCAGATGAGGTAACCGAGGCGCAGAGAAGTTAAGCAACTTGCCCAAAGTCACACAGCTGACAGTTGGCGGAGCTGGGATTTGAACCCGTGACCTCGGACTCCCAAGCCCGGGCTCTTTCCAATGAGCCACGCTGCAGATCCGTGTAGCAACTCACTCAGTTTGTACATCTTTGTTTTTGCGGGGTTCGGGGAGGGGAGAGAAGGGTTGGGGTTTTTTTCCTGCCATCTGTTAAACGCTTACTATGTGCCGAGCACTGTTCTAAGCACGGGGGTGGGCGCACGTTTATCAGGGTGGACACGGTCCCTGTCCCACACGGGGCTCACAGTCGGAGCAGGATTTAACCCACAGAAGCACAGAGAAGTTAAGTGACTTACCCAAGGTCACACAGCACACAGCTGGGATTAGAACCCAGGTCCTCTGACTTTCGGGCCGGTGCTGTTTCCACTGGACCGTGCTGCTGCTTCTTTGTTGAGCTCCACTACACTAATTTTCTCGAGGAAAGCGGGCAGCCATAGAGCATAATCCTATACTACTAGTTAAGTTCCTTCAAGTAGACAACCTGCACCCCTTTAAGAGCTTGATTTTCACCCTACCCTCAGCTCCATATCGTTTGTAATAATAATAATAATAATAATAATAATAATAATATTTATTAAGCGCTTACTATGTGCAAAGCACTGGGGAGGTTGTCCCACGAGGGGCTCACAGTCTTAATTCCCAGTTTACAGATGAGGGAACTGAGGCCCAGAGAAGTGACTTGCCCAAAGTCACATGGGTAACAATTGGCAGAGCCGGGATTTGAACCCATGACTTCTGACTCCAAAGCCTGTGCTCTTCCCACTCAGCCACGCCGCTTCTTTGGCTTAGTAGAAGTAGCGCGGCTTAGTGGAAAGAGCCTGGGCTTGGGAGTCAGAGGACTTGGGTTCGAATCCCCGGCTCTGCCACTTGTCTGCTGTGTGACCTTGGGCAAGTCACTTAACGGCTCCGTGCCTCAGTTACCCCATCTGTATAAATGGGTATGAAGACTGAGCCCCACGTGGAACAGCGTGATTATCTTGTCTATCCCCCAGGGTTTAGAACCGTGCTTGGCTCACTTAACAAATACCGTAATTATTATTATTATTGTATCTGTAATTTCTTTTAACGCCTGACCCCGCCCTCTAGACTGTAAGCTCCTTTTTGAGCAGGGATCACGTCTACCAACTCTGTCGTTCTGTGCTCTCCCAAACGGTTGGTACAGTGCTCTGCACGCAGGAAGCACTCAATAAATGCAATTGGTGTTCGATTGAATCGCGATCCGCTACAGTGCGCGCTTGTGGAGAAATACAATTAGAGGAATTGTCGGGAGTGCCCGTAAACGACAACGATTAGGCAGAGATTTAAGAGGAAGGAGGCAGGGTTGAAGTGAGCTGGTCAAAGTTGCGGGGAATAGAGGAAAAGGAGCAAATTCCCGTGAACCCGGGGAAGAAGCAGAATCAATCAATCAATCGGATTTATTGTACTAAGCCCTTGGGAAGTACAAGCAGAAGTTCTATTTTTGACCGATAAGCCCTTACTGTCTCTCCCATCAGCTGACATTTATCTGAATTTTTTGGTGCCCTCCCCATCTTTACTGATTTATAATAATAAAAATTAAAATGATGGTATTTATTCATTCATTCATCCAATCGCATTTATCGAGCGCTTACTGCGTGCAGGGCACTGTACTAAGCGCTTGGGAAGTACAAGTCGGCAACATATAGAGACGGTCCCTACCCAACGACGGGCTCACAGTCTAGAAGGGGGAGACAGACAACAAAACCAAACATGTAGACAGGTGTTAAGCGCTCACTATGTGCGAAGCACTGTTCTAAGCGCTGGGGGGATACAAGGGGATCACAGTCTTCATCCCCATTTTACAGATGAGGGAACTGAGGCACAGAGAAGTTAAGTGGCTTGCCCAAGGTCACACAGCTGACAAGTGGTGGAGGCGGAATTCAAACCCCTGACCTCTGACTCCCAAGCCCGTGCTCTTTCCACCGAGCCATGCTGCTTCTCTCTTCCCCTCCCTCCATCCAAGCTAAATCGACCCTCAAGCGCTTAGTACAGTGCTCTGCACGCAGTAAGCGCTCAGTAAATACGACTGAATGAACTAATTCTTTGTCTCTGAAATGTACGATCCCATTTGATTAATAAAACTCACTTAGCCTCTTATCCTACTATATGAGGCCTTCCCATTTTCAGCCTCCTGACCATGGTCAGGGGATTTCAGATGCTCGTACACCTATGCTTGTTTTGTTTTTTTTTTTCCTATAAATCTTTTGTTTATTTGAACCCTTGAATTTTACATCCTGGCCAGTGATGCTCTGTACCTGATTCCAGGTTCCTGTTTTTGTGTTTTACTCCGTCTCCCCCGCTAATATTAGATTGTAAGGCTTCTCCAGGACTGGGATCTGCTTTTTAAAGGAAAGAAATGCCGATTCCTCATCACGCTTTAATGCTCTACACGAATGAGCACTCAGATATCGTTGATGATAGTGATGGTGATAAGAGAAGTGCAAACTCACCTTTCCCAGCAAAACCTTGGGGCTGTATCTTGCCTTGCAGGAGAAGTGGCTAGCCATGTTCTCCATCCAAAGGTTCCTACCTGCAGATCTCATGGCCTTGTGAGAATTAGCCTCGGGGCATTTCCCTGTGTCTTATCACATGCCAATGGTCATGGAAATATCCAAACAAATGCACATCCTGACTCATTCCACACAAGCGACTGGATTGTTGCTCATTTTATGTAGCATTCCATTTCAGTAAGTGTAGGCCTTTCATATTTTCTCTGTGACTGTCTGAGTGGTTTAGTAATGACGCTTTGCGAATATAAGCGTCATTACTAAACCACTGGTTTAGTAATTAACTAGAATTACTAGTTACTACTAGTTACTATTACTATTACTATTACTATTACTAGTTACTATTACTATTACTAGTTACTAGTTAATTACAGAGAATTAACTCTGGTTTTATCTATTCTGTGCTTCTTCACCCTGTTCTATCCACCAGCCCTAGCAGGATGTTGCTAACAGCAGCTGGTTGCTGTTGGATTCAGCATTGCGAACCTCAAGCAGACAACAGTACTATCAATTGACGGTACTTATTGAGTGCTTACCGTGTCCAGAGGCCTGTACTGAACGCTTGGGAGAGTACAATACAGAAGAGTTGGTAGACTTTGTTTCCTGCCCACAGAGAGCTTTCAGGCTGAAGGGGGAGAAAAACCTAGAGAACAATAGCAGCCCTGACAATTTGCAATCAGAAGAATGGAGGCCTGAAATTAACCAGCCCCAGGGGCGGCAAACTCGATGGGGAGAGTCTATGCCTTTCTGAGGGGTTTGGTAACCGATCAATTTGCTAATCAATCAATCGGTGGTATTTCCTGAACACTTACTGTACGTAGAGCGCTCGGGAAAGTACAACGCAACGGAGTTGGTAGACACGACCGCTTAGACTGTTTCGAGGGTGAAGACAGGCATCAAAATAAATTGAGAGGGAAATGGTGGACTATAACGACATGTACATAAGTTCTGTGGGCCTGGAGGCGAGGTGAATATCGCCGGCATACAGTGCTGCGGAGATTTTCCCCATCACCTGTGGGGAAAATTCATGGAGACAATCCCCAAGAAGCAACTTTAAATGTATGCCCCAAATATGAAAGCCTAGAGCCAATCTTCGGAATCTGACACCACCCCGGGGGAACTTCGCACAAACCGGGAGCCACGTAAATGAGAAGGCAGAAAGGATTGGAAGGAACAGGGGAAGAGAGGAAGGCGCACGGGACGGAAAATTTAGCGCTCACGGCTTCTGGGCCAGTGAATGCAATTCAGTCTGAATGTTCACTGAAAATGAATGTCCAAAAGAATCCCCTAGACTTTAAGTGCGTCGTGGGCAGGGAATGTGCCTACCAACACGGTTATATTGTACTCTCCCAAGAGCTTAGTACAGTGCTCTGCACGCAGTAAGCATTCAATAAATACCACGGATGAAATAGGTGAAGGAGAAGAATCCTCACCTCACGCCCTCACTTGGGGAAGGTAACATAAGAGAGTTTGGGAAGATACATGAGAGAGGGGAAGAAGGAAAGAGAGCGTGGCTTAAAGCAGTGGAGAGGAAGGCGTTTTTGGTGTAGAGCTGGACGTTATCAAGGTGACGAGGTATCAGGGGCGCAATCCATAATGCCAAGGTCTCTGTGGGGTCAAGAAGTGTCTGACCACTGGTCATAATCAATCAATCAATCAATCAATCGTATTTATTGAGCACTTACTGTGTGCAGAGCACTGTACTAAGCGCTTGGGAAGTACAAGTTGGAAACATATAGGGACAGTCCCTACCCAACAGTGGGCTCACAGTCTAAAAGGGGGAGACAGAGAACAAAACCATAACTCTAGGAGTACTCTCAAACAGAATTTGTCCACAGAATCTTAGTATGCCCATTTGGCATTATCTTTACAGACCTGGCATGACCTGGTATTTAGGAAGCCCAAGGCACATTGCTTTTTAAGTCAGCTAATATGATTGGGTTTTTTTTTTCATGGGCCTTGTCTTAAAACACTCTCAGTGAGCTGTTTCTGATTCCGCAGTTTCGGTCTTAGCCACTCTCCTAGCCCACTCCTCCCAGGGCGAACGAAGGTATGGATGATTAACTGGGTTGGCGGACAACTCATCCGTAGACTGTCTGGAGAGAGACTACCTGAATCACAGAATCAAAGAGCTGGAAGGGACTTCACGGGGTCATCTGATCCAGCCCCCTGCCTCCAGGCAGTTGAGTATCAAAACCATCCAAGACAAATGACTGCCTTGTCATTTATTTTTAAAGATTTGGTGGTAGATTTTTTGGTGTTATTTAATTCCTCTCTCCAAAGACATTTGTCGTATACTTCAGGGACCGGCATAAAGCGTCCATTCCAAATGGAGGCATTCAACAAGGGGCATCGGTATCGATTAACTTGGGGTTGGGTGACTTGTTCTCTTACAGCTGTTATTCAAAGAGAGCAAAAAACTCACTAAATTTAAAGGTGAATTTATCAGATGGGAATGTAGATCATGGAATGGTTCAGACTTGGAATAAGTGCATTAATTTTCCAATCTGTAAAACCAAAATAATAATACCTTCTTTAGCTAACCAGAAGGATGAAGTGAGGATAAATGAGAAAACTGTAAAGCAATTTAAGCGCTTTCTTCCCTAGACATAAGTCTCTGTCTTTTCCAGTTTCCAAACACCCTCCACAGAGCACTTACTACAGGACCACCCAACCAGTGAGTTCAACTGAATCCCACCACCCTTGGCAGGCAGAAGTTATACCTCAGAATGGACTTAAAAAAACCCAAAAACCTACTAGCGTGGAAGCTCTGACAAATGGCTGCTCGCATTTAGTTTTTTAGAGCCGGAGGTTGGCTGTGTCAGCGGCGGAGGCTCACAGTGAGAGTTGTAATTCCACTCACACACACAAAAAAGGGAGATGGGAGCAATGGAATTAGCTGATGGTGATCAACCGTATTTATTGAGTGTTTAGTGTGTGCAGTGCACTGTACTAAGTGCTATGGAGAGTACAGCATAGTAGGTATGCCTTCCCATCCTCAAGGAATTTACAATCTAGTGGGGGAGACATTTGGCAAAACTTTCTATCTAGCTGGATCCTTGTGCTTATTCCAAGCATGCAGTACTTTGGCTGCCTGCCAATTGCCACTGTATGCCATCTGTGCTGGTGAAACTTTTTCAGAAGCTGGTTGTGTGGTCCTGATTGTGGCTCCCACAGTGGCCTTTTCAGCCACACTCACAACCAGTTGGCTCTTTCACTGGAGCCAAGTTTGAAGGACAGAACCCCCTCTGTCTCTCTTTCTCTCTCTCTCCCTCTCATATTTGTTAAGCAATTACTATATGCAAGCCAGTGGAAAGAACTCGGTTTAGGAGTCAGAGGTCATGGGTTCTAATCCCGGCTCCGCCACATGTCTGTTGTGTGACCTTGGGCAAGTCACTGAACATCTCTGAGCCTCAGTTCCCTCATCTGTAAAATGGGGATTAAGACGGCGAGCCCTCCGTGGGATGACCTGATCACCTTGTATCCCCCCCAGCGCTTAGAACAGTGCTTTGCACCTAGTAAGCGCTTCACAAACGCCATCATCATTATTATTACTATACTAAGCTCTGGGATAGATACGGGGTTGTCAGGTTGGACACAGTCCCTGTCCCACGTGGGGCTTACAGTCTTAATCCCCGTTTTACAGATGAGGTAACCGAAGCACGGAGAAATTAAGTGACTTGCCCAAGGTCACACCACAGACAAGTGGCAGAGCGGGATTAGAGCCGAAGTCCTCCCAGCACTCTCTCTCTCTCTCTTTAAAACACACCTGTGAGGAAAAGGACAAAAATAAGTTGTATGACTTGCAGAAGGACTTAAAGTGAGTTATGCCAGAGCTCACAATGGAAGCCACAAGCCCTAAATCTTAATCCTGTGCCCAAACCCCAAGAACCGGTCTTCATGATTTCCTGCTTTTGATTCCTATCCCTGGAACCTTAAGAGTGCAGAAGAGCATATTCAGCTAAGCTGCGTTGAAACTTTTGCCAATACAGGTTTCTCGAAACTATGACCAGCACTGAGGTGAAGAGTCCAGAGGTCGCCCAAAACCGTGACAAAAGGGTACTCAGCATTGTTTTACCAAAGCTACCTCATACAGCAGAAACAGGATAAGCCAGTAAGACGACAAACTCTAAGTGATGGCAATGGTGACTGTGCTTTTTAACTTCCTTGTACCTTCCACTTCGCAGCAATAAAATGCCGTTAAGAAAAAGGAAAGAGGAATCACTCCCCCCAGCTAACACATACTGAGGAACTCAGGGATTCTTCTTGGAATGTTTTCGGTTCACAATCAATCAATCAATCAATCAATCGTATTTATTGAGTGCTTACTGTGTGCAGAGCACTGTACTAAGCGCTTGGGAAGTACAAGTTGGCAACATATAGAGACAGTCCCTACCCAACAGTGGGCTCACAGTGGGTTCACTTCAGTAACAATAACAACAGCGGCGTTAGCCTCATGCCAGCCTCCGCTGACTGAGATCTGTTCTAGGTGCTTGGGAACATACAACAGAAGTAAAAAAAAGCACGGCCCCCGCCCTCAAGGAGCTTAAAATCTAGTAGGGGAGAGAAGGGCACATAAACAGCCCAAAATTCAAGTGGTAAAAGGTGAGGAGTATAGCCACAAATCAGGAAAACAAAAAGAAGGAATGAAATCAGCCAATCAGTTAAATAATCGCTAGGTATAGGAGCGCTAAAGGTGGCTGAGGCCGGTGATGGTGAGCAGAAAGGCGGCTAGGGGGTGCAGGGGTAATCAGGGAATGCTCCAATAATAAATCTAGTTAACTGCCGTGACTTTTCATAACCTGTTCAACCATTACATCATTTTCCTTCTGAGTGAAGCGAAGGATTCCAGAAATACTGGAGGAAATGAACAAATAGAAAAAAACAAAAAGCGCTTCTTTTCTCCTCCCTAAAAAGAAACAATCCCTACGCCTTTGTAACTCCCCACGTTTGGGCGCACACAGAGGGAGGTAGTTTATATATTCCAGGATTATATTTGCAAACGGTAGAGTGCTACAGGTTCTCACTTCGGGCTGCAAAGTAAGAAACAGGAATCACACACACAGACCCACCCACACACAAAAGAACAATCTCAAAAAAACACAGACTCTGTTCTCTTTCCATTTCTATGTCTTTGAGACTCTTGAGGGATTTGTCTCTTGCAGTTTAAAATGCTACCAAAGGCAGAGCAAGTTGCCGAGACAATTCCCAGTCAGTTATTGATGAGAAAGTGTTCAGGGGAAGCCTTGTCTTGTAAGATATTTTAAGATACGACCCAGGTTCTAAATCCGTTCAGAACTCGAGTTTTTGATGTCTTCTTCAAAGCCAGGTTTCAGACCTATACAGTTTTGATCTGTTAAATACCATTAGGCACACCTAGCTGTCATTTGAAGAATATAATTAAGATCCTTAATCAATCAATCATGTGACCAGCATTATTTATTTAAATAAATAATAATAATAATAACTAAATAAATAGTTCCTGTTGAAAGCTAGGCACTGCACTAAATAGCAAGGCCCGCCCGCCCAAGAAGCTTACAATTTAATGGGGGAGACAGACAGAATTCTTTACAGATCATGAAAAGTGAAGGACTAAAAGGGATGAGGCAGAAAGCAGTATAGAAACATCCGGGTGAAACTGATGAACGAGTAATTGAATATACTGATAAATATATAAATTGAATACTAATCAAGGGCAATTTTTGAAAGCTTACAGAGTGCAGAGCACTCTGCAAGATTGCTTGGGTCAATGCAATCTAATAGAGTTGGTAGACACGATTCCCGCCCACAGCAAGCATTCATATAACTATATGAACAGAATAGATAGATGAATGAAGTAAAACACCTATAGACGAGTGTTAAGGATAGGAATAAAGTACAAAGGGGATAAGGTTGGGTATGAGACTGATGGTCCTGAGATGGTGTGAGTTCATTGGGGAAGGCTTCCTGGAGGAGGAGGGCTTTAAAGATAAGGACAGCTGTGGTCTGGCGGTCATGCCCTAAACTCCCCACTCTCTGTTCAGCTCCCAGCACTGGATCACCTCCGCCGTACACTTCCTCAACTCCTGCGTTCATGCCTTGGAGTGTCGTCGGCAGAAATCTGGGCAGCAGGCCAATTGCAGCCACTTCAGATTCATTCTCACCCGCTCCAGTCTGCCCTCTCTTCTGCTCAACACCACTGATTCTCCTCCCTCGTCGACTGTCATCCCCATTTTCCCACCAACTGGCCCAGCTCTCTAACTCACTTCTTTAATCCCCAGTGGCCTCGTGGCCACCCATCTGGGCCCTACTGACCTTGCCAAATACTTTATTGAGAAAATGGAACCCTTCAGGTGGGAACTTCCAAAAATCTTCACTTTATCCCCCCAGCAACTTGCTATTTCACCATCTACTCTCTCATTCTCCCCAGCCATCTCTCAAGAGATCACCCTCCTTTCAAATGCCCACCCCGCAAAAACCCTGCACCTCTCCTCCGACCCTTCTCACCTGCTAAAAAATACTTGCGCCCACCTTTCTTCCCTCCCTGACCCCCTATCTTCAACCACTCTTGTTCTAATGGCCCCTTCCTCTCTGCTTCAAACACACCCACACCTCCCTTACCCCAAAGAAAGGCTTCTCCGGATCCTTCTAATTCTTGCTCCAGTCCCCACCCCATCCTTGTGCAAACTCCTGGAATGGACTGTAGGCACCTTCCGCCTCAACTTCCTCTCCTCCACCTGCCTTTTGACCATCTGCTTTCTGCCTCCTTCACTCAACTGAAACTGTTAATGATTTCCTTCTGGCCAAACCTAAAGAAATTGACTCATCCTAATCCTCCTCGCTCTCTCTGCTGTCAGACACTGAGGACTACCCCCTTCTCTTTCTTTTTTTTTTCTTTCTCCCTTTCTTTCTCTCTTCCTCTCTTTCTTCCTTTCTCTCTTTCTCTCTTTCTTTCTCTCTTCCTTCCTTCCTTTCTTCCTTTTTTCCTTTCTTCCTTTCTTCCTCTCTTTTCCTTTCTTCCTTTCTTTCTTTTCCTTTCTTCCTTCCTTTTTCTTTCTTTCTTTCTTCCTTTCTTTTCCTTTCTTCCTTTCTTTCTGTCTTCCTTTCTTCCCTTCTTTCTTCCTTCCTTCCTTCCTTCCTTTCTCTCTCTCTTTCTCCCTTTCAATGGTATTTGTTAAGCACTTACTATGTGTCAGCCAGATACAGTCCCTGTCCCGCACGAAGCTCATAGTCAAATAGGAGGGAGAAGGCATTGAATTCCCCTTTTTGCAACTGAGGAAACTGAGGCACAGAGAAGTTGAGTGACTTGCCCAAGGTCGCACAGCAGGCAAGTGACGGAGCCAGGATTAGAACCCAGGTCCTCAGGCCCGGGCTCTATCCACTAGACCATGCTGCTCCTGGAAACATGATAATAATAATAATGATGGTATTTGTTAAGCGCTTACTATGTGCCAAGCACTGTTCTAAGCGCTGGGGGGGATACAAGGTGAACAGGTTGTCCCACGTGGGGCTCACGGTCTTAATCCCCATTTTACAGATGAGGTAACTGAGGCCCAGAGAAGTGAAGTGGCTTGACCAAGGTCACCCAGCGGACCTGTGGCGGAACAGGGATTAGAACCCGTGACCTCCGAGTCCCAAGCCCGCGGACAGCTCTCTCCCGCTTCGTCTCTTATCCCTCTGGCTGATCCTTCTCCATCTCCTTTGCTGGCTCTTCCTCTGCCTCCCACCCGCTAACTGCGAGGGCTCCCTCAACGTGGCTCCGGGTCCTCTTTCCTTTTCCATTTAAACTCACTCCTTTGGGAAGCTCATCTGTTTCCATGGCTTCAGCTCTCCCATCCATGAAGGGGCGAATTTCAGGCTGGGAGAGGAGTGTGAGCTCGCCGTGAGAAGTCGAGAGGAAGGTTCAGCTTGGGAGGAGTGAGGAGGGCCAACCGGGCACTGGCGGGTAGAAAGAGGCAATATAAGGAATTTTTCCCTGATGGAGAGGGAAATGGGTAGCCCCCGGAGGCGTTGGAGGAGTGGAGTCGCGCGTGACAAACTGTCACTTTTGGTATTTATTATTATTATTATCAACAACAATAATAATCATGATAATAGTATTTGTTAAGCATCTACTCTTTGCCGAGCACTGTACTGAGCTCTGGGGTAGATTAAAGCGGCGTGGCTCAGTGGAAAGAGCCCGGGCTTGGGAGTCAGAGGTCGGGGGTTCTAATCCCGGCTCCGCCACTTGCCGGCTGCGGGACTCTGGGCAAGCCACTTCACTTCTCTGGGCCTCAGTTACCTCATCTGTAAAATGGGGATTAAGACTGGGAGCTCCACGAGGGACAACCCGATTGGCTTGCATCCCCCCGGCGCTGAGAACCGTGCTTAGCACATAGTAAGCGCTTAACAAATACCATTATTATTATTATTAAAGGATAATCAGGTCAGACCTCAGTCTCTCACAGCCTAAGCCCAGTGCTTAGAACAGTGCTCTGCACATAGTAAGCGCTTAACAAATACCATAAAGAAAAAGTAGGCCGTAGACTAGGTAACAAATTCCCACTCTACAGATGAGGCAACTGAGGCACAGAGAAGTTAAGCGACTTGACGCAGGTTACAGAGCAGGCAAGTAGAAGAGCCAGGATTAGAACCCAGGTCCTCTGACTCCCACGCTCCTGCTCTTCCCACTGGGTTATGCTGCTCTTCTGTCTCCTCTGCCACTCCTACGCCCAATGCAGCAAGAAAATGGGGAGGGTATTTGAAGCCTAGTGAAAACCTAGCATGAAAAACAGCATGGCCTACTGGATAGAGGGCGAGCATGGGAGTCGGAGGATCTAGGTTCTAATCCCCGTTCCTCCACTTGTCTGCTTGTCGACTTGTCTGTGTGACCTTGGGCAAGTCACCTAAGTTTTTGGCGCTTCAGTTTCCTCATCTGTCAAACGGGGATTAAATGCCCGTTCTCCCTCTCCTCTAGACTGTGAACCCCATGTGGGGCAGGGATGATCTAACCTGATTATGTCGTTTCTACCTTAGTTCTTAGTTGAGTGCTTGGCACGGGATAAGCACTTAATATATACCCCCAAGCCTTAATAATAATAATGGCATTTATTAAGCGCTTACTATGTGCCAAGCACTGGGGACGTTACAAGGTGATCAGGTTGTCCCATGGGGGGCTCGCAATCTTCATCCCCATTTTACAGATGAGGTCACTGAGGCACAGAGAAGTGAAGCGACTTGCCCAAAGTCACACAGCTGACAGTTGGCGGAGCCGGGGTTTGAACCCATGACCTCTGACTCCAAAGCCCGGGCTCTTTCCACTGAGCCACGTTGCTCCTCTTAGGATTAAATATCCGTTCTTCCTCTCCTCTAGACTGTGAACCCCATGTGGGGCAGGGATGATCTGACCTGATTATGTCGTTTCTACCTTAGTTCAGTGCTTGGCATGGGATAAGCACTTAATATATACCACCAAGCCTTAATAATAATAATAATAATGGCATTTATTAAGCACTTACTATGTGCCAAGCACCGTTCTAAGCACTGGGGAGGTTACAAGGTAATCAGTTTGTCCCACATGGGGCTTACAGTCTTCATCCCCATTAAACAGATGAGGTCACTGAGGCACAGAGAAGCGAAGTGACTTGCCCAAAGTCACACAGCTGACAGTTGGCAGAGCTGGGATTCGAACCCATGACCCCAGACTCCAAAGCCCGGGCTCTTTCCACTGAGCCTCGCTGCTTCTCTTAAGCTCCAAGTCCCTTTGTAACAGTTCTGATGCTATAAGGTTATCTTCCCCCCACCCTGTTTCCCTTAGGTGTCCTGCTTCCCTCCTTTTTTCCACTTCTCCCACCTCACTATTTTCCTCTCTTCTCCAGTAGTCACTGGAGGAGAATGGTTTGGAGCCAGTCGGATCCTACCTGCTGCCGTCATCAGTCTTTCCCTGGCACTTATCCTATCCCGCCTTGATTATTCTATCAGCCTCCTCTCTGACCTCCCTGCCTCCTGTCTCTCCCCACTTCACTCCATTCTGCTGCCCCGATCATTTTCGGGGATGGGTGAAGATCTTCCTCATGTAAAAAATCATCTGATGCAATGCTAAAAAGAAAAGAACATCTCCGTTATCCCTCGAGGGCTGCTTTCCCTCCGTTTCTACCTTCTAGACTGCGTTGGGGACGCCGAGGAAACCTTGGCGACTTCAACCTCTGAAAATGGACTGCAAAGTCTTAAGGAAATGAGAATTCTTCCCACTCTGATGTTAAGGAGCCTGTAGCTTCAGTTAAAGGAAATAGAAAGCAGCAATTTTGTTAGGAAATTGACCAACGGATAGAGAAGAAGTACTTGTCGGGTGAAGAGAGCGGGAAGGACGGAAAGGGAAGTGACACATTTCACATTGCAGTATTTCAGCACCGTACCCTACATACTGTGTTGACATTTCCCAGGTCTGCCATAAGTGACATCACCTCATAATGTAGCGAGCCATCAAATGTAGCTGGGAAAAAGCATTTGATTTAGGAATCCAAAGGTCTTTCCGTGAGCCTTCCAAATTCAACCCAATACTTTTCTTGGAGTACCAAGAGCACTTAAATACCTTAAATGAGCACTTAAATACCGAGCACACTCATATGATATTTTCCGAGTACTTTATAATCATTTCAGTTGGACTCTCCTTCCAACAAGACCATAAAACGTGTGTGTGTGGGGAATGATCCAATGAATATTTTAAAATTTGAGTGACTCTATTTTTAGTTAATACCATATTCTGGATATGCTCCCCCAGTCCTCCATAGGTCTAACCTGATTATCTTCATTCATTCCTTCATTCATTCAATTGTATTTATTGAGCGCTTACTGTGTGCAGAGCACTGTACTAAGCGCTTGGGAAGTACAAGTTGGAAACATAGTGAGACGGTCCCTACCCAGCAACGGGCTCACAGTCTAGAAGGGGAAGGTTGTTGGGGTTTTATTTTTCCTCTTTTCCCCACTTCCCCCCAAATTAATTGCTCACTGAGGAGAGTTTAAATTTAGCTTGTTTTTTATGGCATTTATTAAGCGCTTACTATGTGCAAAGCACTGTTCAAAGCGCTGGGGAGGTTACAAGGTGATTAGGTTGTCCCACGGGGGGCTCACAGTCTTAATCCCCATTTTACAGATGAGGTAACTGAGGCACAGAGAAGTTAAGTGGCTTGCCCAAAGTCACACAGCTGACAATTGGCGAAGCTGGGATTTGAACCCATGACCGCTGACTCCAAAGCCCATGCTTTTTCCACTGAGCCATCTTGTATTTACCCCCACATTCAGTACAGTAGTTGACACATAGTAAGCACTTAACAGAACAACCACAATTATTATTATCACAGGTGGAAGGGACACTAAATCATCGATATTACTAACTGTGATCAAAACTGTCTTCACGTGACAAATATTTTACTAACGGTGAAGCGGAAGTACGTGCTTCTATAAAGGTGCGTATTCTAAGGAGGAGGTGAACATGATTTGAACACCACAATTTTTAATCAAACCTGCTTCATTTTTTTCCTTTCTTCCCGCTCTCCTCTTTCCCCAGTCATTCACATTTTGGGTAGACCAGATGGTGTTTAATAGGGTTGGTTTTAAATGGATTATTCTGGGTTTACTCACTCATTTTTATTCCTTAGATTATCATCTCATATTGCTAGTAAAATGCATAATGTAAATGCTATCCTGGTACATGAGGAGGATGGGTTTTTCAAGAGCACTGGCCAAGAACAACATTTTATATGAGACTCATAATTAATATTTTAAATCAAAACAGAAGATATGAGATGAATTTTCCTGTAATATTGACTAGTCATCTTATGAATAATGAGCGTGAAATTTCCACAGAGCTGACTTGGTATAACGTATCTTGTGCAGAGAGGGTAACTATGAAAAATCAACAAAATTGCCAATAAACCTTTGGATGAACTCTTCTGTCAGTTGGATAGCATCCTCGGCATAGCAGTACTCTGGATTAGGAGTCACTTTAGTACTGTACTATGCCATCGTTCCTTCAAATGGTTAGGTCTGCACTTTGTTCCTGCAAAAAGGTGGAAAATGGGGAGTCCCCTATATTTTTTTTCTCTCTCTCTCTCTCTCCATCTCCCTCTGTGTCTCTCTATGTCTCTCTCTCTGAATGTGTCTCTCTCCCTCCTGATGTCTAACCTCCAGATCTTAGACTCCTCAGACTATTCAGACTCCAGGGGCTACAAACCCGGGCTGTTCGGAGAAGCAGCGTGGCTCAGTGGAAAGAGCCCGGGCTTTGAAGTCAGAGGTCACGGGTTCAAATCCTGGCTCTGCCAACTGTCAGCTGTGTGACTTTGGGCAAGTCACTTAGCTTCCCTGGGCCTCAGTGACCTCATGTGTAAAATGGGGATTAAAACTGTGAGCCTCTGGTGGGACAACCTGATCACCTTGTAATTTCCCCAGCGCTTAAAACCGTGCTTTGCACATAGTAAGTGCTTAACAAATACCATTATTATTATTATTATTATTCACCATGGCCCTCTCCACCTCTCTCTTCTCACTGCTCAGCCTCATTGCTTCCTTTTTTCCCTGCCACTGAAATTCCTCTCATCTCAAGATACTTATTACTACCAATGCCTTGCTCTGTCTCCTCCAACACTAGAACAATCTCGCATTTACAGCCGCTACCACTTGGAATCAATGAATCAATGACATACATTGAGCGTTTAACTGTTTGCTGATCACTATACAAAGGACACTGACCTGTTTTATGATCGGTGCTGGTGGTCGTACCTCAAAGCAAAAAAAAGTAAATCATCTCTCTCTTCACTTAAACACTTAAAGGCTTGGTGTTGGCAGCAATATGGCCACCACTGACCGGTGGTTGCGGGATGGCAATTTGAGAAGGACTGGTTTGTACCCACATTTCTACAGTCAGTGAACAGAATTTCTTGGGCCTCCAATAATAATAACAATGATTGTATTTGTTAAGTGCTTACTATGTGCCAAGCACTGTTCTCAGCGCTGGGGAGGATACAAGGTGATCAGGTTGTCCCACGTGGGGCTCCCAGTCTTAACCCCCGTTTTACAGAGGCGGTAACTGAGGCCCAGAGAAGTGAAGTGACTTGCCCAAAGTCACACAGCTGACAAGCGGCGGAGCCGGGATTGGAACCCATGACCTCTGACTCCAAAGCCCGGGCTCTTTCCACTGAGCCACGTTGCTTCCCCAGTGTAGTGAAGGGGAGACTGGCTGGCTTGGGTGACGGATTGGATGTGTGGAGTAGTAAAATAGAGTAGTAAATATGTACAAACATATATACATATGTATATATATAGAGAGAGCGGAGTCAAGGATGACACCCAGGAAGGGATTGTCAGCTATGATTGATTTTAGCAACCATATTCACTCACCCTGATAAAATCTCCCCATCAGTAGCTTTGTCTTCAACTGTTCACTCTCCAGTGGCTTTTTCCCCACTGCTTTCAAACATCTTCAGGTCTCCCCCATCCTGAAAAAAACCAAACCTTTCCTTGACCCCCTCTGGCTCCCTCAGTTATCGACTTATCTCCTTCCTATGACTGTTCTCCAAACACCATGAGTGAGATGTGGACACGTGCTCTCTCAGGTTCCTCTCCTTCAATTCTCTCTTCCCACAGACACTCTTCCCGCCTCCAAAGCCTTATTAACAGCACATCTCCTCCAAGAAGCCTTCCTCAAATAAGCCCTCATTTCCCCTTCTCTCCCTCAGCCCCACAGCACTTATGTACATATCGGTAATTTATTTATTTCTAGTGATGTCTGCATCCCCCTAGACCTGGTGAGAAGGTGTGTAGATATCACTAGTTTATGATAGCAAATCCAGAGAAGCAGCGTGGCTCGGTGGAAAGAGCAGGGGCTTTGGAGTCAAAGGTCATGGGTTCAAATCCCGGCTCCGCCAACTGTCAGCTGTGTGACTTTGGGCAAGTCACTTCACTTCTCTGGGCCTCAGTTGCCTCATCTGTAAAATGGGGATTAAAGACTGTGAGCCCCCGGTGGGACAACCTGATCACCTTGTAACTTCCCCAGCACTTAGAATGGTGCTTTGCACATAGTAAGCACTTAATAAGTGCCATTATTATTATTATTATTATTATTATAATTAGTTTATCAGGGGTACTGGTAACAGAATAATAATCTAGGAATAATAATCGTGGTATTTGTTCAGAGCTTAGAGTGTGCCAAGGACCAGACTAAGCACCGGGGTAGATACAAGGTAAGCAGGTCGGATTGGGATACAGACTCTGTCATACAAGCGGCTCACAATCTAAGGGGCAGGGAGAACAGGTATCTGAATCACCATTTTACAGATGTGGAAACTGAGGCACAGAAAAGTTAAGTGTCTTCCCCAAGGTCACACAGCAGGAAAGTGAAATTTTTATTCAAGACCCCAATGTCTGCTCAGGGTACCAAAAATCTGGGCATTTTCTCTCTTCGTTTCGTTCCGGTCCCTCTCAACTTTCCCTCCTGGTCCTTCGCCAGAGATGTGAAGGAAACGCTATGATTCCATCCCGCGAAGACTAATTCTTCTACTCCATGAAAGGGGATTTCTGGTTTTAATCCCGGAGCCCCCAGAACTCCCAGGCCTGGCTCTTTCCATTTGGCCACACGGCCGTGCCGTATATCATACGTGCCCCCTCATATGCCCTTCGTCATTTATCCCTTCGGTTGAACTAAATGGAAAAGATGTGAGGGTGAGCGTTCACGCCATCGCGGTTGAATAGATCCTTATTCTATAAATGGGTGTGTATTCATCAGCCTACCAACACCAGAGACGGTGTTTAACGTGGTGGGTAATGGGCCTGTGGTAGTAATTCCTACTATTCCCATTCTCCACCTGACCCAAGAAAGATCAAATGTTCAAGGAAGAGGGCTCAGATGCCTCCCCTTGGCCTCCAATCAACCGATCAGTGGTATTTATGGAGTGCTTAGTGTGTGCAGAGCACTGTACTAAGCGCTTGGGCAAGTACAATACGTCGAAATCGGCAGAAGCGATCCCTGCCTCCGGACAATCTTCATCGGATTGAAATCTCCAAATGTAAAGCAAAATCGTGAGTTCCAGCAGCCTATTTCAATTAGATGGTCCCCCAAAGAAAATACCATTTGGGGCCTATGGGGTTTGTTTAGCTAGATGCCATATATCTCTGTTCCGTCTGCTTCCTGAATTTATAATTCTTATTGGCCAGATATCCAGTAGATAACTTTTTTTCCGAGAAATCCTTGATTTGGTCTCCGTATTAACCTCTGGGCTAGATCCTCGACGTGTCGTGGGCCAAAGAAAACAGTGCTGTTCGTCTCTCAGTATCAGTGTGGGGTAGAAATAGCCATTGATGCCAACCAAGACCTCAGAGTTTCTGCCAGAAAAAACCAGTGAACCGGTTGTGGTTTGAAAGTATGCTTATAATTTCTCCACTGTGGCATCCCAGCTGGAACATATATTATTTGACCATGTCCAGACTTCCTTCCTTCCATGCTAGGCCATCCTCTGTTAATTTCTACTTATTCTATTTTAAGAAGCCGTGGTAGTAGTAATAATAATAATGGCATTTATTAAGTGCTTACTCTGCAAAGTACTGTTCTAAGTGCTGGGGGATACAAGATGATCAGGTTGTCCCACGTGGGGCTCACGGTCTTAATCCCCATTTTACAGATGAGGTAACTGGGGCTCAGACAAGTTAAGTGACTTGCCCAGTGTCACACAGTAGACATGTGGCAGAGCTGGGATTCGAACCCATGACCCCAGACTCCAAAGCCCGGGCTCTTTCCACTGAGCCACGCTGCTTCTCTAATAATAATAACTGGGGCATTTGTTAAGCGCTTACTATATGCCAGGCAACGTACTAAGCACCGGGGTGGAGACAAGCAAATCAGGTCAGATACACTCCCTGTATCTTACAGTCTTAATCCCCATTTTACAGCTGATATAACTGAGGCACAGAGAAGGGAAGTGACTTGTCCAAGGCCACACAGCAGACAAGTGGCAGAGCCGGGATTAGAACCCGGGTCCTTCTCCTCCCGGGTCCGTGCTCTATCCGCAAGGCCATGCTGCTTCTTTAGTAGTAGTAGTAGCATTTATCGAGAATTCACTCGGTACTATACGAAGCTCTTGGGAGGTACAAAATAAGAAAGAGACACTGTCCCTGCCCACAAAGAGCTCACACTCTAATGGGGGAGACTGACAAAAACTTCCAGCCAAAGGCGATAGACGGAAACATGCAGAGTTAGGCCTGGGCTGAAGAATTTAAAGGGAAAGGCAAAGGAAAGCAGAAATTAAATGTCCAGGAGATTGTACACAAACTACACAACAACATAGGCAGTACACGGGAGGGTGGGGGGTGAGGGGGAAAAAAAATAATGGCATTTACTAAGCGCTTATTATGTGCCAATCACTGTTCTAAGCGCTGGGGAGGTTCCAAGGTGATCAGGTTGTCCCACGGGGGGCTCACAGTCTTCATCCCCATTTTCCAGATGAGGTCACTGAGGCCCAGAGAAGTGAAGTGGCCTGCCCAAAGTCACACAGCTGGCGGAGCCAGGATTTGAACCCATGACCTCTGACTCCCAAGCCCGGCCTCTTTCCACTGAGCCACGCTGCTTCTCTGGGAGGAGATGTAAGTGTGGGGTAGTCTGACAGGCCTTAAATAGGGATCCTGGTTGAATCCCTCTTCCCCTAGAATAACAATAATCGTATTTGTTAAGCACTATGTGCCAGACACTGTGCTAAGCGCTGGCATGGATACCAGATAATCGGGTTGGACACAGTCCCTTTCCCACATAGGGCTCACGATCTTAATCCCCATTTTACAGCTGAGGGAACTGAGGCCCAGAGACGTGAAGTGACTTGCCCGAGGTCACACAGCAGACAAGCGGCGGAGCCGGCATTAGAACCCATGACCTTCTCACTCCCAGGCCCCATTTCCCAGCACCGTTTTTCCCCTGTCCACACACACGAAAAGCGTAACGGCTCTCTAAGGAAGTCACTGAAGTTGGGATCCCGCATGCTCCCATCTGATTTAAGCTCTGGGTCCATCCAATGGATCATCATCATCAATCGTATTTATTGAGCGCTTACTGTGTGCACAGCACTGTACTAAGCGCTTGGGAAGTACAAGTTGGCAACATATAGAGACGGTCCCTACCCAACAGTGGGCTCACAGTCTAAAAGATAGCCTTACCACTTTGCGGTCGGGGTTTGCTCGTGACTTATCACAGCTAGGGCTGGTGAAAGTTGGCACAGCAACGACCGCCTTTCGATCCCAAACCGGAAGATCCTTTCAACGGGGCGGACAGGCCCCTTCCCGCACCGCGCCAATCGTGCGTTGGCTTCCTCATTTTCCTAGGCTACTGTTCATTTCCCAACCGGGATGGGCCAATATTAGTCATCTCACACACCTCTCTCCCACTGGGCTGTTCCACCCCCCCTCACAGAGGATGGCTAATAGAGTCGCATGCAATTCTAGCTCCAAAGCACGCCCAAAGCGTGCGTGACGTTATTAAAAGACACCAGGCGGCAAATTTTAAGGCTCACGCCTTGCCAGGACTCTCGTATTTTCTCTATTTCAGGATCTGAAAGTGTTGGAAGAAAGGCTTGGAAGAAGTTGACTCTTGGGAAGGCATAAACACCTATTAAACAATCATTGCATCAGGTGTGGGAAGCATGCTATTATGTGATGCTTAGTTATTTCTCAGACACCAGTGCATACCCACCGTCTCTGGACTCCATCATAAGGAAGCTATAAAACACCACACGTGCAATTGACAGACTATCCGGCGTTTCGAAAATCACGCTTCCGATGTCCGCGTGAAACTTGACGGCCCCGATTAACAGCACCTTTCCTGGGCCCGTGAGACATTCCTGGATTATTGCCTTCTTCCGCACAAGGCTGTGACCCTTATTAAAAGGCGACTCGGGAGCGATAGGCCGAATCTGAATGACGAGCATCCGGAGAGGCGCTTGGGAGCCGACCTGGATTCCGACCGGGGCCCGAGAAAGCGGGAAATACTAGCCGGCGGCTCCGGAAACGAATATCAAATAAAAACCGGACGAGTCACAACAGGAGGGAGAAACAGAAGTCGAGATGCTCGATCTCTGCTGGCACCCAGACAGAACGGCTTGAAATATCGGGGGGGGGCTAAAGCAGGTTATGGGCACTATCACAGAAGAGAAACTACAAGTGGCTGGAAGAGAAACAGAGACCGAAGGGCTTCGCCTCGCACTCCAGAAGGATTATGTTCTACCTTTGGCTCTGCCCCTGGTTTCTGGCGGCCTTAAGGAAGTTACCTCACCTCTCCGGGTCTCTATTTCCTCCCATATAAAAGGAGAATAATTACATCGACCCACCTCCCTCCCCCATAATTAACAAATGCTTTGAGTTTGTTAATTCTTGATTAACCAACTGTGTTCCACACATTAAAGTCATACTTTCATTGGGTGGTGCTACAATTATCACCTCGTAGGAGGATCATCACGAAAGGAAATCTTCCAAAGAGCACTCCCCTCCTTGAGATACCAGCCTATGAGCAATAAAAAAAACATTTTCCTATGTGATGGCAGTGGCTTAGCCACCTCTCTGCTTGGAACCACGAGTCAAAAAAAAAAATCTCTAGTACTTGCATCTACGGGACGCAGAGTTCAGCTCTCGATTGGGTTTTCCCTTATCCTCTTCCGCTTTCATGTATCCTACGCAGGTGTCTCTGTCTCTGGGAACACTCAGATCTCTCTGAGTGCGTACAGAAGAACTCATCTGGGACGACTTGAATACTGTTATCTCATACGAGATTTGTAAACTTCGATTCAAGACCCCAGTGTCCGCTCAGGGTACCTGAAATCTGGGCATTTTCTCTCTGCGTTTCGGTCCGGCGATCCCTCTCAACTTTCCCTCCTGGGCCTTCACCAGGGATGTGAAGGAAACGCTACGATTCCGTTCACCGAAGACTAATTCTTCTACTCCACGAAAGGGGATTTCTGATGGCGGGCTTATCACCGTGATTTAGGTGATCTTCCTTCCTCACAGCCTAAGTCTTTGTGTGGTCTGCTGATGATGTGAATCCTTAAAAATCATGTCTGCCTCCACCCACCTGCTAGTCAGCTATTAGAGAGCCGTAGGTAAACCCCTTAGACACCTCATCTGTGCCTCTGCAACAGTAGGCCCTATTAATTGGATGAGAAAGTTTGCAAATTACACGCATACCTCACAATATGACCAGGTTCTGTTCCTTGAAAATGGGATATCGTGGGATATGTTCTCCCATATTTTATGAATCAGGCTCCATTCCAGTACCTCTGGAAAAGTAAAATGCATTGTTTAATCTTTCTTAAAGTCGTTCATAACATGTCCCTTATAAACGAGAATCTGCAATATGATGATAATAATAATAATAACGGCATTTATTAAGCGCTTACTATGTGCAAAGCACTGTTCTAAGCGCTGGGGAGGTTACAAGGTGATCAGGTTGCCAAATGTTGCCAATTTGTACTTCCCAAGCGCTTAGTACAGTGCTCTGCACACAGTAAGCGCTCAGTAAATACGATTGATGATGATGATGATGATCAGGTTGTCCCACGGGGGGTTCACAGTCTTAATCCCCATTTTCCAGATGAGGTAACCGAGGCCCAGAGAAGTGAAGCGACTTGCCCAAAGTCACGCAGCTGACAAGTGGCAGAGCCGGGACTTGAACCCAGGACCTCTGACTCCAAAGCCGGCGCTCTTTCCCCTGAGCCACGCTGCTTCTCATGATAAGAGAAGCAGCATGGTTTAGTGAAAAGAGCACTGGCCTCAGAGTCAGAGTCACTTGCCTGCCGTGCGACCTCGGGCAAATCACTTTACTCCTCTGGGCCTCAGTTCGTCCATCTGAAAAATGGGGATTCAATACCTGTTCTCCCTCCTGCTTAGACTGCGAGCCCACTGGGGGCCCCGACTAGCTTGTGTCTACCCCAGTGCGTGCCACAAAGTAAGCGCTAAACAAATGCCACCGTTATTATTCCCATCGGTCCTTACAGGAGGGCGCAGAAGGAAAAGCTTATTCTGTGACTGTGGCAGTGGCTTTTCAACTTCAGTGAAGAAGTTCTTCAGCCTGAGTCAAAGAGCAGCCTTCTGATTTTCTTCAGCGAGCGCTCTGTGGGAGGAGAATTCCTTTGGAAAACCTCCGTGCGCCTTCGGACGTATGTCGGGAAGCATCTTCTTTAGTCGTATTTCTATTTAGAGAAGCAGCGTGGCTCAGTGGGAAGAGCAAGGGCTTGGGAGTCGGAGGTCGCGGGGTCAAATCCCCGCTCCGCCACTTGTCTGCTGTGTGACCTTAGGCAAGTCACTTCTCTGTGCCTCAGTTCCCTCATCTGGAAAATGGGGATTAAGACTGTGAGCCCCATGTGGGACAATCCGATCACCCAGTGCTTAGAACAGTGCTTTGCACATGGTAAGCGCTTAACAAATACCATCATCATTATTATTATTATAAGTTCATCTGCTTTCTTGCCAAGATTTTAGCAGGCAGGGGAGACACCACATCTTCTTCTTCAACTGCTTTGGCACTTTGCAGTGACGCGCCGGATTGTCAAAAGTGTGCCGAGGTCTTTGCTGGACAACAATTCCTCTGAACGAGAGGCAATTAACTCACTGACGGGTGTAGCATCCATTTCTAAAGGAATCTGCCGCCCCAATTCAACAGCATCTTGGGCTATCTGCTCGGGGAATCTCCTCGACGCCTTGAAACTCTGACAAACTGGGGGCAGAACCGCCTTCAAGATCCATGCATGAACGATTGCTTAATGGCGGTAACAGGGAGGGACTGATTTACCATGGAAGCAGCGTGGCTCAGTTGAAAGAGCCCGGGCTATGGAGTCAGAGGTCATGGGTTCAAATCCCAACTCCCCCAACGGTCAGCTGTGTGACTTTGGGCCAGTCACTTCACTTCCCTGGGCCTCAGTTCCCTCATCTGTAAAATGGGGATTACGACTGTGAGCCCCCGCGGGACAAACTGATCACCTTGTAACCTCCCCAGAGCTTACAACAGTGCTTGGCATGTAGTAAGCGCTTAATAAATGCCATTATTATTATTAATAATGCTCTGCTAGAACACTGGGGCTTATCAGGGATATGGAAAGGTTAACAAGCAATACAGATTGAAGTCCCAGGCTGGCTGTATCACGGGGTACTTAAATAATCAGAAGAATTAGGGTATATGTTAAGCGCTTACTATGTGCCGGGCGCTGTTGTAAGCACTGGGGGGATACAAGCTAGTAGGGTTGGACACAGTCCCTGTCTCACATGGGGCTCGCAGTCTTAATCCCCCTTTTCCAGATGCGGTAACCGAGGCCCAGAGAAGTGAAGTGACTTGCCCAAGATCACACAGCAGACAAGTGAAGCAGTGGAAAGAGCCTGGGCTTTGAAGTCGGAGGTTCAAATCCCAGCTCCACCACTTGTCAGCTGTGTGACTTTGGGCAAGTCACTTCACTTCTCTGGGCCTCAGTGACCTCATCTGGAAAATGGGGATGAAGACTGGGAGCCCCCCGTGGGACAACCTGATCACCTTGAAACCTCCCCAGTGCTTAGAACGGTGCTTTGCATATAGTAAGCGCTTAATAAATGCCGTCATTATTATTATTATTATTATTAAGTGGCAGAGCCGAGATTAGAACTCATGACCTTCTGAGTCCCAGGCCTGGGCTCTCTCCACTACTCCACACCCCAATGTGATCTGGGGTAAAGTATTAAGCAACAGTTGTCTCCCCAGTATCCTCTAGACTGTAAGCTCCTTGTGGGCAGGGAACCTGTCTACAAACTCTGTTGCTTTGTACTCTCCCAGGCACTTAGTACAGTGCTCTGCACACAGTAAGCGCTCAACAAATACGACTAAATGAATGAATATGACATTGTTGTAGTCAATCATATTAAGGTCTGTCTCCCCCTCTAGACTGTAAACTCGTGGTGGGCAGGGAATGTGTCTGTTTATTGTTATATCCCAAGCACGGAGTACAGTGCTTTCCACGTAGTAAGCGCCCTTCTAGACTGTGAGCCTGTTGTTGGGTAGGGACCGTCTCTATACGTTGCCAACTGGTACTTCCCAAGCGCTTAGTACAGTGCTCTGCACACAGTAAGCGCTCAATAAATATGACTGACTGAATGAATAAATATCACTGATTGTTGTAATCAATCATATTAAGGTCTGTCTCCCCCTCTAGACTGTAAGCTCGTGGTGGGCAGGCAATGTGTCCGTTTATTGTTATATCCCAAGCACGGAGTACAGTGCTTTCCACATAGTAAGCGCCCTTCTAGACTGTGAGCCCGTTGTTGGGTAGGGACCGTCTCTATACGTTGCCAACTGGTACTTCCCAAGCGCTTAGTACAGTGCTCTGCACACAATAAGCGCTCAATAAATACGATTGAATGAATCTGGACCGTATCCGTCGTCTATTTAACCTTGATCCGGACCTTAGTACATTCAAACTCTCACAGCAGTACACCGAGAAACAGCCTGCGGTTGGTTTGCAAACATCTGAAGACGTTTCCGTTGGTATTCCATCACGCCAGAATTCCCTCTGGTCAGTCAGCGGAATTTAATATAGGACCCGCCGTATGCAAAGGACGGTACTAATCACTCTTTTGGAAAACCTTCCATTTCCTAATAACCATACAAGTCACTCGTGACTTCGGTGAGTCTCGCTAGTTTCCTTCCTTAGGAGGGAGCAAGAAATAGCCATTTCCTCACAGAAATTCGAGGCCTGCCAGAAACCGCGTCGATCAGCAGTTCTGTTCTCAGCAGAAACCACAGCACAGGCGGTTCCAAGTTCAAACTGGAAATAGAGTCTAAGTCACGGTCGGAGCGGATTTGAGTGTCTTTATGTGGGAAGCCCAGGGGATTCTGGCATACGTAGGAAAGAACGGGCCCCCAGGGAAAAGGACGGGAACACGGGGAGGAATTCCTCTGCTTCTCTGCTCACCCCTAAGGAGTCTGCGTGCTCCTGCACGAAGACACACGGTAACCAGCCAATCCCCAGCTTGACCGTAAAGATGCAGATAAAATGGAGTTCCAGAGATGTGACTCATAATTTCAACTGGCGGTGCTTTAAATTGAAAATTGGCATCCGGCTAGCGAAACCAAGGAAAGGGGCCCCTTCCTCCTAAGAACTCCTGTTCGGAGTGGAGATGTAGGGGGAGCCCACCTTTTAATAATGATGGCATTTATTAAGCGCTTACTATGTGCAAAGCACTGTTCTAAGCGCTGGGATGGATACAAGGTGATCAGGTTGTCCCACGGGGGGCTCACAGTCTTAATCCCCATCTTACAGATGAGGTAACTGAGGCTCAGAGAAGTGAAGTGACTTGCCCAAGGTCACACAGCAGACATGTGGCAGAGCCGGGATCTGAACCCATGATCTCTGACTCCAAAGCCCCTGCTCTTTCCCCTAAGCCACGTGTGAGCCCACTGTTGGGTAGGGACTGTCTCTATATGTTGCCAACTTGTACTTCCCGAGCGCTTAGTACAGTGCTCTGCACACAGTAAGCGCTCAATAAATACGATTGATGATGATGATGATTGCCACCAAGATATTCAGCATCTCTCCCTCCCCCTCTCTTTGCTTCTGTGGCCTAACTGGACAATGGCATGATAAAAAAATAATGCTGGAGGGTAAAAAGGGGAAAGAAGTGAAAATGGGCCGTCATCCTCTTGACTTGGGTTCCCTTTCTCCCTAACACCTTCCCCTGGCCCCTAATAATAATAATAATAATAATAATAATAATAATAATGGCATTTATTAAGCGCTTACTATGCGCAAAGCACTGTTCTAAGCTCTGGGAAGGTTACAAGGTGATCAGGTTGGCCCACGAGGGGCTCACGGTCTTCATCCCCATTTTCCAGATGAGGGAACTGAGGCCCAGAGAAGTGAAGCGACTTGCCCAAAGTCACACAGCTAGCTGACAAGTGGCGGAGTCACGATTTGAACCCATGACCTCTGACTCCAAAGCCTGGGCTCTTTCCACTGAGCCACACGGCTTCCCCCCACACACACACTTTTCAGAGATTACTTGGGCAGAATCATCATCATCATCATCAATCGTATTTATTGAGCGCTTACTGTGTGCAGAGCACTGTACTACACGCTTGGGAAGTACAAGTTGGCAACATATAGAGACAGTCCCTACCCAACAGTGGGCTCACAGTCTAAAAGGGGGAGACAGAGAACAAAACCAAACATACTAACAAAATAAAATAAATAGAATAGATATGTACAAGTAAAATAAATAGAGTAATAAATATGTACAAACATATATACATATATACAGGTGCTGTGGGGAAGGGAAGGAGGTAAGATGGGGGGAGAAGGCTCTGGCCAAACCCCAAATTCTGTTTTTAGGTTGGGTGCTTTCCTTCACCCGAATGGCTAAAGACAGTTCAGACTCATAGGTCACTTTCTGGGTTTCCCTTATTCCGCAGATGTCAGCTGGCCTTGCTTTCACGTTTCTGACCTAAATACTTCACGAAAGACTACCCGATGACGTCAAACTACCATCAGGACGGCTAAAATCGGCCACTTCCCTCCTGCCCTTCATCGTAACACTTGTAGTATTTGTTGAGGACTTACTATGCCCCAAGCACTGCTCTAAGGACCGGGGCAGAGGCAACAAAATCAGATCAGGTAATGGCTCTGTCCCAGAGGGAGCTCACAGTCTTAAGTAGGAGGGAGAACAGGCACTGAATCCTCATTTTACAGATGAGGTAACTGAGGCACAGACAAGTTAAAGGACTTGCCCAGGTTACCCAGAGAGCAAGCGGCAGAGCCAGGGTTAGAACCCGGATCTCCTGATTGACAAAAAGATCTCTTTCCACAAGTTTACATTGCCTCTCACCATCATCATCATCAGGATTTATTGAGTTTCTATTACGTGCCAAAAACTCTACTGATTGGGAGAGATCAACATTTTTCTTCATTTCCCCTTCTATCGGGTTGTTTCCCCTTCCTCTTTAGTTGAACCAGAAGGTTTTCAACATTGAGCTCTCAGGGTCTGAGAAGGAAGTCAGTAATAATAATAATAATAATAATGGCATCTATTAAGCGCTTACTATGTGCAAAGCACTATAGTTGTCCAGAAGGTGATTGGATTAAATTAAAATACCCTAAGCCTCCTTGCTCTGTACATTTGGCTAATTTCACCCGAGGAACAACTGCAGGGTCTAGTACGCTCAATAAATACCTGTGGGGTGCTCAATAAATACTTGCTGACTGAATGAGTTGTTGAGTACTATGATCATCCATTGGTGAGACAGAGGCAAAATTAAAAACAGCGGCAGGGCTTGCAGAGAGTAAACCTGGTAGGATCCCGTGACAGCCTTTTCGACCAAGCTCACCCCGTAGGTATTCTCCGCCTTCGGTGCGATCGTATCTCTGATAGAGAAGCGGCACGGCCTAGTGGGCTTGGGAGTCAGAGGGCGTGGGTTCTAATCCCGGCTCCGCCACCTGTCTGCCGTGTGACCTTGGGCCAGTCACTTCTCTGTGCCTTCGTTACCTCATCTGTAAAATGGGGACACGGACCGTAGCCAACCCGATTAGCTTGTATCGACCCCCAGTGCTTAGTACAGTGCCTGGCACGTTGTAAGTGCCATTAAAAAAAAGAAGAAAGAAAGAAAGAAATTAAAGACAGGGCAGAGAAAATAGGAGCACTAAGACACAAAAAGGCAAAGCAAAGGGAATAGAAAAGTTTATGAGCAAATGAGGAGTCTTTGGAGGGGATAGATCCGATGCTCCTTCCTATTCGAGGCCCGGTTCTTATAGAGAGGTCTCCCCTCCCCATCTCGGAAAGGATGCGTGCCACGGGATTTCCTCACCCTTGTGTCTGAGTTCTTTCACCATTTCATCTTCCTTTGACCTTCCTTTGATCTTCCTTTCAGCAAAGCCAGAACAATAATTTTGCAGGTGTTTGGTGTGTTCATTACATAGGGAAATTCTCACCCTGAGCCCCCAGACACATCCCTAATAATAATAATAATGGCTCCTGTTAACCACTCACGCTGTGCCAAGCACAGTTCTAAGCCCTGGGGTAGATACCACTTAATCAGGTTGGACACAGTCCCCGTCCCGTATGGGGCTCACGCTCTTCTCCCTGTTTTACAGATGAGGTAACTGAGGTACAGAAAAGTTAAGTGGCTTGCCCGAGGTCAAACAGCAGACACGTGGCCGAGCCGGGATAAGAACTCAGCTCCTTCCGACTCCCAAGCCCGTGCTCTACCCACTAAGCCCCGCTGCTGCCATTAGATTTTGATTTCAGTAGAAGGTTGCCTCACCTATGAAACGGCACTGTCCTGCCACAGAGGGGATGTGGTAGAGAACTACGAAAAATGGCCTGCAACACAGATTTGTCATTCACTATTACACACTGAACAGAAATTACATTCACTGGCTCCTTTTTCCTTCTGCATTTTGACTTGCTCCATTACCTCTTGGGCCTTGAGGACTCTCCAAACTTCCATTCCCCCATTCAATCTTTCTTTTTTCCCTTCTTTACTGAATGAGCCTCCCTAGCCTGGGTATTTGTTACTCTTTTATTTCATAAAAGAAAGCCGATAACGTTTGTGTCGATTTCCACACGTAGAAACCGCGTGCTCGCCGAAGGCAACGCTGTTGTCCATGACACTGTTTTCCAGATAGCTGTTCTATATAGGACTTTTTTAGGGGGATAATTTTCACTTTACTGCAGGATTTTCCTCTCCCTGACTCTATAGCGCATTGTTATCATCTGAAAGGAACATGGAGACATCGTGTCTCGTGATGTGATGCATCAAAAGTGTCTACAAGTGCCCCTGAATCTCTGCCTAATTATAGTCTGGGTAACCATAATAGAAGTCTTTGTAATAACAGGGCATCCACGCCTATAAGCACACTTTGGGTGCATGTACTTGAAGATAAGGCCTGGTGGGGACTCAACAACTAGGGGTGTCTTGGATTTCCTCAATTTCCTTAGTTTTCCTTAACCCTGATGGACTCCCCTCACTTTCATGATCCTAGCAGCATAGAAGTTCCCAGTGAAAAACATCCCAGGCCTTACCCAGTCCAACAGGGCCCGGAATCTCCACACAGGTCAGTAATTGTGGATTAATTAGGGAAACTCAAATGATGGGTTGCTATTATCCCATCTGGGAGGCCAATCCACAGTTTGAAAGACCTGGATCTGAGGACACCGTTCCAATAATTCACCAGAATCTTCCTAATCGCCCCCCTCCCCACCTCATTTAGCCCTAGACATTCCCCATTGGATCTCTGTCAACCATCGTAATCTCTCTGTACACCGTACTTTCCTGAGATCACAGTCCTGAAGGTGACTGACAACGAAATCGCCCGTGGTACTCCTGTATCTTCACCATTCATTTATCTCACGTGGGTGATATTCTGTCCAGGACATAGAACGTTGTCGGCATGCAGTGAAAATTTTAAAATAAAAAGAGGAAAAGATGAACCGGACCGGAAGAAAGTGGAAGAGGAGGAAAAGAAAAGGTATAATTCCAAAGAAAAACAGGGAGAAGAAACTGACTCTCTTGGGATACGTAGACGTTCCAGCTCTAATGCGTAGAGGCAATCAACTAGGTAACGGATGTGTTAGAGTGGTGGAGTGGTGGGGAAATGTTTGCCATTAGCTAATCAATCAATTAATCATATTTATTGAGTGCTTACTGTGAGCAGAGAACTGTTCTGAGTGCTGGCAATGAAGGAATCTGTGAAGTGGAAGAATATAGTGTTGCTTGGGACCACTAAGGCATGAAGAAACTCAAGACTTAGAATTTGTTGAAAACTGTACTAATAGGGCCTTAACCATCTCCAATTGCTTTGGCTCTGGAATTACATTCCTGAAGCGAATGTTGTTGATCCAAGTCAGGGAGGCTTCAGCTATACCCTCCTCCTCTCTCAGTCTCGGTTCCGTTTTCCGAATCCGATCAGGTTGGTCATGGTTGAAGGTTAAAAGAAAGGAAAAAGGCTCGCGACATTCGCTTTAATTCTGTGATTCCGACAAGCTGCTTAATGTGGAGTGCACCGACCAAGGCGAAACCCAAAACAGACGGGCCGAATATTTGATTTTCTCTTTCTCCCAGTGAAAACATTCTCATTATCCTTTGTCCTTAAACAAGGACTTCCGCCATGCATGCTCAGCAGTGCCTTCGGTGAGTGGGACATTTATTTGGCCGCAAGAGTTTAACTTACCTATTTTCGCCCCACAGCCCCCATTCAGAAAGATGAAAAAGCTGAGAGAACATACAGATGGTCACAAAAAAGCTTCGGGGGAAAATGGTGACTCCTTTTTAATCTCATAAATTCTCTAAGAAAGTAGCAACAGGTCTTCCGCCCTGTCAGGAAACTTGATTTCTGTACCTGACTCTTGTCGGTTTTCTGGATGACGGTGGCAAAGCAGAGGCCTGGGAATCAAAAGCATCTGGGTTCCAGGCCTGGCTCTGCCCCTCGTCTGCTGCGTGACCTTGGCCGAGTCACTTCACTTCTCTGGGCCTCAGTTACCTCATCTGCAAAATGGTGATTAAGACTGTGAGCCCCATGTGGGACATGGATGGGGTCCAACCTGACTATGCTGTATCGGCCTCAGCGCTTAGTATGGTGCCTGGCACATAGTAAACGCTTAACACATACCACAGTTGTTATTATTAATTTCCAGGGGCCTCGGGTCTGAGGAATAAGAACAACCCTTACTTCAGCGGACAATTTGTGAAAAGAATGAAATTTCCAAACAGACAAATGACAGCAAGACCCTCAGAGAACGTTGACTCGTTCAGAGATAGGAAGAATGAAGTTCAAGATAATGTTGTAGGGCCTAGATAGACCCTTCCATCAATTTAGTTTCAATAACCACTTTTTCCCAACAGCTAATGCGTCCGATACAGTCCCTGATGCTATGCTCAGCTCTCTTTTCATCCCCAGTTCAGAGGTGGAGCTCTGCTCTGGCTTTGTTGCCAGTACATTTTCTTGATCTGGAGCCAAGATTATCCTACGGTAAAATAAATGGTGGAATAAATAAAGAAAATCCTCCCCTGCTCCCGGACCATTATGTGGAGAGGGGTTTGAACCCAGGAGAGGAGGGGAGTCACGGCAGGAAAAAATCCTCCTATTTTCTTATCTTCTTTTATGTGCAATTAATTACGATGTAGATATGCTCTCTCGTCCCCCTTTTCTCTCAGAGCCTCAAGCAATGAGGAGCAAGTTTGCCAAGAGAGCGAAGAAGTGAAAGGATAGACCTAAGTGATAAAATAGGAAATATGTGCCAGGGCAATTGCAGGCAAGCTAAGGAGTTAGTGGCTTCCTGGGGAGTAAGATTAAAAGACTTAGCTCAGGATTTTCCAATTTATTAGGGAGGTCTTCGAGCTCCGGCCAGGCTATATAGAGGGCCTCGGGATCGGTCCGGATTTCTAGGGACTGGAAGGATCCACAGGAGGGGAGAGAGGGCCCCTGAGCTCTGGACTTCCAGCTGACAATCAATCAATCAATCAATCAATCAATCGATCAAGTGCTTGGATGAGTACAGCACCAGCAGAGGTGATAGACACAGTCTCCGCCCACAGAGAGATTACAGTGTAGAGGGGGCAACCGATATTAGAATAAATTAGGGATATGGGCATAAATGCTGTGGAGCTGAGGGTGGGGTGAATAGCAAATGCTTTGGGGGGTGATAACAATAATAATAATGGTATCTGTTAAGCGCTTACTATGTGCCAAGCACTGCTTTAAGCGCTGGGGTAGATACAAGGTGATCAAGTTGCCCCACTTGGGGATCACAGTTTTAATCTTCAAACTTAATCTTAATCACAGTCTTAAGGCTCGGGGGAAGCAGCGTGCCTCAGTGGAAAGAGCCCGGGCTTTGGAGTCAGAAGTCATCGGTTCAGATCTCGGCTCCACCACTTGTCAGCTGTGTGACTTTGGACGAGTCACTTCACTTCTCTGGGCCTGTTACCTCATCTGTAAAATGGGGATTAAGACTGTGAGCCCCCCGTGGGACAACCTGATCACCTCGTAACCTCCCCAGCGCTCAGAACAGTGCTTTGCAGATAGTAAGCGCTTAATAAATGCCATTATTATTATTATTCATTCATTCAATCATATTTATTGAGCGCTTACTGTGTGCAGAGCACTGTACTAAGCGCTGGGGAAGTACAAATTGGCAACATATAGAGACAGTCCCTGCCCAACGGTGGGCTCACAGTCTAAAAGGGGGAAACCATCCTTTCAAACCACAGTGTGTAGCCCACAGTTCAGGCAAACCACTAGAGGATGCTTATTTTAAAGGGCTGGGGAGGTAGGGACAATTTAATAATAATAATAATAATAATAATGATGGCATTTGTTCATTCATTCATTCGGTCCCTACCCAACAGTGGGCTCGCAGTCTAGAAGGTGGGCTCGCAAATCCCCATTTTCCAGATGAGGTAATGAGGCCCAGAGGAGTGAAGTGACTTGCCCGAAGTCACGCAGCTGACAAGTGGCGGGGGGCGGGATTGGAACCCATGACCTCTGACTCCCAAACCGCGGTTCCTGCCACTAAGCCACGCTGCTTCTAAGTCAGCCCTAGGAAGAGAGGTTGTCAATAAAATAAAATGTCTCCCACTTTCCTGCCCCACAAGGCTCAACTCCATTAGTTAAAACGCCACGGGCTCTCCCCTAACTGTTGGAGGACATCAAAGCTAGGGTCAGAGAGGTGCCTGGGACGGCGTTGGCCAAACCCCCTGGGTTTCCTTGCCAACACCACAGTAGAGGCCCGGAGAAAATAGCCCGTGATAAGATTGTCCAGCGGAAGTATTGGCAGCGAAATGGAATCTGAGGTGTAACTCCCTATAATGGCAGGTTCCCCTTTTTCTGCTTCTTCTCCGTTTTACCTTTATTTTGCAACATCCTTCCCCCGGCCTGGAATGCCCTCCCTCCACACATCCACCAAGCCAGCTCCCTTCCTTCCTCTCCCCTTCGTCCCCCTCTCCCTCCCCCCCATCTTACCTCCTTCCCTTCCCCACAGCACCTGCATATATGTATATATGTTTGTACATATTTATTACTCTATTTATTTTACTTGTACATATCTATTCTATTTATTTTATTTTGTTAGTATGTTTGGTTTTGTTCTCTGTCTCCCCCTTTTAGACTGTGAGCCCACTGTTGGGTAGGGACTGTCTCTATATGTTGCCAACTTGGACTTCCCAAGCACTTAGTACAGTGCTCTGCACACAGTAAGTGCTCAATAAATACGATTGATTGATTGATTCAAAGCCCTACTGACAGCTCACCTCCTCCAAGAGGCCTTCCCAGACTGAGCCCCCTTTTTCCTCTCCTCCTTCCCCTCCCCACAGCTCTTGTATATATCTGTGTTGCCAATTTGTACTTCCCAAGCGCTTAGTACAGTGCTCTGCACATAGTATGCGCTCAATAAATACGATTGATACAGATTTATCACTCTGTTTATTTTACTCATACATATTTACCATTCTATTTATTTTATTACTGATGTGCTTTAATTCTATTTGTTCTGACGATTTTGACACCTGTCGACGTGTTTTGTCGTCCGTCTCCCCCTTCTAGACCGTGAGCCCGCTGTTGGGTAGGGACCGTCTCTAGATGCCGCCGACTTGGACTTCCCAAGCGCTTAGTACAGTGCTCTGCACACAGGAAGCACTCAACAAATACGACTGAATGAATGAATTTAGCTTTAATTCTATTTGTTCTGACGACTTGCCACCTGTCCACGTGTTTTGTTTTGTTGTCTGTCTCCCCCTTCTAGACCGTGAGCCCGCTGTTGGGTAGGGACCGTCTCTAGATGCCACCGACTTGGACTTCCCAAGCGCTTAGTACAGTGCTCTGCACACAGGAAGCACTCAAAAAATATGACTGAATGAATGAATTTAGCTTTAATTCTATTTGTTCTGACGACTTGCCACCTGTCCATGTGTTTTGTTTTGTTGTCTGTCTCCCCCTTCTAGACCGTGAGCCCAGTGTTGGGTAGGGACCGTCTCTATATGTTGCCAATTTATACTTCCCAAGCGCTTACTACAGTGCTCTGCACACAGGAAGTGCTCAACAAATACGACAATGAATGAATGAATTTAGCTTTAATTCTATTTGTTCCGACGACTTGCCACCTGTCCACGTGTTTTGTTCTGTTGTCTGTCTCCCCCTTCTAGACCGTGAGCCCGCTGTTGGGTAGGGACCGTCTCTGTATGGTGCCAACTTGGACTTCCCAAGCGCTTAGTACAGTGCTCTGCACATAGTAAGCGCTCAATAAATGCGATTGATTGATTGATTGATTGATTGATTAGTACAGTGCTCTGCACACAGGAAGCGCTCAATAGATACGATTGAATGAATATCGGAAGTCAACTGCTCACAGACCTTTGCAAGAAAAGAGGACAAGGCATTAAAATGAGGTCCGATCTCTAGCGTGTTTACTGGATGTCTAGAAATCCTTCCTAAGCCTCCTCAAGGCTCTGTTTTCTGGGCGTAAAACAAGTCCTGAACAGCAATTAGTGTCTCGTGAAACCGGCCAAGGTTTCAAGTGCTCCTTGCTGGCTTAGAACAAGACGGGCTCTAATAACTCCTTTATCGGGGGTCAGTATGCAGGTGCACCCCACAACACAGCCAGCTCACGTTCCTCGAAAATGCCGTCGTAATCAATGATAAAAATAATAATGATGGTGATGGTATTTATTAAGCGCTTACTATGTGCCAAGTTCTACACACTGGGGGGGGATACACAGTAATCAGGTGGTCCCACGTGGGGCTCACAGTCTTCATCCCCATTCTAATAATACTGTTGGTAATAATACTGATAGAGAAGCAGCGTGGCTCCGTGGAAAGAGCCCGGGCTTGGGAGTCCGAGGTCATGGGTTCGAATCCCGGCTCCGCCACTTGTCAGCTGGGTTACCTTAGGCAAGCCACTTAACTTCTCTGGGCCTCAATCCGTTAAATGGGGATGAAGACTGTAAGCCCCCAGCATGTAGTAAGCGCTTAACAAATCCCATTATTATTATTATTATTAGCTCTTTTGTCCCCTGCCAAATTCTTAGTCCAGTGCTCTGCACGCAATAGCTGCTCAATAAATTCATTCATTCAGTCAGTCAGTCGTGTGTACTGAGCGCTTACTGTGTGCAGAGCACTGTACTAAGTGCTTGGGAAGTACAAGAGAAGCAGCGTGGCTCAGTGGAAAGATCCCGGGCTGGAGAGTCAGAGGTCATGGGTTCTAATCCCGACCCCGCCACTTATCGGCTGTGTGACTTTGGGCAAGTCACTTCACTTCTCTGTGCCTCAGTTCCCTCATCTGTCCAATGGGGATTAAGACTGTGAGCCCCACGTGATCACCTTGTAGCCCCTCAGCGCTTAGAACAGGGGAAGCAGCGTGGCTCAGTGGAAAGAGCCCGGGCTTTGGAGTCAGAGGTCATCAGTTCAAATCCCAGCTCCGCCACTTGTCAGCTGTGTGACTTTGGGCAAGTCACTTCACTTCTCTGGGCCTCGGTTACCTCACCTGGAAAATGGGGATTAAAACTGGGACAATCTGATCACCTTGTAACCTCCCCGGGGTTTAGAACAGTGCTTTGCACATAGTAAGTGCTTAACAAATGCCATTATTATTATTATTTATTGAGTGCTTACTGCGCGCAGAGCATTGGATAGCAGAGTCAGTAGACGTGTTTTCTGCCCACAAGGAATTTACGGTCTAAAGGGAGCTTACAGTCTACACTAGACTACACATTGGCTTCTTTGTTAATGTGTAAAACTAGGCTCACCAGTTTTTGCTCTCGCTTGGGAAGTTCAACCACTCCCCCGGCTGCAGCTATTACCGCTTCGTGGACTACTCCCCAATCGACCTCCGTAGCCCTGACCGCTCATCCGACCTGCGATTCTGCATCTCTTCTATTTATTTTATTTTGTTGGTATGTTTGGTTTTGGTCTCTGTCTCCCCCTTTTAGACTGTGAGCCCACTGTTGGGTAGGGACTGTCTCTAGATGTTGCCAATTTGTACTTCCCAAGCGCTTAGTACAGTGCTCTGCACATAGTAAGCGCTCAATAAATACGATTGATGATGATGATGATTTCTTGAGGTTGTCTCAAGGCAACCTGCCCCGGCCCCTCGGCCACACACAAATCCAAAGCCCTCCCAAGATCCCACCTCCTATACGAGATGAAGTATTTCACACATTCGTCCTTCCTCTCGCATGGTACCACCCGTTAAATCTCTCCTTTCCTTCTAATTGTCCATAATTTTCTGTCTGCCCGTCTCCAGTATTGGACTGTAAGTGCCTTGAGGGCAGAGATTGTGTTTTACCTCTTGTGTGTTTCGCCAACTTGTACTTCCCAAGCGCTTAGTACAGTGCTCTGCACACAGTAAGCGCTGAATAAATACGATTGATGATGATGATATTTCTTGAGCGCTTACTGTGCACAGCGCACTGTACTGAGTGCTTGGAAATCAATCAATCAATCAATCGTATTTATTGAGCGCTTACTGTGTGCAGAGCACTGTACTAAGCGCTTGGGAAGTACAAATTGGCAACACATAGAGACAGTCCCTACCCAACAGTGGGCTCACAGTCTAAAAGGGGGAGACAGAGAACAGAACCAAACATACCAACAAAATAAAATAAATAGGATAGAAATGTACAAGTAAAATAAATAAATAAATAAATAAATAAATAGAGTAATAAGTACAATTTGGCAACGAATAGAGACAGTCCCCACCCACAGTGGGCTCGCAGTCTAGAAGGGGGAGACAGGCATCAAAACAAGCCAACAGACATCAGTGGCATCAATATAAAGGGAATTATGGATAGATGCACATCATTAATAAAATAAATAGAATGATAAATATGTACATGGGGAGGGAAGGGGGAGCAGAGGAAAAGGGGGGCTTTTCTCAAGCGCGTCGTACAGTGCTCTGCACACAGTAAGTGCTCAATAAATACCGTCGATTGAGAGGTACGGTATTCTGCACACAGTAGGCACTCAGTAATTATTATTGATTGATAACCAGCTGGAGACCAGATCTACTGATGACCTCAAATGCATTTTATAGGTCGAGGGACACCGTTAACTCCTATTAACCCCTACGCCACAGACGCCGCGGCCCGAAACGGCACCGCGATTCTGGAAAGGTTCAGTTAGCGAGGTTCTGCAGTCGCCGAAGGAGCTGACATTTCTGCCGCCGCGACGACAGACCCAAATTGAAGCCTCCTTCCTCCTTCCCACACCGCGCCGTGGCTGGCTGACCTCCCAAAGTGCTCAAAACGACCTGTCGAGGGGATGAGGCGTCTCCGTGGCTGGAGTCCAGCCGGATACCCTAGTCCTGGTCACGGTGACCCTTTTCCCAATTTCCTTTCCGGAATCCGGACCCAGAGACGGAGCGAACAAGGAGGTGGAATTGGCCAGCGGGGTGGAAATGGCTACGTTCAGGGAACGGGTGTGTGCCGGAATCCGGCTTAACCAGGTGGATAATAATAATGATGGCGTTTATGAAGCGCTTACTATGTGCAAAGCACTGTTCTAAGCGCTGGGGAGGTTACAAGGTGATCAGGTTGCTCCCTAGGGGGCTCCCGGTCTTCATCCCCATCTTCCAGATGCGGTCACCGAGGCCCAGAGAAGTGAAGTGACTTGCCCAAAGTCACCCAGCTGACAACTGGCGGAGCCGGGATTTGAACCCATGACCCCTGACTTCAAAGCCCGGGCTCTTGCCATTGAGCCACGCAGCTTCTCTTTCAATCAATCAATTGTATTTATTGAGCGCTTACTGTGTGCAGAGCACTGTACTAAGCGCTTGGGAAGTGCAAGTTGGCAACATACAGAGGGCAGTCCCTACCCAACAGTGGGCTCACAGTCTAGAAGGGGGAGACAGAGAACAGAACTAAACATACTAACAAAATAAAATAAATAGAATAGATATGTACAAGATAAATAAATAAGTAGAGTAATAAATATTTGTCTATCAACCCTTCTTATTTGTACTCTCCCAAGCCTTCAGAACAGTGCTCTGCATGCAATAAGCTTTGAATAATTGCCATTGATTGCTGGAGTCCTCAACACTGAGGATTGAATTCATTCAATCGTATTTATGGAGCCCTTACTGTGTGCAGAGCACTGTACTAAGCGCTTGGGAAGTACAAGTTGGCAACATATAGAGACGGTCCCTACCCAACAGCGGGCTCACAGTCTAGAATGTCTTCTCGTGTCGAGTGGACTTTGGCGGCTGATCGTTTTGTCGTCAGAACTGTTTTTCCGTTGAGTGAAATCGGAAATTCTGCCGCTGCAGACTGCAAATGCATAACTTGGTTGTGAAGCCCAGAAGAGTCCGGTAACTGGAGGAAGTTGAGCCTGAGATGATGGAGACGAGCACTACGTAGGCTAATTGCGTGCGATAATGAGGTAAGAGGTAAGGAAAGCAAGTATCAATACTCTCTAAAGGGAGAAAAAGCCCTCTGTAGTAGCCATACACCTCTCTCAGGTTCATATCTGGAGAGTTTCCTGTACTCTACCAGTCTCGGCTACGGGAGGGAGAGTCAAGCAGAGGCCTACCCGTTCCGTTCCCGGCTTGGGCGGTGGCTAGCGAGTGGAAGGCAATCAGCTACGAGTCAAAACTCGCCTGTGCTGGGAGAGAGTCGAGGGCGGAGACTCTCAGTCTCTTTTGCAGGCTCCTCCTCCCCCTCCCACCCTCTTACTGTGGGGGTTCCCCAAGGTTCAGTGCTCGGTCCCCTTCTGTTCTCGATCTACACGCACTCCCTTGGTGACCTCATTCGCTCCCACGGCTTCAACTATCATCTCTACGCTGATGACACCCAGATCTCCATCTCTGCCCCTGCTCTCTCCCCCTCTCTCCAGGCTCGCATCTCCTCCTGCCTTCAGGACATCTCCATCTGGATGTCTGCCCGCCAACTAAAGCTCAACATGTCGAAGACTGAACTCCTCGTCTTCCCTCCCAAACCCTGCCCTCTCCCTGACTTTCCCATCTCTGTTGACGGCACTACCGTCCTTCCCGTCTCATAAGCCCGCAACCTTGGTGTCATCCTCGACTCCGCTCTCTCATTCACCCCTCACATCCAAGCCGTCACCAAAACCGGCCGGTCTCAGCTCCGCAACATTGCCAAGATCCGCCCTTTCCTCTCCATCCATACCGCTACCCTGCTCATTCAAGCTCTCGTCCTATCCCGTCTGGACTACTGCATCAGCCTTCTCTCTGATCTCCCATCCTCGTGTCTCTCTCCACTTCAATCCATACTTCACGCTGCTGCCCGGATTATCTTTGTCCAGAAACGCTCTGGGCATATTACTCCCCTCCTCAAAAATCTCCAGTGGCTACCAATCAATCTGCGCATCAGGCAGAAACTCCTCACCCTGGGCTTCAAGGCTGGCCATCACCTCGCCCCCTCCTACCTCACCTCCCTTCTCTCCTTCTCCAGCCCAGCCCGCACCCTCCGCTCCTCCGCCGCTAATCTCCTCACCGTACCTCGTTCTCACCTGTCCCGCCATCGACCCCCGGCACACGTCATCCCCCGGGCCTGGAATGCCCTCCCTCCGCAGATGAAGTTGACGGCGCAGTGGTAAACCACTTCTGTATTCTTCCCAAGAAAACTCCACGGATCCACCACCAGAACGATTGCAGATGGAGGAGGAGAGACGCGTCTACGGGGCAGAGACGACCCGACGGCGTAAGACGAGACAGAGGGAGGAAAAAGCAGGTGGTTTGTTGGACGAAGACAAATAGGCTTCATCATTTCCCCACTGGCCCTTCAGCAGGCTTTTAGAACAAAACCGGGCACAGGTCGTCATGTCTGACTCAATGGACTTTCTGCATTTATAAAATCCTCAGATTGGACTATTGTTCCAGAAAGATAAACAGATCCAGATATTTCGCTCATTCATATTCATTCCTTCATTCAATCGTATTTATTGAGCGTTTACTGTGTGCAGAGCACTGTACTAAGCGCTTGGGAAGTACAAGTCGGCAACAAACAGAGCTGGTCCCTACCTAACAGCGGGCTCACAGTCTAGAAGGGGGAGACGGACAACAAAACAAAACATATTAACAAAATCAAATAGTGTCATCAACGAAACCAAGTGACACCTTCATCATCTCCCCCTCCCCCCCGGCCCGGCCCCCGCAAGACTCCTGCATTCATCAGTCATCCATCAATTGTCAGCTGTGTGACTTTGGGCAAGTCACTTCACTTCTCTGGGCCTCAGTTACCTCACCTGTAAAGTGGGGATGAAGACTGGGAGCCCCCCGTGGGACAACCTGATCACCTTGGAACCTCCCCAGTGCTTAGAACAGTGCTTTGCACATAGTCAGTGCTTAATAAATGCCATCATCATTATTACTAGTATTATATCATCCTCACGCTTTACCCAGTTGAGCTGTGGAGCGGTGAGCACTGTTGTCATGCTGGTCAGGGGCCGGCTCCTCAGGACCTCATTCATTCAATCTCATTTATTGAGCGCTTACTGTGTGCACTCAGTCACTTCACTGGGCCTCAGTTACCTCATCTGGAAAATGGGGATGAAGACTGTGAGCCCCACATGGGACAATCTGATCGCCTTGTATCCCTCCCAGCGCTCAGAACAGTAACACAGTAAGCGCTTAACAAATGCCATCATTATTATCATTATTTCTTAATTCCATCCTTCCCAAACATCCGGTACAGCACAAACCGGGCCAAGTGGGAGCTACTACCAATATTGGAAGGTATCCTTCTGGAAAATTTCTTGGTCTCACCATGATTGATGTCCTGGATTTTTCATCAGTTCCAGTTACTGTATAAGAATATTTGGGGGGCTCCCCAACTCCCTAATGCTACCTGATAGTTTATGTTATTATTTTTATTCTTATTATTTTGTCCATTAAGCAGGGCATAGAGAGGTTAGGTGACTTGCCCAAGGTCACCCAGCAGGCAAGTGGCAGAGCCAGGATTAGAACCCAGAACAGTGCTTTGCACATAGTAAGCGCTTAACAAATGCCATCAAAAAAACCCCAAAAACCCAGCACCTCTGATTCCCAGACCCCCGGATCTTCCAACTAGGCCATGTTCTGCAGACAATAAGCACTCAATAAATACTACTGATGATAATGCTTCTACTGTTTGTCAACCTCATATTTGGGAATAACCTGGAGAACAAGCCAATGATAGCATTTACAATTGTATTGGTATACTTCTATGAGAAAAATGTTTTAGAATACAGAAAACAATAGAGACAGTGAAGCAGAACCAAACACACTCGTAAATACTTTAATCCTATAACTAAATTAGTTTTTATGAAGCCTACAATGCCTGATTTGTTTCTCAGTGAAGACATTTTTATTTGCATACTTCAAAGCAATGACAGATTGGACACTATATTTGGGTCTCAATATCAGTTTCCTTCTCCCCAAATGATTCACATCCTTGTTTTCACTTTGGGGAAAAGAAGACCAATACTGAAACCCCAAAACAGTAACATTTCTGTAGTTTCCAAATACGCAAGGCATAAAAAGATTCAGTTGAAGATACCAATACGTTCAGCCTGGAGCCTGGAATGAGTCACATGATTTATTTCATTCACTCAATCGTATTTATCGAGCGCTTACTGTGTGCAGAGCGCTGTACTAAGCGCTTGGGAAGTCCAAGTTGGCAACATATTAACCCTCTGAGGTAGTACGGTCATTTGTGGTGCATCAATCTTCCAAGAGGGTTGAGCGTGGCTCGGTGGAAAGAGCCCGGGCTTTGGAGTCAGAGGTCATGGGTTCAAATCCCGCTCCTCTGCCTGTCCGCTGTGTGACTTTGGGCAAGTCACTTAACTTCTCTGGGCCTCAGTTCCCTCACCTGCAAAATGGGACAACCTGCTCACCTTGTAACCTCCCCAGCACTTTGCACATAGTAAGCGCTTAATAAATGCCTTTATTATTATTATTATTATTATTATTATTATTGCCACGGTGCTGCCAGCAGCCAAAATGCCATTAGCCCCCATGGGCAGAGGGGGAAGCCGAAACGCAAAACGGCCAGGAGACTCGCCTTAGGTCATCCATTTGTCGATTAATGACAAATGAATGGATCCCAGAACTTCTGAAATCCCCGCCACTACTTCACAACCTCCAGTTTTCCTCCCTTTTAGGAAAATATGAGTCAAACTTGAGGTGGCAATTTTGCCTCCTGGAATTTAGGGTAGGGCAATCGTACGCCGAACCGAAGTTCAAGCCAGTGTTGAGCAATCGGCCCTCTCTTTAAAGTCCAGAAACCGAAGAACCCCTCTTGGGTGTATCGGATGAGTCACCCGTGAGCGATGTGATAGTCTCAGAGAGCCCTACTATTACCAAACTGAGCTAAGAGATGCGAAAGCGCTTTGGAATGCAAGTGGCATAAAAATACAAGGCATTGTCATCTTCTTCTTCTGGCTCCTGCGCCGATAACAAACATCATTTGAGTCTCCAGCCCCTCTAATTACATTAAACGAGAAACTCCCTCGGTAAGCATCAGATTGGCTGTTCACTGCAGAGTGAGTCACTTGTTTGTCCCGATGTATTTTCTCCGAGTGGTTGGAGCACCTAGTAAGTCTCTCAAATGTTTGCAATAAAATACTTTAAAAAATACCTTCAGTTGAATGCAACTCACTGACATCATTCATTCATTCATTCAATCGTATTTATTGAGCGCTTACTGTGTGCACAGCACCGCACTAAGCGCTTGGGAAGCACAAGTCGGCAACATCTAGAGACGGTCCCTACCCAACAAGGGGCTCACAGTCTAGAAGGGGGAGACAGAGAACAAAACCAAACATATTAACAAAATAAAATAAATAGAATACGTACAAGTGAAATAAAACATCAACCTCGCTATTCCTGGGTTACCACAGTTTGGTAAATGTGGTCCCGGCTACCTTCCTGTGTTTATTCCAAAACCCAACTCCTTTTCTACCTTAAAAGAAAGTAACTAAAGGCCAGCTTTTAACAGAAACATTTGAATCTACAGGACAATCTATCCGGGACCCTGGCTACCACCTCGGACGGTTTCCTTTTTTTCTGGGCCGTAATTCTTTATCACGAGTTTTTGAACGTTCGTTAAACAGCCGGACACCTCCTGTTCAGCTTCCTTTAGTATCTGACCCCATCTGGCGTGGGCGTGATTGTTCTAATGCAATAGAAGGCCTGTCCCGGGAGATTATGGAAGTAATATTGCGGGAGAACAACAAACTGAACCAGCGAGTGTGGAAATGGAAGCGGCGACCTACACCCTGGTTTAAATAACTCTATTTGGTTCTCTGAGATGCAATCTCACGTCGCTCTACTTTTGACGTCTGGGTCCTCCCGCATCGGGTGTGCTGACGGCTATATCGCTCGGCGGTATTTGACGAGCACTTACTGCGCGCCGAGCACTGGGCTAAGCACTTGGGAGAGCACAACGTAACAGAGTTGGTGGCCGCAACGAGCTTACAGTACCGTCCAGGCAAAGCAGAGCCCGACATTAGAGAAGCGGCGCGGCTCAGTGGGAGGAGCCCGGGCTTTGGAGTCGGAGGTCATGGGTTCCAATCCCGCCACTCGTCAGCTGTGTGACTTCGAGCGAGTCACTTGACTTCTCTGGGCCTCAGTTCCCTCATCTGGAAAATGGGGATGAAGACTGTGAGCCCCCCGGGGGACAACCTGATCACCTTGTATCCCCCCAGCGCTTAGAACAGTGCTTTGCACATAGTAAGCGCTTAATAAATGTCATTATTATTATTATTATTATTCTCGGTGCCTCAGTTCCCTCATCTGGAAAATAGGGATTAAGACTTAGAGTCCCACGTGGGACAGCCTTATCACCTTGTATCCTCCCCGGCGCTTAGACCAGTGCTTTGCATCATCATCATCATCAACAATCGTATTTATTGAGCGCTTACTGTGTGCAGAGCACTGTACTAAGCGCTTGGGAAGTACAAGTTGGTAACATTTGCACGGAGTAAGCGCTTAACAAATTGCATCCTTGTTATTATTATTATTGTTATTTTTTATGGTAGAATGATTATACTCTATTCCATTCTTAGTCTCTGTCCTGAAACTACCCACAAAGCTAGGTTTGTCGGAAATTAAACTGGCCACTCAACGTCAGAGTGGAGCAATATAAGGAAGAGGTCTGCTTTGGCCTGTGATAGACCCACTGTGCAGATAAACAGAGAACCTTACTTTCCGGGAACCTAGAGTTCTGGTCCTCTCGTCGGCATGTTACCTAAAGATATCGGGCCACTCGTAATAGCCCTACTCTTGGGGCCCCCTTTTCCTGAGTTCCCCGCCAAAACACTTTTTATTTGCAGAGGATTGCCAAAGGTGATCCTTTCGTCTCGCTTGGCCTTTCTTCCACGCACTGAGGAAATACGAGAGGGCCGGGTGGCTCAAAGGATAGGCATGGGACCACTGGGTCTTAAAACAGTATGACTATTATCGGCTTCAGTACAGTGCCCGGCACCTAGTTAAGCGCTTAACCCATACCATCATTTGTTACCAAATAGTAATTATTATTATTATTAATGTCATTAATACTATCACAGCTCTCACCAAGAGTAAAAAAACCCAAACGTCCTTTCTCCTACTTGGATAGAGGAAAAATGAGCTCGCCTAAGTCACAGAAGGGATGTCTACAGGCACTTAAGTTTCCCTCCTAACAGCGCAGGCATAGTATGGGCTATGTTACGTGTAATCAGGGCATGCATAGGAAGACATGGGCAACATTTAAGGATGTACCTGAGGTGGGCGGAAAGTAAACTCTTAGCAAAGTGTCCATCAGCTCCGTCACTGCCATCCTGCTGGCTTCCACCCCTTCCTTAACCTAGTTTAAAGAACTACACTGGGGCGGAAAATAGAGGCGGGGAGGACCACCTCGAAAGCAGCTGACGTCCTCACGGCGATCCTCTCCTTGATTGTCTGCTTCTCCGTACCCAGCTGCTTCCAACTGAGAACAAAGGCCAGGCAGGGGGAAGTCGCAATGGATGTGAAAGCACTGCTTTGCCCTTGGGATCCTCGGATGAGGGAACGGAGCCCAGTGATAACCGCGCAGACCGAAATGGATCTGAACTGACTGCGGAAACCTTTTAGAATACAGTACCTAAAATGTCCCAGGAAGAGAGAGAGAGTAAAAGAGAGAGAGCTGTTCTTCCTGTTCAGAGATGACACTGCCGATGAGATTTTGTCCATTTAATAATAATGATGATGATGGCATTTGTGAAGCACTTACTACGTGCAAAGCACTGTTCTAATCTGATCGAAAAGGCTAATCTGTCCTAGGCACTGCCCACGATTGTCTTTTATTTCAATAAAGCTGATCTCACAGGGTTACCTTTAGCCAGGTCCTTCCCGGGTCTTTTCAAAAATGATGTAGGAATGGCTTATGGCTCCCTAAAGAATCGTAATAGAGAACAGAAGGACCTGGGTTCTAATCCCAGGTTCACCACTTGTCTGCTGTGTGACCTTGGGTAAGTCACTTTGCTTCTCTGTCCCTTAGTTCCCTCATCTGTAAAATGGGGGTTCAGACTGTGAGCCCCATGTGGAACACGGGCTGTGTCCAACCAGATTGGTTTGTATCTACCCCGGCGCTTAGTTCAGTACCTGGCGCACAGTAAGTGCTTAATGAATATCATAAAAAAAACTATAATAACTAACTCTCCGTATAAAAGCCCTTGCTCTAGGGATGGTCTATATAGCCTGGGATCTCTCACCCTTGCAAGCCCATTATTTGTCAGTCTGCACATCACAATAAGTATAATAATAATAATTATGGTATTTGTTAAGTGCTTACTACGTGCCAAGCACTGTTCTAAGCGCTGGGGTAGATACAAGGTAATCAGGTTGTCCCACGTGGGGTTCACAGTCTTCATCCCCATTTTACAGATGAGGTAACTGAGGCACAGAGAAGTTAAGTGACTTGCCCACAGTCACACAGCTAAGTAAAAATAATAACAATAATAATAATATAATTATATTATACAATTATATTATATTATAATAATTATATTATATAATTATATTATATTATAATAATATAATAATAATAATGATTATGGTATTTGTTAAGCGCTTACTATGTGCAAAGCACTGTTCTAAGCACTGGGGAGGTTAAAAGATGATTAGGTTGTTCCACGGGGGGCTCACAGTCTTCATCCCTATTTTACAGATGAGGTAACTGAGGCACAGAGAAGTTAAGTGGTTTGCCCACAGTCACACAGCTGACAAGTAATAATAATGATAATAATAACGATGGTATTTGTTAAGCACTTACTATGTGCAAAGCACTGTTCTAAGCGCTGGGGAGGTTACAAGATGATTAGGTTGTTCCACGGGGGGCTCACAGTCTTCATCCCCATTTTACAGATGAGGTAACTGAGGCACAGAGAAGTTAAGTGGCTTGCCCATAGTCACACAGCTGACAAGTCACAGAGCCGGGATTAGAACTCTCGACCTCTGACTTCCAAGCCTATGCTCTTTCCACTGAGCCACACTGCTTCTTCGTCCCTTTCGTTGGGATCCCGAGAAGGTGTACTGGGTTCACAGTGGATTTTTTTTCTTTAAAATGGTATTTGTTAATCACTTACTAGGCACCAGACACTGTACTAAGCACCGGCGTGGGTACAAAATAATCAGGTTGGACCCAGTCCCTGGATTTTTTTTCTTTAAAATGGTATTTGTTAATCACTTACTAGGCACCAGACACTGTACTAAGCACCGGCGTGGATACAAAATAATCAGGTTGGACCCAGTCCCTGTCCCTCATGGGGCTTACAGTCTTAATCCCCCTTTTACAGAGGAGGTAACTGGGGCCCAGGGAAGTTAAGTGACTTGCCCAGGGTCCTACAGCAAATGAGGGATTAGAACCCAGGTGCTCTAACTCCCGGGACCCTGCTCTCTCCTCTCTGGCGTCTCATCATTCGCTACCTTCGCTGCGAATAATTCTTTGCCCTCCGAGTCCTTCTTACCAAACCAGCCCCGATGGATGGCTAACAGTCTTAAAAGCTGCCTAGAGTGAGCAGCACTGTTGCGGTTCCTCTTAAGCGCTTACTACAGTGCTCTGCACACAGTAAGCGCTCAATAAATACGATCGAATGAATGAGTGAATGATTACGGTCTGCCTGTTTATATCAACTAATAGAACCCAATGAGCCCGGACCAATAAAAGTCAGCTCTTCCCGAGGCGGCTCCGTTTAGCGTTCTCACTATCTAGGTTCCCCCATTACTACGTTATCTGCTAGGCTATATCGCAGACGTTTTACGGACCGCGCTATCACGGGCTCGCAGGCTCTGGGAAAAGCCGCCAAAACTCGTCATTCTGAACCCTGTCCGGTATCGATCTCTATGTCTAGGTTCACTGGAACGCGCCAAAAAGCCCTGTCGAAGTTGGTGGGGTGAGGGTGCTCCTTACCCATGCTTTGGATAACAGTGCTTTGCACATAGTAAGCGCTTAACAAATACCATCATCATCATTATTGTTATTATTTGGATAGTTCTACCAGTCTCTCGGAACCCCCCCACCTTTCCTTTAGCTGGCTTTCTCCCTGGCCCTAAGCCACTGTAGATGTTAACTGCCCAGAAACTCCTCCACAAGTGTGTGATTCCTAACCGGCAGCTTTGTTGTAATCATTCAGTAAACGAGAAAGAGTTCATTCACGCCTGCTTTCTCCATTAGAGACGGGACTTCCCGTCCCGACGGGACGGCTACGGTAAACCGGGGGTATGAAACCCAAATCCGCCAATGGGCCGAACTGCTACTTGTGAAAAAGCGAGGGGGCAGGCTGATTGAGTGCTTTGAAGCAGAGAGTAAAGAGTTTCTGTCTGATGTGGAGGTGGATGGGCAATCACTGGTGGGTTTTGAGGAGTGGGAAGATAGGGACTGCATATTTTTTTTTTGACCCGGGCAGCGGAGTGAAGTATGGACCGGAATGGGGCGAGACAGGAGGTCAGAGAGGAGGCTGATGCAGTAACCGAGGTGGAATACGATAAGCGCTTGGAATCAGCAAAGCAGAAGCTTGGATGGAGAGGAAAGGATGGGTTTTAGTGACGTCGTGAAGATTGAACCTTCTGCTATATATCCAAATAACAGTCATCACAGTTTTACAGCGCATAATCAGAGTTAGTGACTGCTTCTATTACCACAGGACACTACCTCCTTTTCAAACACACGCTTGTCCTTTCGCTGAAGCCCCTGGTCCACCGGCTTAACCTAATCTATACTGGTAAAAACCTCCTTTCCGGACAGAGATCCGCTCTCCTTTCCTTTCTTGAACGGCCGCAGTGGCTTGTCTTGTCTCGAAATGGACTGAAATTAGGTGAAATCTCAGAGCGGAGACTGAGGCCCTGGGTTTTCTCCCCAAGGGCCAGCAATAAGAAGAGTCTAATCATCCAAGGAAGCTCTCCTTAGCTGTCCCATCCCTTCATAGCTTCCATATCGGATCGCAGATGAGAATGCATTTAATGACGGCATTTATTAAGCGCTTACTATGTGCAAAGCACGGTTCTAAAAGCGCTGGATGAAAATCCTATAGGTGCTGATTTCCCACTCAATTGCAAGAGTGTCGATTTGGGTACTCCATTTCTTTATTCACTCATTTATTCGTTTTCTTCCTACTCCTCCTATTATACCCCTCTCAGGGTCGCATCTGGAGAGTTTCCAGTCCTCCACCAGCCTCGGCTACGGGAGGGAGGGTCGAGCAGAGGCCTACCCATTCCATTCAATCAATCAGTTGTATTTATTGAGCGCTTACTGTGTGCAGAGCACTGTACTAAGCGCTTGGGAAGTACAAGTTGGCAACATATAGAGACGGTCCCTACCCAACAGTGGGCTTACAGTCTAAAAGGGGGAGCGGCTCGGGCAGTGGCTAGAGAGTGGAAGGCCATCTGCTACAAGTCAAAACTCACCCGTGCTGGCCGGCAGCCGCACGGGAGACGGTCGAGGACGGAGACTCGAGTTTCCCGCGCCGATGGTAAACCACTTCCGGATTTGGACCAAGAAAACTCTATGGATACACATCCAGCTGCAAAGCTTTTTCCCTCTAGACCATAAGCTGCTCCTCTAGAAGGCAGAGAGTAGAAAGAGCCCGGGCTCGGGAGTCAGAGGACCTGGGTTCTAATCCCAGCTCTGCCACTGGTCAGCTGTACTACCTTGGACAAGTCACTTCACTTCTCTGTGCTTCGGTTACCTCATCTGCAAAATGGGGACTAAGACTGTAAACACTAGGTGGGACAGCGACCGCGTCTCAGTCGATTGTCTTGTTTCTATCCCAGTGCTAAATACAGTGTCTAAGTGCTTAACTTAATACTACTACTACTACTAGTAGTAGTAGTACTACTAGTACTAGTAATAGGACTCTTGAAGATGATGTTGAGTGGCAAGAGTTCCTCAGAGGAACAGAATCGTATTCAGACACCAACTCCTGGTTATCTGCCTGAAGTCGACTTTAGTCGAAAGGAGTTGTCGGCTTAATAAATGTCATTATTATTATTATTATTATTATTATTATTACTTAGATTCAAGGACTCTTGAAGATGATGTTGAGTGACAAGAGTTCCTCAGAGGAACGGAATCGTATTCAGACACCAACTCCTGGTTATCTGCCTGAAGTTGACTTTAGTCGAAAGGAGTTGTTGGCTTAATAAATGCCATTATTGTTATTATTATTATTATTGTTATTATTATTATTATTATTATTATTATCATTATTATCATTACTTAGATTCAAGGACTCTTGAAGATGATGTTGAGTGGCAAGAGTTCCTCAGAGGAACGGAATCGTATTCAGACACCAACTCCTGGTTCTCTGACTGAAGTCGACTTTAGTCGAAAGGAGTTGTTGGCTTAATAAATGCCATTATCATTATTATTATTATTATTATTATTATTATCATCATTATTATTACTTAGATTCAAGGACTCTCTTGAAGATGATGTTGAGTGGCAAGAGTTCCTCAGAGGAATGGAATCGTATTCAGACACCAACTCCTAGTTCTCTGACTGAAGTCGACTTTAGTTGAAAGGAGTTGTTGGCTTAATAAATGCCATTATTATTATTATTATTATTATTATTATTATTATTATTATTACTTAGATTCAAGGACTCTTGAAGATGATGTTGAGTGGCAAGAGTTCCTCAGAGGAACAGAATCGCATTCAGACACCAACTCCTGGTTCTCTGACTGAAGTTGACTTTAGTCGAAAGGAGTTGTTGGCTTAATAAATGCCATTATTATTATTATTATTATTATTATTATTATTACTTAGATTCAAGGACTCTTGAAGATGATGTTGAGTAGCAAGAGTTCCTCAGAGGAACAGAATCGTATTCAGACACCAACTCCTGGTTATCTGACTGCAGTCGACTTTAGTCGAAAGGAGTTGTTGGCTTAATAAATGCCATTATTATTATTATTATTATTACTTAGATTCAAGGACTCTTGAAGATGATGTTGAGTAGCAAGAGTTCCTCAGAGGAACGGAATCGTATTCAGACACCAACTCCTGGTTATCTGCCTGAAGTCGACTTTAGTTGAAAGAAGTTGTTGGCTTAATAAATGCCATTATTATTACTATTATTATTATTATTATTATTATTACTTAGATTCAAGGACTCTTGAAGATGATGTTGAGTGGCAAGAGTTCCTCAGAGGAACGGAATCGTATTCAGACACCAACTCCTGGTTCTCTGACTGAAGTCGACTTTAGTCGAAAGGAGTTGTTGGCTTAATAAATGCTATTATTATTATTATTATTATTATTATTATTATTATTATTATTATTATTATTATTACTTAGATTTAAGGACTCTTGAAGATGATGTTGAGTAGCAAGAGTTCCTCAGAGGAACAGAATCATATTCAGACACCAACTCCTGGTTATCTGCCTGAAGTTGACTTTAGTCGAAAGAAGTTGTTGGCTTAATAAATGCCATTATTATTATTATTATTATTATCATCATCATCATTATTATCATTACTTAGATTCAAGGACTCTTGAAGATGATGTTGAGTAGCAAGAGTTCCTCAGAGGAACAGAATCGTATTCAGACACCAACTCCTGGTTATCTGACTGAAGTCGACTTTAGTCGAAAGGAGTTGTTGGCTTAATAAATGCTATCATTATTATTATTATTATTATTATTATTATTATTATTACTTAGATTCAAGGACTCTTGAAGATGATGTTGAGTAGCAAGAGTTCCTCAGAGGAACAGAATCATATTCAGACACCAACTCCTGGTTATCTGCCTGAAGTTGACTTTAGTCGAAAGAAGGTGTTGGCTTAATAAATGCCATTATTATTATTATTATTATTATTATTATTATTATCATCATCATCATTATTATCATTACTTAGATTCAAGGACTCTTGAAGATGATGTTGAGTGGCAAGAGTTCCTCAGAGGAACAGAATCGTATTCAGACACCAACTCCTGGTTATCTGACTGAAGTCGACTTTAGTCAAAAGGAGTTGTTGGCTTAATAAATGCTATTATTATTATTATTATTATTATTATTATTATTATTATTATTACTTAGATTCAAGGACTCTTGAAGATGATGTTGAGTGGCAAGAGTTCCTCAGCAGAACGGAATCGTATTCAGACACCAACTCCTGGTTATCTGACTGAAGTCGACTTTAGTCGAAAGGAGTTGTTGGCTCCTAGCCTTCTGATTGGCTGTCTTGGCTCCCGGGAGTAAGCGCTCAATAAATACGATTGATTGATTGATTGATTACTATGTGCAAAGCGCTGTTCTAATTGCTGGGGAGTCTACCAGGTGATCAGGTTGTCCCACGGGGGGCTCCCAGTCTTCATCCCCATTTTCCAGATGAGGCCACTAAGGCCCAGAGAATAATAATAATAATAATGATGGCATTTATTAAGCGCTTACTATGTGCAAAGCACCGTTCTAAGCGCTGGGGAGGTTACAAGGTGATCAGGTTGTCCCACGGGGGGCTCCCAGTCTTCATTCCCATTTTCCAGATGAGGTCACTGAGGCCCAGAGAAGAAGAAGAATAATAATGATGGCATTTATTAAGTGCTTACTATGTGCAAAGCACCGTTCTAAGCACCGGGGAGGTTACAAGGTGATCAGGTGGTCCCACGGGGGGCTCCCAGTCTTCATCCCCATTTTCCAGATGAGGTCACTGAGGCCCAGAGAATAATAATAATAATGATGATGGCATTTATTAAGCGCTTACTATGTGCAAAGCACCGTTCTCAGTGCTGGGGAGGTTCCAAGGTGATCAGGTTGTCCCACGGGGGGCTCCCAGTCTTCATCCCCATTTTCCAGATGAGGCCACTGAGGCCCAGAGAATAATAATAAAAATAATGATGGCATTTATTAAGTGCTTACTATGTGCAAAGCACCGTTCTAAGCGCCGGGGAGGTTCCAAGGTGATCAGGTTGTCCCACGGGGGGCTCCCAGTCTTCATCCCCATTTTCCAGATGAGGCCACTGAGGTCCAGAGAAGTGAAGCGACTTGCCCCAAGTCCCACAACTGACAAGCGGCGGAGCCGGGACGAGAACCCCTGACCTCTGACTCCAAAGCCCGGGCTCTTTCCACTGAGCCCCGCTGCGAGATGCGCATCATTGACCAAATAAATGGAATAGTAAATAGGTGCAAGTGAAATCAATCTGTACAACCACATAGGCAGGTGCGGTGGGGAGGGGAAGGAGGTAGGGTCGGGGGGTGATGGGGAGGAGGAGAGGAAAAAGGGGGCTGAGTGTGGGAAGGCCTCCTGGAGGAGGTGAGCTCGCCGTAGGGCTTTGAAGGGAGGAAGAGAGCTAGCTTACCATCAATCAATCAATCGTATTTATTGAGCGCTTACTGTGTGCAGAGCACTGTACTAAGCGCTTGGGAAGTACAAGTTGGCAACATATAGAGACAGTCCCTACCCAACAGTGGGCTCACCGTCTAAAAGGGGGAGCCACAACCCAGCTCACACACTCCACTCCTGTAGCGTGCGCTTATTCACTCTGCATCGCTCTCCTCTATCTCACCGCCGACCCCTTTCCTCACGTCCTCTGCCTCGCCTGGAATTCCCTCCCCGTCTGTATACGCCAGACCACCACTCTCCCCACCGTCAAAGCATTATTAAGATCTTATTAAGATTATTAAGACCTCAGGCCTTCCCCAGTTCCGCCCTCTTTTCCCCGGCTCACTTTCCCTTCTGCGTCCCCTCTGCGCTTGGACCTGTGACCTCTGGCCATTTGATATTCCCACCTCCAACCCCTCACTACTTATGTCCATATCTTTAAATTCTATCTTATAAATGATTTATTCATATTAACATCCCCCCCCCCCCCCCGCCACCACGGACCGCAGGCTCGTTATGGGCAGGGATGTGTCTCCTAATTCTGCTGTACCGTACTCTCCCAAGTGCTTAGTACAGTGCTCCGCTCAAAATAAGTGCTCAATAAATACCACTGATATTGTGTGTTTGGGAAGATGGATCCCTGCGGCTCTAATGGGTGTGTCCCATCCTGGGCTGGTCATTGTTTTTCAGAATAACTCTAATTATCCTGATCTGCCCAGAGCCTTTCCTCAACGTCGCTGATCAATAAATACGATTGATTGATTGATTGATTGATCATCCAACCTGTCCACGGTACAGGCCTCCCGATGTTAAGACCGTGCTTCACTGATACACTGAAATAATTTGTTCTGCTTCCTGACTTGCATATGCTCCCATTCAGTTCATCCTAGAGTAGCTGTTCGGGCATCGGGAATCTGGTCATCCTCCCTACACGTGTCCTTCCCGGCGGATCCACTGAAATCATCTGTTCTGCTTCCTGCTCTGCATATGCTTCAATTCAGTTCATCCCAGAGTAGCTGTTCGGGCATCCGGAATCTGGCCATTCCCCCGACACGTGTCCTTCCCAACTGATCTGGTCCTGCCATTTGAGCTTGAGCTTGAGCGTGACTTGAAGGTGACGCTAATGAAACAATCAGCTAATTACGCATAGCGTTTGGACGAGTAGCTTTTTGGTTCCGCTGCCTTGTTTTTCCGCGCGGTCCACTTCAGTTTGTCGGTGAAGCTGTCCTAAGCCTCTAATCTACTATATTCACGCTAAGTCCACTTTAGCTGGTTTGTGTTCGGAATCATAAAATATTCATGTAGGTTTTAGGATCCTGCAGAGATGCTAAAAGCCTGTTTCTAGGAGGAAGACGCAAATTAAAAGAACCAAAAAACTGGGCTGTTCCTTCGTACAAAATTAATTGACGGCGAGGACAGGAAATTGGGCTAGGAAAAGCCAACTAACTGACTGATGACTGGCTTCAGATCATGCTTTTTCTATATAATCAATTATAGAATTCGGGAATTGAAAAGAGGAGAACTATGATCTGTGACCAAATGAAAGGTTTGAGGATAGCGGCACCACAACAACGGGGAGACGAGAAAAGACGCTCATTTCTACTGATCACTTTTATTCTCCTTCTTGCATTTGCTGGAGTCCCTAGAAACACCCTCGGTTGTGTTTAGGCACGAAGAGGAGACCATCCTACTCTATCTGCTTTCTCCAGATAAGTCCGGCTTCAAAGAAAAAACTTCTCGCCTAGAGCCTGCTGCCTGCAGAAATGCTTTTTTACCCTGCTTCTAAAACCGAATGAGGGAGGTCTGTAGGGGTGCCGGAACAGCTGCTGCACGGCTAGGAGAATCATCAATTTTCAAGCGTGGGCTTACACAGAAGAGCAAAACCGACCCCCTTCTGATATTAATATCACTGATGCCAAAAATACTACTTACCCCTACCAACCAATCGCATTTACTGAGTGCTTACTGTGTGTAGACCGTCGGTCGGTTGTATTTATTGAGCACTTAGCATTATATTAAGTGCTTGGGGGAGTGCAATATAGCAATAAACAGACACATTATCCCGCCCACAACGAGCTTAGTACAGTCTAGAGTACTGCACTAAACGCTTGAGGAAAATATAGCAGAGTTGGTAGACACGATCCCTTCCCGTAAGAGTGTAGGGTCTCCTCGTGGCTAAAATAATAAATCATTTAAAGAGGGAGAGACACGGCATTACTAACGACGAGATCCTATTTTGAGCAGATGGTCATGGCCGGAAAGACAGATGGGGTTGACACTCTATTCCACGCCACAATTTTTTACAGCTTTGGCGTGTTTGCTCTCCAGGGGCTTGGATTGTTTCTCCAGAATGTCTCCTGTTAGCCGGATTTTCACAAAGTCTTTGTTCAAAGAGACAAATCCCTTTCCCAATTGCTGCCCCTCATACTGTTCTGTCTACTGCAGTGGTGTCCCATTATACACTGTTCTGCAGCGTGGAGAGGAAAGGGTGAATTTACAGGTATGAGTCAAGATTAATGCCGGGTTTTGGGTTTTTTTTTTCTTCAAACGGTATTTGGTAAACATTTATTATATGTCAGGCACTGTTCTAAATGCTGGGGTAGATACAAGATAATCAGGTTATGGGCTTGTGATTCAGGGAGGATGAGAAAGTCAGAGGGAGGACAGGGTTTGGGGGGAAGATGTTTTGGACATGCTAAGTTTGAGGTGTCCGTGGGACATCCAAGTAAAGATGTCCTGAATAATAATAATAATGATGGCATTTGTTAAGCGCTTACTATGTGCGAAACACTGTTCTAAGCGCTGGAGGGGATACAAAGTGATCAGGCTGTCCCACGTGGGGCTCCCAGTCTTCATCCCCATTTTACAGATGAGGGAACTGAGGCTCAGAGAAGTGAAGTGACTCACCCAAGGTCACATGGCAGACACGTGGCGGAGTCAGGATTAGAACCCACGACCTCTGACTCCCAAGCCTGGGCTCTTTCCACTGCGCCACACTGCCTCTCTGTCCTGAAGGCAGGAGGAAAGGCGAGACTGTGGGGGAAAAAAGAAAGAGCAGAGCCGGAGAAGTGGAGCAGCGTGGCTCAGTGGGAAAGAGCCTGGGCTTTGGAGTCAGCGGTCATGGGTTCAAATCCCGACTCTGCCAGCTGTCAGCTGTGTGACTTTGGGCAAGTCATTTCACTTCTCTGGGCCTCAGTGACCTCATCTGTCAAACGGGGATGAAGACCGGGAGACCCCCGTGGGACAACCTGATCACCAGCGCTTAGAACGGTGCTTTGCACATAGTAAGCGCTTAATAAATGCCATCATTATTATTATTATTATTATGTGGATTTGGGAATCGTCCATATTGAGATGGTAGTTGAAGCCTTGGGAGCGAATGAGTTCTCCGAGGGAGGGAGTGTGGATGGAGAATAGAAGAGGACCCAGAGTTGCGCCTTGAGGGACCCCCACGGTTAGGGGGTGGGAGGCAGAGGAGAAGCCCGTGAAAGAGACGGAGAAGGAACGGCCAGAAGGATAGGAGGAGAACCAGGAGAGGACAGTGACAGCGAAGCTGAGGTTGGATCGTGTTCCCGGGAGAAGGGGGTGGTCAATAGTGTCGAAGGCAGCTGAGAGGACGAGAAGGATTAGGATGGAGTAGGGCCACTGGATTTGGTACGCGGGAGATCACTGCTGCTTTGAGAGGGCAGTTTCCATGGAGTGAAAAGGGAGAAAGCCATGAGCCCGTCTTCTAGACCGCGAGCCCGTTGTCGGGTAGGGACCGTCTCTATACGTTGCCGACTTGTACTTCCCAAGCGCTCTGCACACGGGAAGCGCTCGATAAACACGATTGAATGAAGGAAGGAATTGGAGGGGATCAAAGCGAGAACTGGAGGAGAGGAAATTGAGGCAGCGGTACGGGAAATAAGCAGCAAGATTGAAGGCTCCTCACAGTCCGGACCGATAGTCACAGAAGTCACAAATAAGAATACAATAAAAATAAGATTGGGGAAATAAAAGAGGGCACTCGATGCCAGAAAGGCAGAATAAATGAGTGTGAAGCCCGGTGAACTAGCCGAATAAATGATTTAAAGATATTGTGAAGCCCGGTGAACGAGCGGTCGGCTATGGAAGACAGGCATGCCTGGTGGTTCTCTCTGACCAAAGACTTTACGACGATTAGAATACAAGAAATACCCTCTGTTGTGTTAAGACATGAAGAGGAGGGGAAAATCCTACTCTATCTGCTTTCTCGAGATAAGCCCGGCTTTAAAGAGGAAAAAGGTCTTGAAAACAGAGTCGATCCCCGTTTGGAACAAATCGATGAACGCAAATATAACTTTATGTGCACTCAACAGGGAAGGAAGGACTGGTCATACAGAGGTCATTTCAGCCACACTTGGCTGCCCGGATCTCACCGTCAGTAGCATTATCTTCAAAAACGAAGGACGGGTTTATAAATATATATTCATATAGTCACCGTTGCTGAAAGGAAATTAAAGTCAACAGATCGTGTGCGAAAATCCCAGAATAAATTTAATTTTTTTCCCCTTCTGGGTGGATCTAGAAAACCTACCTCAGAACTGTTTAATAAAGAATAGTCAATATACTCTAATCCCAAGATAAAAAACCCCTAAAATTGATATTACTGCCAAAGTTATTGCCCTCCCTTTGACTATGAGAAAGAACCAAAATTAAAATCGTGGTATCTGTTAAGTGCTTACTATGTTCTAAGCATTAGGCTAGATACAAGATAATCAGATACCACACAGTTCCTGTCCCACAATCTAATGAGGAGGGAGAACGGATATTTACTCCCCATTTTACAGCTGAAGAAATGGAGGCCCAGAGACTTTAAGTGATGTCACCAAGGTCACAGTGCAAGCAAGTGCCAGATTCAGGATTAGAACCCAGGTCTTCTGAGCCCCAGACCCATCCTCCTTCCGCCTGCCCACGCTACTTCTCAACCTCCAATCCTGCATTCTTTTTCTGTGTGACTTTGGGCAAGTCATTTAACTTCCCTGGGCCTCAGTTACCCCATCTGTAAAATGGGGATTAAGCCCCACATGGGACAACCTGATCACCTTGTAAATTCCCCAGCGCTTAGAACAGTGCTCTGCACATAGTAAGCGCTTAATAAATGCCATTATTATTATTATTATTATTCTACATCTAAATCTGCCAAGCTTGCACAGCTTTTGCAAATGCATTTGTGGAACACATTTTGGAGGGTATTATTGTGTGCGAAAATCCCAGAATAAATTTGATTTTTTTTTCCCCTTCTGGGTGGATCTAGAAAACCTACCTCAAAACGGTTTAATACTGCTTTGCCAGCAGTAAACAACGGGCCGTTCCCAGTGACGTAAAAACAAGTCTTTCATTCGTTCTTTTTATCAGCACGGATACGTCAAACTTGAGGGCCATATTCGATTAGTTATTCAATAACTACTTTACCTTTCAGGAAAATTCATGGGATATCCAGCCGGATCACAATTTTGTTTCTTGTTTTACAGTTCTCAACAACGGCCCCGGAGAGGCAACAGAAAAGGGCAGCAGTGTGAGCTGCCCACCGTTCTCCTTAGACCTAACACGGAACAGGAGAGAGAGAGACGGCCCACACGCGTGTCGGCAGCCCCCGCTCCGGCTCGGAAGGATTCGAACGCTGGCCGTGTGAGGCCTTCTCGACTTTTAGAAATTGTCGAGACGGTAACCATCGTGACTGCAGCGGGGCCTGATAGAAAGAGCACAGCACAGGTCAGGAGACCTGGGTTCTAAGCTAGGCTCTATCACGCGTCTGTTGATTACTCTATTTGGTTGGTTATTACTCTATTAATTTATTTATTTATTTTACTTGTACATATCTATTCTATTTATTTTATTTTGTTAGTATGTTTGGTTTTGTTCTCTGTCTCCCCCTTTTAGACCGTGAGCCCACTGTTGGGCAGGGACTGTCTCTATATGTTGCCAATTTGTACTTCCCAAGCGCTTAGTACAGTGCTCTGCACACAGTAAGCGCTCAATAAATACGATTGATGATGATGATGATGTTGGTGACCTTGGCCAAGTCACTCGGCTTCTCTGTGCTGTAAACCGGAGATTAAATTCCTGCTACCCTTCCTTTTCCGACTGTGAGTTGGACTAGGGACCGTATCCGATGGGATTCGATCCCGTCTACCCCAGTGCTGAGTAGTGTTTGATACACAGTTTGTGCTTAACTAGTATCGCTATTAGTAGAGAAGCAGCGCGGCTCAGTGGAAAGAGCCCGGGCTTGGGAGTCAGAGGTCGTGGGTTCTAAACCGGGCTCCGCCACTTGTCAGCTGTGGGACTTTGGGCAAATCACTGAACTTCTCTGTGCCTCAGTTACCTCATCTGTAAAATGGGGGTGAAGACTGTGAGCCCCACGTGGGACAACCTGATCACCTTGTATACCCCCCAGCGCTTAGAACAGTGCTTTGCACATAGTAAGCACTCAACAAATACCATCGTTATTATTTAGTATAATTAATCACTTGTGACTTCTCTGTGACTATGGGCCTTAAATCGCGCTGCTCATTTCACCTTTATCGTCATCCTTGTCTTTCATATTTTTTTTTTTTGTCTGTCTTTTTCCTTACACGCTGAAGCCAATTCCTCTTCTCCCCTTACTGTGGGCCCCTTGGAGATCCCAGGCCCTGTCTAAATCTCATGCATTCATTTCTTTCCTGGGCCACGGGAATCTAAACTGCTGCTGCACACTAGTTAGCCCCCCATGGCTGTCATCCGCCCCGTCAAGGAGACTCCATCACGTCCTACCTTCCACCACCCCGGCGGGAAAGAGAAAAACACCCACCTACAGCATGAAGGAAGACTGGCAGCTGCTGTAGTAGTTGCAGTGGCTAAGGATGCGCCCTGAACTCTGAGTCACGTTCCCAGTTATTAATTCTACTGGATTAATAACTGAAATTCTGAAATTCAACCGAAATTCGAACTGAAATTCTGCTCCTCTAGCCACAGCGATTTCATCCTCGTGTGTGTATTTGTCTGCCTTGTGTTTTTGTCTTTCACTGTTCCTGACGCGTCCGTCTCCAGTCCTTTCCCCTAATTTATACTGTTAGGTCGTGAATCCCCCGAAGGGGTGGGGATTACGTGTGGTCTCTCCCAGCACTCAGCGCAGTGTCCTGCGCACAATAAACGCTTAATAAATGCTCCTACCTCTACTAGTACTTTGCACATACTTTGCAGAGTCGTAATGTTACGACTGTCTTCGTCCATGGCATCCGTTGAGTGCTTACTGTGTGGAGAGCACCGTACTAAGTTGCGGGAGAGTGCAACAGAGTTGGTAGATACCTTCCCTGCCCACAGTGAGCTTACAGTCTAGAGCTTCCCTAATAATACCTTAAAGAAGTGAGTTCAGTAATATTGTTACCGAATACTGTTCGGTAATATTGTTATTGCTATTAATATTGTTGCAATATTATATGGCCTTTATAATTAGATTCCTAACTAATAGCATTTTGTGGATATGCCATTTGTACTGGGGATGAAACCCAATGATGTCGCTGAGAAGCAGCGTGGCTCAGTGGAAAGAGCCCGGGCTTTGGAGTCAGAGGTCATGGGTTCCAATTCCGGCTCCGCCCCTTGTCAGCTGGGTGACTTTGGGCAGGTCACTTCACTTCTCTGGGCCTCAGTTACCGCATCTGGAAAATGGGGATTAAGACTGTGAGCCCCACGTGGGACAGCCTGTTCACCTTGTAACCTCCCCAGCGCTTAGAACAGTGCTTTGTCCGTAGTAAGCGCTTAATAAATGCTATAAAAAGAACTAAAGACATTATTAGAAGTAAGGCAGGTAGGGAAAGTTATGCGCAGCTGGAGAAAGAGCGGCTCATTCATTCATCCAATCGTATTTATTGAGCGCTTACTAATGACTTACACATAATGTAAGTCATAGAGATAGAATGGCTTACACCTCTTACTCTCTAGAACCTTTAACTTAGCCATTCCTTCGGCTCATCCTTCCTTACCACACTCCTGCCCCCTCACACTCCTCCGTCGATTTGAATTTTGATTCCCCTGGGTAGACAGGAAGCGAGCAGACTCGCCTTTGTATGTCTGGGCAGGAAATACGATCCTGCAAATCCGATAATATTTAGTAAACTAACCTGACCGAAAAAAAGGAAACTTCCAAACACCAAGGACGTACGAGAACGTTGATCCATTCACAGTAAAAGATTGTAACATATAATTCCGTTCAGAGTTCTTATCTACAAAATTGGTAAATTAAAGAAATATGATGATCATGCTATTTGAATTTGAACACCTGGTAAGAGTTACTGGGAAATTGGAGGGATGCCTTTTTACATCACGGTGAGAGGTATTTTCTGAGAACCAAAATCGTTTCCCATCATTGATTAATGATCATTGATCATTGTCTCCCCCTTTTAGACTGTGAGCCCACTGTTGGGTAGGGACTGTCTCTATATGTTGCCAATTTGTACTTCCCAAGTGCTTAGTACAGTGCTCTGCACATAGTAAGCGCTCAATAAATACGATTGATGATGATGATGATGATGATTATCCATCAGTCTTTCGCTACAAGATGGTCTGCATCCCACACAGGACTCATCAACTGAATTTGCTGAACGCTTAACTGTGTGCAGAGCACTGGGCTAGTCCAATACGCCATTTTGGAGTTTGATATTCAAAATGGCTTAATATAAAAAAGTTGGGGTGGGGAGGGGATGTTCACTTCCTCGCAAAACTCCGTGAAACGCCAGTAACAGGAACCGTGAAGAAAACCCCCCAAAAAGTCCTTAACAGGACTAAACTGGCCAGTTCGGAAAAAAATAGGACCTTCAGAGCAGGGCCGGACACAGGTAAGGAAAGTTGCGGTTTCAGGCTTCTCTCTCTAAGCAGATCCTAGCAATCGTCTAATTGCAAAGCCAACCCCCTATCAGCTATCACTCTAGTGAGGAAAATCCTCCTGATCAGGAAAGGTACAGTATGGAAGTGGCACTTGGTAATAGCGGGATTTGTTCATGTTCCAGGCACTGCATTAAGCGCTCAGGTAGATAACAGGTGACTGGGATATCAATTGGTGATTGATATCAGCGACACAGTCCCTGCCCCACATGCCGTTTTACGGATGAGGTGACTGAGACACGTGAAGCGACTTGCCTAAAGTCGCCCAGCAGACAAGAGGTGGGGGCAGGATTAGAACCCAGGTCCTTCTGACACCCAGCCCCGCGCTCTATCCACAAAGCCATGCTGCTTCCCTGCTCGGTGGGATAGAAAAAATGAAAAGCCCAAGAAAGATAAAAGCCAGATTCTCCACCACACCAGCTAGGAAGCCAAGAGCAGAGGAGCCCTGCATCTTCAAAAACCTCTCTTTCCTAAGTCAGGCCAGTAGAAGGACATAATAATAATAATAATAATAATAATAATAATAATAATAATAATAATAATAATAATGGCATTTATTAAGCGCTTCCTATGTGCAAAGCACTGTTCTAAGCGCTGGGGAGGTTACAAGGTGATCAGGTTGCCCCACGGGGGGGCTCACAGTCTTCATCCCCATTTTACAGATGAGGGAACTGAGGCACAGAGAAGTTAAGTGACTTGCCCAAGGTCACACAGCTGACAGAGCTGGGAATGAAACCCATGACCTCTGACTTCAAAGCCCGGGCTCTTTCCACTGAGCCACGCTGCTTCTCTACTATAAAAAGCAGAAATGTCTTCCTGCTTTCCTGTTGCCTGAATCCAATTTGTAGTGTATCATTAAATGAGACTCGCATTACTGATGTACAAAGGATTGGCAAATAGAAGAGTCCATTCATTCATTCATTTCATTCAATCATATCTATTGAGCGCTTACTGTGTGCAGAGCACTGTACTAGGCGCTTGGGAAGTACAAGTTGGCAACATAATGTAAGTCCAGTAACGGAAGTGGCAGGTGCAGAGAGTTAAATAAAATGAAAATACGTGAAGTCCGCACACGCTCCAACCCACACAGAAATTAACACTCATTTCCAGTGAGCTCTACTGTGCGCTGAGCACTGTACTAAGAACTTGGAAGAGTACAAAACAATCAGGCGGGAAGCATGGGACGGGGAATCACCTTTCCCAGTGGAAGGATAGGGAGGCTGAAAAAAAGAAACCCAAACAGAGAGGGATGGCTTACCCTGCTGCTATTTGGTCTCAGTCTTAGTGCCATCAAGCCTCTTAAAAACTTACCTTTGATAACCTAGAAGCAAATTCGACATTTCCTATTTTAATTTGCTTTGCCCTCTATAGGTTTAAGAAATAATGAGGCTTTTAGTAAGTTTAGAAAGAAAGTTTTCTCGTTGTTGCTGTCGTTTTTGTGTCCAACCACTGCAGTGGGTTCTAGGAAGGGAGGGGGAACTGTGAGTAACACCTGATTCATCCTCTTCTTAAAGATGCTATTGCCCTCAAGTGGTAAGAGAATTCTTAAGAAAATCACAAGATCTAGGTATCACACCGGAGAGGGAGAACAAATACTAGCTGAGTTCCCTTCTCTTGGGATCCTTCCCCACTGAGGGGGCTCCTTGAGGGAATTTAAGGCCTTGAGATGATGGGATATCATTTGGGTGCTGCTCCGCGATACGGTTTCCACTGAAGGCACAAAGAAGCAAGAAGCTCTTATAGGAGATGAAGAAGAATTTATTGAGTAGCAGCCCCGTGAGACAGGATAGCGGTCTATGAAAAGAGATTAGAGATTTGAAAGAAAAAAAAAACTCCAATCCTTTTAAGTGCAGTCCTTTCTTCTTGACAGTTTGAAGTCTTCCCTGTAATTATGGTTTCATGATTCGGTTGCATGAGAGCTGAGAGAATTTTCGGGGAAATGGCCTGGAATGAGGCAAATTAAAATTAATAGGGACAAATGGAAAAGTCAGCTCACTTATGGAAGAACAGTAAATTACACCAATAAAACAGAAGGAATAGGCAGGTGCCGAGGACACGTCACTGCACCAGGTGGGTGTTGGATAAATGCTGCTACTGCTGCTTTTACTAGTTAGGGAAGATACAACGCTAGATAAAAGCAAGACTGAATGCCCTATGTGAATGCCATATTCAACGAATTGTGGACTTGCATCTCGGTGTTGCACTCTGATAGCTTGAGCTGTGTGAAAAATATAAAAAGCATCCGCAGGAAGGTAACAAAGGCCAGTCGGGAGTTGGAAAACTGTATCCATTAAAAAAGGAATTTAGTTTTTGCGGGGGGTTGTTTTTGTTTTTTTTTGCCCTGGAAGGAAAAGATTAGTCCGGGAGAAGGCCAAAAATGTGAAATTTTGACTTCTGGGGGATGAAACGTGACTCAAGTGAATCAGGGACTGGTGTTGATGCAGGCGTGTTCGGCTGTGTTTCTTTCCCCCTACCCTGCTGAGATCCACCATAAATCCCGCACACAGGAATCGGCAGTTCCCTCTTCAGTGTTGCTTGTTGGCGAACTGAAACGCTTTACCTACGCTTATGCTATTTCATTCATTCATTCAATCGTATTTATTGAGCACTTACTGTGTGCAGAGCACTGTACTAAGCGCTTGGGAAGTACTATTTGAATGACTAGAATTAGGAGATTAAAAAATGTGTAGGTATGAAGAGTTCTTTGTCTTGGCAACATATTACAGCATAATCACTGTACTTCCCAAGCGCTTAGTACAGTGCTCTGCACACAGTAAGCGCTCAAAAAATACGATTGAATCAATGAATGAATAATAATACTAATGATGGTACTTGTTAAGTGCTTACTCTGTGCCAGGCACTGTTCCAAGCACTGGGGTGGATCCAAGTTAATCAGGTTGGACACAGCCCCTGTCCCAAGTGGGGCTCACACGCCATTTGACAGATGAGGTAACTGAGGCACAGAGAAGATAAGTGACTTGCCCAAGGTCACAGACATGTGGCGGAACCGGGATTTGAACCCAGGTCCTTCTGATTCCCAGGCCCATGAGCCGACAGTCAATCTATCAGTCAGTCATATTTACTGAACACCTAAATGCAGAGTATGGTACTAAGTGCCCAGGAGAGTAAAGTGGAATTAATGGACATTATCCCTCCTCCTCAAAGAGCTAGCAGTTTACCAGGGGAGGCAGACACTAAAATAAATTACAGATACTTGGAAATAATAAAGAATTCTTCATCTTCCCACCCAAACCCTGTCCTCCCACAGATGTTCCCATCACTATAGACAATACCACCATCCTCTCTGTCTCACAAGCCCGTAACCTCGGTGTTGTCCTCGACTCATCCCTCTCATTCGTTTTTTTTTTTTCAACCCACCTAGTCAATCTGTCACCCAATCCTGTCAGATCAGCCTCCACAACTCCAAACCCACCCATTCCCCTCCATCCAGACTGCTACCACGTTCATCCAAGCACCGATCCTGTCCCGCCTCGATTTCCGTATCGGCCTCTTTGCTGACCTCCCCGCCTCCTTTAGTTCATATTTCACTCTTCTGCCCAGATTCTGTTTCTACAAAAACCATCAGGAAGTGTTCCCCTACTCCTCAAGACCCTCCAGGGGTTGCCCATCCACTTCCGCGTCAAACAGAAACTCCTTACCGTCAGCTTCCCCCCACCCCGCGACTTTACTTCCCTGAGTTTTTATTATAACCCAGCCCAGCCCAGCTTTGCTTTTCTGATGCCAACCTCCTTCCCTGACAAATTCCTCATTTCCTTTCCTCTCACTCCCTCCTGTGTCACCTTTGTTGCCTATATTTGTTAATCGTATTTGTTAAGTCCTCACTTTCTGCCAAGCACTGTACTAAGCGCTAGACTAGACACGAGCTAATCAGGTTGGACACAGTCCCTGCCCCACGTGGGGCTCACAGTCTTAACCCCCATTTTCCAGATGAAGTAACTGAGGCCCCGAGAAGCGAAGTGACTTGCTCAAGGTCACGCGGCAGACATGTGGCGGAGCCGGGATTAGAACCCAGGTCCTTCTGACCCCCAGGCCTGGGCTCTAGCCACTTAGCCACGGAGCTTCTCTATATATTGCGACGCCGCGACTCAGTTACAGTGTGCTCTACCAAGCGATTACCACACATAGCAAGTGCTCAATAAATAGGATTGATTCATTGATTGATGTCCATAAGTGGGGACAGAGGGGAGTGTAAGTCCCCAAGTGCTTTGGTGACACCAAAGTGGAGAAGTGGAAATCTAATGCAGGGAGATGAGCGATTAAGCGAGAGGCGATGCGATTTAGGAAGGGTTTTATGGATGGGGAGAGCAGTGGTCGATCAGATATAATAATAATAATGGCATTTATTAAGCACTTACTATGTGCACAGCACTAAGTGCTGGGGAGGTTACAAGGTGCTCAGGTTGTCCCACGTGGGGCTCACAGTCTTAATCCCCATTTTACAGATGAGGTCACTGAGGCACAGAGAAGTGAAGTCACTTGCCCAAAGTCACGCGGCTGACAATTGGTGGAGCCGGGATTTGAACCCATGACCTCGGACTCCAAAGCCCGGCCTCTTTCCACTGAGCCAATCCCAAACAGTAGGCAAGAGGTTGGTGGTGAGAGAAATGAGAATGAGGCCCAATAAGTAGGTTGGCTTGAGACTTAGGCTGTGAGCCCCATATGGGACGGGGACTGTGTCAGACCTGATTGGGGTAGTTGTAGCTACCCCAGCGTTTAGAACAGTGCTTGACACAAAGTAAGCACTTAAAAAATACCAAAAAAAAAATCTGGGCCAATTGGAATCAAATGGAAGAGGAACCAGGATAGGAAGGGGGAAGAGCACTGATTAAAAGCCGCCGGTCGGGTGTTTCTGTTGACGCAGAGAGGCTCCATTAACCACCGGAAGGTTTTGAGAATTGGGGAGACGTGCGCAAAATGATGTCTGAGAAAGGAGAATAGGGATATAGTGAGCAGAGGGGATACACAATACAGTAACACATTGCCTAAAGTACATTTGACTGGACTGTGGATTGTGCGCCCAATATCTGATCGTCCTCCAATCAATCAATGACAGTCATTGAGCATTTACTGTGTGCAGCGCACTGTACTAAGCACTTGGGAGAGTACACTACTACACTATTGGGGGACATGTTTCCTGGCCACAAGGAGTTTACAGTATAGACCCCACCCAACCACTTGATGGGGTTGATTTATAGCACATTCATGCGCCACACTCTGGTTTTTGCAGAGGAAGGGGTGGCTATTATTCCATTTATTCTCTTAATTACAAAAAAAAAAAACCCATTAGCCAGTTCTGCCCGGAAATACCTTCAAAACATTCATCTTCTCGCCTTTTGAATCCCAATTTCCTTGAAATAGAGTCGAAGAAGCAGCTAGTAGGAGTCAAAGGTAAGTATGAGGGTGTGCTCAATTGAAGTTTAGAATTGAATTAGAATTGAATTAGAATTAGAATTTAGAATTGAAGTCTAGAAGTCCCTTCTAGACTGTGAGCCCGTTGCTGGGCCGGGACCGTCTCTGTATGTTACCGACTTGTACTTCCCAAGTGCTTAGTACAGTGCTCTGCACACTGTAAGCGCTCAATAAATACGATTGAATGAATGAATGAAGTTTAATTAGCACTTAGGTACATATCAGTAATTTATTTATTTATATTATGTCTGTCTCCCCCACCCCCCACCCCCGGACTGTAAGCTCATTGTGGGCAGGGAATGTGTCTGTTATATTGTACTCTCCCAAGTGCTTAGTACAGTGCTCTGCACGTGGTATAATAATAATAATAATGGCATTAAGTGCTTACTATGTGCAAAGCACTGTTCTAAGTACGTGATAAACACGATCGACTAACTGACCGACTGAGGAAATAAATACCATTGACTGTTGAGGAAGCCTTTCAGAGAGAATAAGAATAACAACAATGTTAAGCACATACTATGTGACAAGGACTGTACTCGGCGCTGGGGTGGACACAAGCAGATCAGGTTGGACAAACGTGGGGGCTCACCGACTTAATCTCCATTTTCCAGATGAGGTCACTGAGGCCCAGAGAAGCGAAGCGACTTGCTCAAAATCACACAGCAGACAGGTGGCAGAGACGGGATGAGGACCCACCACTCCTAGGCCCACGTTCTATCCCGGACGCCATGAATCCGTACGGATGCCTTCTGCGGGCATCATTTCTTCACTACGATCCGAGAAAGGTGGGTGTCAATATCAGATTTTCCAAATCGGCCCAGGCACAAATCCGTGAGGGAAAGGTAGGTGTCGATATCAGATTTTCCAAATCTGCCCAGGTACAACCACAGAGTTGTCACCTCTGAGATCGTAGATGCGCCCCTGTGTACCCGAGGGACAAAGAATTTAGTTACACCCTCCTAACTGGGGAAGGTTTAGAGGGGGACACACTTCCTTCTCGTCTCTACTGCCAGTTGTGGCAGTTAGGGTGTGGGCAGTGGCGTCCATGAAGGACGGCTTTGACCTTTTACCCTTCTGGGCCAGTAGAAAGGCTTCTTGACTGGCCCAAATTTTCAAGCATTTTGGCCTTCTGCGGGCATCATTTCCTCACTACGATCCAATAAAGGTAGGTGTCAATATCAGATTTTCCATATCTGCCTAGGCACAAATCAGTGAGGGAAAGGTAGGTGTCAATATCAGATTTTCCATCAGTGAGGGGAAGGTAGGTGTCAATATCAGGTTTTCCAAATCCGCCCAGGCACAAGTCAGTGAGGGAAAGGGAGGTGTCAATATCAGATTTTCCATCAGTGAGGGAAAGGTAGGTGTCAATATCAGATTTTCCATCAGTGAGGGAAAGGTAGGTGTCAATATCAGATTTTCCATATCTGCCCAGGCACAAATCAGTGAGGGAAAGGTTGGTGTCAATATCAGATTTTCGAAATCTGCCCAGGCACAAATCAGTGAGGGAAAGGTAGGTGTCAATATCAGGTTTTCCAAATCTGCCCAGGCACAAATCAGTGAGGGAAAGGTAGGTGTCAATATCAGATTTTCCAAATCTGCCCAGGCACAAATCAGTGAGGGAAAGGTAGGTGTCAATATCAGATTTTCCAAATCTGCCTAGGCACAAATCAGTGAGGGAAAGGTAGGTGTCAATATCAGATTTTCCAAATCTGCCTAGGCACAAATCAGTGAGGGAAAGGTAGGTGTCAATATCAGATTTTCCAAATCTGCCGAGGCACAAATCAGTGAGGGAAAGGTAGGTGTCAATATCAGGTTTTCCAAATCTGCCCAGGCACAAATCAGTGAGGGAAAGGTAGGTGTCAATATCAGATTTTCCAAATCTGCCCAGGCACAAGTCAGTGAGGGAAAGGTAGGTGTCAATATCAGATTTTCCAAATCCGCCTAGGCACAAATCAGTGAGGGAAAGGTAGGTGTCAATATCAGGTTTTCCAAATCTGCCTAGGCACAAATCAGTGAGGGAAAGGTAGGTGTCAATATCAGATTTTCCAAATCTGCCCAGGCACAAATCCGTGAGGGAAAGGTAGGTGTAAATATCAGATTTTCCAAATCTGAAGAGGCACAAATCAGTGAGGTAAAGATAGGTGTCAATTTCAGACTTTCCAAATCCGCCCAGGCACAAATCAGTGAGGGAAAGGGAGGTGTCAATATCAGATTTTCCAAATCCGCCCAGGCACAAATCAGTGAGGGAAAGGTAGGTGTCAATATCAGATTTTCCAAATCTGCCCAGGCACAAATCCGTGAGGGAAAGGTAGGTGTAAATATCAGATTTTCCAAATCTGAAGAGGCACAAATCAGTGAGGTAAAGATAGGTGTCAATTTCAGACTTTCCAAATCCGCCCAGGCACAAATCAGTGAGGGAAAGGGAGGTGTCAATATCAGATTTTCCAAATCCGCCCAGGCACAAATCAGTGAGGGAAAGGTAGGTGTCAATATCAGATTTTCCAAATCCGCCCAGGCACACATCAGTGAGGGAAAGGTAGGTGTCAATATCAGATTTTCCAAATCCGCCTAGGCACAAATCAGTGAGGTAAAGGTAGGTGTCAATATCAGATTTTCCAAATCTGCCCAGGCACAAATCAGTGAGGGAAAGGTTGGTGTCAATATCAGATTTTCCAAATCTGCCCAGGCACAAATCAGTGAGGGAAAGGTAGGTGTCAATATCAGGTTTTCCAAATCTGCCTAGGCACAAATCAGTGAGGGAAAAGTAGGTGTCAATATCAGGTTTTCCAAATCCGCCCAGGCACAAATCAGTGAGGGAAAGGTAGGTGCCAATATCAGATTTTCCAAATCTGCCCAGGCACAAATCAGTGAGGGAAAGGTAGGTGTCAATATCAGGTTTTCCATATCTGCCTAGGCACAAATCAGTGAGGGAAAGGTAGGTGTCAATATCAGGTTTTCCATATCTGCCTAGGCACAAATCAGTGAGGGAAAGGTAGGTGTCAATATCAGGTTTTCCAAATCCGCCCAGGCACAAGTCAGTGAGGGAAAGGTAGGTGTCAATATCAGATTTTCCAAATCCGCCCAGGCACAAGTCAGTGAGGGAAAGGTAGGTGTCAATATCAGATTTTCCAAATCCGCCCAGGCACAAATCAGTGAGGGAAAGGGAGGTGTCAATATCAGGTTTTCCAAATCTGCCTAGGCACAAATCAGTGAGGTAGGTGTCAATATCAGATTTTGCAAGTGAGGGAAAGGTAGGTGTCAATATCAGGTTTTCCAAATCTGCCCAGGCACAAATCAGTGAGGGAAAGGTTGGTGTCAATATAAGATTTTCCAAATCTGCCTAGGCACAAATCAGTGAGGTAAAGGTAGGTGTCAATATCAGATTTTCCAAATCTGCCTAGGCACAAATCAGTGAGGGAAAGGTAGGTGTCAATATCAGGTTTTCCAAATCTGCCCAGGCACAAATCAGTGAGGGAAAGGTAGGTGTCAATATCAGATTTTCCAAATCTGCCCAGGCACAAATCAGTGAGGGAAAGGTAGGTGTCAATATCAGGTTTTCCATATCTGCCTAGGCACAAATCAGTGAGGGAAAGGTAGGTGTCAATATCACATTTTCCAAATCTGCCCAGGCACAAATCAGTGAGGGAAAGGTAGGTGTCAATATCAGGTTTTCCATATCTGCCTAGGCACAAATCAGTGAGGGAAAGGTAGGTGTCAATATCAGGTTTTCCATATCTGCCTAGGCACAAATCAGTGAGGGAAAGGTAGGTGTCAATATCAGGTTTTCCAAATCCGCCCAGGCACAAGTCAGTGAGGGAAAGGGAGGTGTCAATATCAGATTTTCCAAATCTGCCCAGGCACAAATCAGGGAGTGAAAGGGAGGTGTCAATATCAGGTTTTCCAAATCTGCCTAGGCACAAATCAGTGAGGTAGGTGTCAATATCAGATTTTCCAAGTGAGGGAAAGGTAGGTGTCAATATCAGGTTTTCCAAATCTGCCCAGGCACAAATCAGTGAGGGAAAGGTTGGTGTCAATATCAGATTTTCCAAATCTGCCTAGGCAGAATTCAGTGAGGTAAAGGTAGGTGTCAATATCAGATTTTCCAAATCTGCCTAGGCACAAATCAGTGAGGGAAAGGTAGGTGTCAATATCAGATTTTCCAAATCTGCCCAGGCACAAATCAGTGAGGGAAAGGTTGGTGTCAATATCAGATTTTCCAAATCTGCCTAGGCACAAATCAGTGAGGGAAAGGTAGGTGTCAATATCAGATTTTCCAAATCTGCCCAGGCACAAATCAGTGAGGGTAAGGTAGGTGTCAATATCAGATTTTCCAAATCCGCCCAGGAACAAATCAGTGAGGGAAAGGTTGGTGTCAATATCAGGTTTTCCAAATCCGCCCAGGCACAAATCAGTGAGGGAAAGGTAGGTGTCAATATCAGATTTTCCAAATCTGCCCAGGCACAAATCAGTGAGGGGAAGGTTGGTGTCAATATCAGATTTTCCAAATCTGCCCGGGCACAAATCAGTGAGGGAAAGGTAGGTGTCAATATCAGGTTTTCCAAATCTGCCCAGGCACAAGTCAGTGAGGGAAAGGTAGGTGTCAATATCAGGTTTTCCAAATCTGCCTAGGCACAAATCAGTGAGGTAGGTGTCAATATCAGATTTTCCAAATCTGCCCAGGCACAAATCAGTGAGGGAAAGGTAGGTGTCAATATCAGATTTTCCAAATCTGCCCAGGCACAAATCAGTGAGGGAAAGGTAGGTGTCAATATCAGGTTTTCCATATCTGCCTAGGCACAAATCAGTGAGGGAAAGGAAGGTGTCAATATCAGGTTTTCCAAATCTGCCCAGGCACAAATCAGTGAGGGAAAGGGAGGTGTCAATATCAGGTTTTCCAAATCTGCCTAGGCACAAATCAGTGAGGTAAAGGTAGGTGTCAATATCAGATTTTCTAAATCTGCCTAGGCACAAATCAGTGAGGGAAAGGTAGGTGTCAATATCAGATTTTCCAAATCTGCCTAGGCACAAATCAGTGAGGTAAAGGTAGGTGTCAATATCAGATTTTCCAAATCTGCTGAGGCACAAATCAGTGAGGGAATGGTAGGTGTCAATATCAGGTTTTCCAAATCTGCCCAGGCACAAATCTGTGAGGGAAAGGTAGGTGTCAATATCAGATTTTCCAAATATGCCTAGGAACAAATCAGTGAAGGAAAGGTAGGTGTCAATATCAGATTTTCCAAATCTGCCCAGGCACAAATCAGTGAGGGAAAGGTTGGTGTCAATATCAGATTTTCCAAATCCGCCTAGGCACAAATCAGTGAGGGAAAGGTAGGTGTCAATATCAGATTTTCCAAATCTGCCCAGGCACAAATCAGTGAGGGAAAGGTAGGTGTCAATATCAGATTTTCCAAATCTGCCCAGGCACAAATCAGTGAGGGAAAGGTAGGTGTCAATATTAGATTTTCCAAATCTGCTGAGGCACAAATCAGTGAGGGAAAGGGAGGTGTCAATATCAGATTTTCCAAATCTGCCTAGGCACAAACCAGTTAGGGAAAGGTAGGTGTCAATATCAGATTTTCCAAATCTGCCTAGGCACAAATCAGTGAGGTAAAGGTAGGTGTCAATTGCAGATTTTCCAAATCTGCCCAGGCACAAATCAGTGAGGGAAAGGTTGGTGTCAATATCAGATTTTCCAAATCCGCCTAGGCACAAATCAGTGAGGGAAAGGTAGGTGTCAATATCAGATTTTCCAAATCTGCCCAGGCACAAATCAGTGAGGGAAAGGTAGGTGTCAGTATCAGGTTTTAAATATCTGCGTAGGCACAAATAAGTGAGGGAAAGGTAGGTGTCAATATCAGATTTTCCAAATCTGCCTAGGCACAAATCAGTGAGGTAAAGGTACATGTCAATATCAGATTTTCCAAATCTGCTGAGGCACAAATCAGTGAGGGAAAGGTAGGTGTCAATATCAGGTTTTCCAAATCTGCCCAGGCACAAATCTGTGAGGGAAAGGTAGGTGTCAATATCAGATTTTCCAAATCTGCCTAGGCACAAATCAGTGAAGGAAAGGTAGGTGTCAATATCAGATTTTCCAAATCTGCCCAGGCACAAATCAGTGAGGGAAAGGTTAGTGTCAATATCAGATTTTCCAAATCCGCCTAGGCACAAATCAGTGAGGGAAAGGTAGGTGTCAATATCAGATTGTCCAAATCTGCCCAGGCACAAATCAGTGAGGGAAAGGTAGGTGTCAATATCAGATTTTCCAAATCTGCGTAGGCACAAATCAGTGAGGGAAAGGTTGGTGTCAATATCAGATTTTCCAAATCCGCCTAGGCACAAATCAGTGAGGGAAAGGTAGGTGTCAATATCAGGTTTTCCAAATCTGCCCAGGCACAAATCAGTGCGGGAAAGGTTGGTGTCAATATCAGATTTTCCAAAGCTGCCCAGGCACAAATCAGTGAGGGAAAGGGAGGTGTCAGTATCAGGTTTTCCAAATCTGCCTAGGCACAAATCAGTGAGGGAAAGGTAGGTGTTAATATCAGATTTTCTAAATCTGCCTAGGCACAAATCAGTGAGGGAAAGGTAGGTGTCAATATCAGATTTTCCAAATCTGCCTAGGCCAAATCAGTGAGGTAAAGGTAGGTGTCAATATCAGATTTTCCAAATCTGCTGAGGCACAAATCAGTGAGGGAAAGGTAGGTGTCAATATCAGATTTTCCAAATCCGCCTAGGCACAAATCAGTGAGGGAAAGGTAGGTGTCAATATCAGATTTTCCGAATCTGCCTAGGCACAAATCAGTGAGGGAAAGGTAGGTGTCAATATCAGATTTTCCAAATCTGCCCAGGCACAAATCAGTGAGGGAAAGGTTGGTGTCAATATCAGATTTTCCAAATCTGCCCAGGCACAAATCAGTGAGGGAAAGGTAGGTGTTAATATCAGGTTTTCCAAATCTGCCTAGGCACAAATCAGTGAGGGAAAAGTAGGTGTCAATATCAGGTTTTCCATATATGCCTAGGCACAAATCAGTGAGGGAAAGGTAGGTGTCAATATCAGGTTTTCCAAATCTGCCTAGGCACAAATCAGTGAGGGAAAGGTAGGTGTCAATATCAGATTTTCCAAATCCGCCCAGGCACAAATCAGTGAGGGAAAGGGAGGTGTCAATATCAGGTTTTCCAAATCTGCCTAGGCACAAATCAGTGAGGTAGGTGTCAATATCAGATTTTCCAAGTGAGGGAAAGGTAGGTGTCAATATCAGGTTTTCCAAATCTGCCCAGGCACAAATCAGTGAGGGAAAGGTTGGTGTCAATATCAGATTTTCCAAATCTGCCTAGGCAGAAATCAGTGAGGTAAAGGTAGGTGTCAATATCAGATTTTCCAAATCTGCCCAGGCACAAATCAGTGAGGGAAAGGTAGGTGTCAATATCAGGTTTTCCAAATCCGCCCAGGCACAAATCAGTGAGGGAAAGGTAGGTGTCAATATCAGATTTTCCAAATCTGCCTAGGCACAAATCAGTGACGGAAAGGTAGGTGTCAATATCAGATTTTCCAAATCTGCCCAGGCACAAATCAGTGAGGGAAAGGTAGGTGTCAATATCAGATTTTCCAAATCTACCCAGGCACAAATCAGTGAGGGAAAGGTAGGTGTCAATATCAGGTTTTCCATATCTGCCTAGGCACAAATCAGTGAGGGAAAGGTAGGTGTCAATATCAGGTTTTCCATATCTGCCTAGGCACAAATCAGTGAGGGAAAGGTAGGTGTCAATATCAGGTTTTCCAAATCCGCCCAGGCACAAGTCAGTGAGGGAAAGGTAGGTGTCAATATCAGATTTTCCAAATCCGCCCAGGCACAAATCAGTGAGGGAAAGGGAGGTGTCAATATCAGGTTTTCCAAATCTGCCTAGGCACAAATCAGTGAGGTAGGTGTCAATATCAGATTTTCCAAGTGAGGGAAAGGTAGGTGTCAATATCAGGTTTTCCAAATCTGCCCAGGCACAAATCAGTGAGGGAAAGGTTGGTGTCAATATCAGATTTTCCAAATCTGCCTAGGCAAAAATCAGTGAGGTAAAGGTAGGTGTCAATATCAGATTTTCCAAATCTGCCTAGGCACAAATCAGTGAGGGAAAGGTAGGTGTCAATATCAGGTTTTCCAAATCCGCCCAGGCACAAATCAGTGAGGGAAAGGTAGGTGTCAATATCAGATTTTCCAAATCCGCCCAGGCACAAATCAGTGAGGGAAAGGTTGGTGTCAATATCAGGTTTTCCAAATCCGCCCAGGCACAAATCAGTGAGGGAAAGGTAGGTGTCAATATCAGATTTTCCAAATCTGCCCAGGCACAAATCAGTGAGGGGAAGGTTGGTGTCAATATCAGATTTTCCAAATCTGCCCGGGCACAAATCAGTGAGGGAAAGGTAGGTGTCATTATCAGGTTTTCCAAATCTGCCCAGGCACAAGTCAGTGAGGGAAAGGTAGGTGTCAATATCAGGTTTTCCAAATCTGCCTAGGCACAAATCAGTAAGGTAGGTGTCAATATCAGATTTTCCAAATCTGCCCAGGCACAAATCAGTGAGGGAAAGGTAGGTGTCAATATCAGATTTTCCATATCTGCCTAGGCACAAATCAGTGAGGGAAAGGTAGGTGTCAATATCAGGTTTTCCAAATCTGCCCAGGCACAATTCAGTGAGGGAAAGGTAGGTGTCAATATCAGATTTTCCAAATCCGCCCAGGCACAAATCAGTGAGGGAAAGGTAGGTGTCAATATCAGGTTTTCCAAATCTGCCCAGGCACAAATCAGCGAGGGAAAGATTGGTGTCAATATCAGATTTTCCAAATCTGTAAATCACAAATCTGACCAGGGAACTGGAGCTGAGTATTGCGGATCCAAAAAAAAAAGACCGTTTCGTAAAAACTATTAAGGAAAAAAAACTAGCAGAAAGGTGTTTAACTTCCCAACTACGAATATGAGATCCTGAGGAAGAAGTTTTCTTAACGCGACTATCCTGCTAAGAAGAACGTTTTCAAAATGAATAGGCGTATACAGATTGCTTTGGAAGCAAGATTTTAAATACATTGCCTTAGGTTATATCATATGTTAATACTTTACAGTACTTATAACAGGTTCATTTTTAGTGCGAAAAAAAAACCCACTTGCAGAAATAATGTGCAGAACATTGATTGAATTGAGAAGAGGTCAGAAACACCATACGGATTCAGTTGTTTTAATGTAGTAGATTTTTTTTCAAACACCCCTCGATATCAAAGAAAGAATGCAGTAGATCTGTATGACATCTACTAATGAAAGCGATTTTCATTAGTGCAGTTTTGCCAAATTAGAGGATACGGAGCCCTAATCTTGGTATTATGTGTGAAATCCCAGTATTGCCCCTGGAGATGGGCTTACTTGCATTTCACCTGAATTGATTCCTTTTCAAATAATCGGTTTGTTGGTAAAAATCAAAGTGGTTTGAGTGACTTTCTTTTCGCTTTAACCCTCAATCTCCCCCCCGGGTGGCTTCTCCCCTCGAGCCTGCCTTTTTAATTTTTATATTTCAGACGCACTTGCAGTGTGAGAATTACCAGTTTTTCGGTTTTATGATAATGGATCGGTCGAATGGGCATAGATGATAAATCCCGTTCATAACCGCCTCCTAAACTTTAAGGGTATCGAAGGAGGAATTTTCTAGACCACCTGAAAAATTAACGACAAGGGAGCCTGTACTTTTCACTTGAAATGACCATTTTTTAAAAGGTTAATGGTAAATGAACTTGAAGCTTGGGTTTTCGATTTTATTTTCTTTTTCGTCGTTGTATTATCCATTCTTAGGACGGCGATTACATTTATGACGTTGATATTTTAACTGGTGCTTGTAAATGTCTCGATCTGGATATTAAACCCAAAGTTTTCCAGTCAAGTTAAAAATCCTTCTTAAGTCACGTCACTGAGACTGTGAAAGTCACGTCACTAAATACGATTGAATGAATGAATGAAGTTTTAATAATAATAACAATGATGATAGTATTTGTTCAGCGTTTACTATATTGCCGACTGATACTTCCCAAGCACTTAGTACAGTTCTCAATAAATACGATTGAATGAATCAATGAATATGTGCCAAGCACTGTTCTAAGCACTGGGGTAGATGCAAGGTTATCAGGTTGTCCCACGTGGGGCTCACGGTCTTCATCCCCATTTTCCAGATGAGGGAACTGAGGCCCAGAGAAGTGAAGTGACTTGCCCAAAGTCACACAGCTGACAAGTGGTGGAGGCGGAATTAGAACCCACGACCTCTGACTCCCAAGCACCGGCTCTTTCCACAGACCGTTAGTGTCCTAATAAAGCATAAATCAAGTATAAAGAAGCAGCATGACACAGTGGATAGAGCACAGCCCCGGCAGTTTGAAGGTCGTGGGTTCTAATCCTGACTCCGCCACTTGTCTGCTGTGTGACCTAGGGCAAGTCACTTCACTTCTCTGTGCCTCGGTTACCTGTCTGTAAAACGGGGCTGGTGACTGGGAGCCCCACGTGGGACAGGGACTGTGGGCAACCCGATTTGCTTGCATCCACCCCAGCGTTTAGTACAGGGCTTGGCACATAATAAGCGCTTAACAGATGCCATTAATTATCTCGGTTCCAGCTGCCGCCTAACTTCATTTCCTCTTTGCTCTCCCTTTGGAGGCCTCCCGCTTGGCTTTCATCTGAACCCTGTCGGGCACCGGGTCCCTGCTCCAGACCCAGAAGAACTTGTAGTCAGTCATATTTATTGAGTGCTTACTGTGTGCAGAGCACTGTACTGAGCGCTTGGAAGAGTACAGTATCACGGGCACATCACAAGAGGCATGTACCATGAAACTTTTCTAGCCTGTGAGCCCGCTGTTGGGTAGGGACCGTCTCCAGATGTTGCCAACTGGGACTTCCCAAGCGCTTAGTCCAGTGCTCTGCACACAGGAAGCGCTCAGTAAATACGAATGAATGAATGAACTTTAGTTCCTTTAATGGGATGCACTCCTGGCCTGCTGAATCTTCATCAGGGAAAATACCGGCCGGAAAGCTCATCACTAGACTCACCTCGGTCGGAGCTTTGAAACCCAGTTGGATTCCAGAATGTTCCAGGCTCGAGGAGGACCAGGTTCCGTCACGACAATAAAATTCCCGGGGTCGATCGATCAATCAATGAATCGTATTTATTGAGCGCTTACTGTGTGCGGAGCACTGTCTCGGATGGATAGTCACCGGAGACAACGCGGCGCTCGGTTTCCCTTCTGCTCTCTGCGGAGGTTCGAGACTGTGAGCCCACTGTTGGGTAGGGACCGTCTCTATATGTTGCCATCTTGGACTTCCCAAGCGCTTAGTCCAGTGCTCTGCAAGCGCTCAATAAATACAATTGAATGAATGAATGACCCCCAAAAAAGATGGGAACCCTAGTGAAAGGGTCGTTTCATTTCACGCGTGCCATTTCTGTTACCACCCTCCAAAGCAGAGTGGCTCAGTGGGAAGAGCCCGGGCTTTGGAGTCAGAGGTCATGGGTTCGAATCCCGACTCCGCCACCTGTCTGCCGTGTGACCTTGGGCAAGTCACTTAACTGCTCTGAGCCTCAGTGACCTCATCTGTAAAATGGGGATTAAGACTGTCAGCCCCACGTGGGACAACTTGATCACCTTGTATCCCCCCCCAGTGCTTAGACAATAGTTAGCACTTAACTTGTACTTCCCAAGTGCTTAGTACAGTGCTCTGCACACAGTAAGCGCTCAATAAATACGATTGAATGAATGAATGAACAAATGCCATCATTATTATTCTTATTATTAAATTGTCCCTACCTCCCCAGCCCTTTAAAATAAGCATCCTCTAGTGGTTTGCCTGAACTGTGGGCTACACACTGTGGTTTGAAAGGATGGTTTCTGAAATTGTCATTGGCTTTCCCAAAGACATTTATATTTCAGTATGTCCTGTGAGCACTGACTTTAATTCTTCTTTATTTTTAAGGGTAATATATCCATGTATAATATACATCATTAAATATATACATATATATATATCATTAAAAGGACAATTCATCGCTACATAAAGAACAAGTATTTATGGTTATGGAGCTTAACTTCTCTGTGCCTCAGTTCCCTCATCTGTAAAATGGGGATTAAGACTGTGAGCCCCACGTGGTACAACCTGATCACCTTGTATCCCAGCGCTTAGAATGGTGCTTTGCACATAGTAAGCGCTTAACAAATACCATTATTATTATTATTATTATTATTATAGCAAGATTATGATTCATTGCGGCTGTATACTTCAACTGAAGTTCTCAATGTTGGGGGAAATTTACAATCCCTGGAATACAACAAAATTAGATAAACCGTGATTTTATCGTAGCCCTTTCCAGTCAGGCTGCTCACTTTCACTACCCTTAACAAAACTGAACTTTAATAGTTTCTGGCCTGCACAACAGACTGTCAGTATTGTCCTAATGTGATTTTTAGCCCCTCGTCCAACACAAAACCACAGGAAAATAGTTGTCTGTCATTCAGCAGGCATAAAACAGCACTTAAATGGTTTATGGTAAAAACAGCAGGCCCACGAGAGGCCATTTCAAGGACTTTTTGGCTCTCCTTAAAAGAGCATTTCGGTTTATCTGCAATCGACTTCTAGCGTGTTGATGATCCTTGACTCCTCGGACCCCGCGTAGTTTTGGTTCAGCATCTACTTGGTGCAACACGCTGTTAAACACAGATGGGAATCACAGAGCCGAAGCAACGACGTCCGTCAGGCGCTTACGGCGTGCAAAGCCCAATTTGGAGGAAAATACAAGGCTGTTGGTTCGATCAGGGTCCTTTTCCCACGCGGGGGGGGTCCGTCGTGATTTCAGAAAGTGGACACGCTCACAGGGGAAGAAATAACAGTCCAGTTCAACAACAACGACCGTCAACTCTCGGTCTTCTGGGGATTGCCCCCTCGCCCGGCCCTGCGGGAGCCGGCGGGTCACGGGTTCAAATCCCAGCTCTGCCCCTTTTCTGCTGTTGGGCAAGCCACTTCACTGCTCTGGGCCTCAGTTCCCTCATCTGGGGATGGAGACTGAGCCCCAAGAGGGACGGAGACTGTGGCCAACCCGATTATCCAGCCCCAGCGCTCAGTACAGTGCCTGGCACTGTACTTTTTACACTTAACACTTTTTACACTTTTTTTGGCTTCTGTAATTCGGGAAACCATCCTGGTTTTTTGGCCCTTGTTTTTAAAGTGCGTAACAGAATGAGATAGAGTTACTTGAAGAGTTGATTTATGAGCCCGACATTTGATTAAGACTGTGAGCCCCACGAGGGACAGCTTGATCCCATTGTATCCCCCCAGCGCTTAGAACAGTGCTTTGCACATAGTAAGTGCTCAAGAAATGCCATCATACCTGTGTATATGTATATATGTTTGTACATATTTATTACTCTATTTTACTTATACAGATCTATTCTATTTATTTTATTTTGTTAGTATGTTTGGTTTTGTTCTCTGTCTCCCCCTTTTAGACTGTGAGCCCACTGTTGGGTAGGGACTGTCTCTATATGTTGCCAACTTGCACTTCCCAAGCGTTTAGTACAGTGCTCTGCACACAGTAAGCACTCAATAAATACGATTGATTGATTGATTGATTGGCACATAGTAAGTGCTTAACAAATACCATTAACATTATTATTATAAGCGCATACTGCATGCAAAACAGTGGGGCAGGTAAACAGTTGCGAGATTGGCTACCGTCCCCATCCCACACTGGGGTCACGATTTATTTTTCCCACATTTTACAGATGAGGAAACTGAGGCCTAGAGAAGGTAAATAACTTGCCCACAGCCCTATGACAGGCCTTTGGCAATGCTGGGACAGTAGATCTCCTGCCTTTCAATCCCATGCTCTTTCCATCGTATTTATTTAGCGCTTACTGTGTGCAGAGCACTGTACTAAGTGCTTGGGAAGTACCAGTTGGCAACATCATCATCATCATCATCATCAATCGTATTTATTGAGCGCTTACTGTGTGCAGAGCACTGTACTAAGCGCTTGGGAAGTACAAATTGGCAACATATAGAGACAGTCCCTACCCAACAGTGGGCTCACAGTCTAGAAGATCAAACAGCAGTATTCATTCATTCAGTCGTATTTATTGAGTGCTTACTGTGTGCACAGCACTGTACTAAGCGCTTGGGAAGTAAAGTTGGCAACGTATAGAGACGGTCCCTACCCAACAGCGGCCTCACAGTCTAGAAGATCTTGTTCGCCCTTCGTTTTCTTGTCCCTTGTGTGACTTTGGGCCAGCTACTGAACGTCTCCGGGCCTCAGTTTTCTCAGCTGTAAAATAGAGGTTTAAATACCTAATAATAATTATTAATAATAACTATGGTATTTGCTAAGCGCTTACTACGTGCCAGGCACTGTACTAAGCGCCAGGGTGCATACCAGCATATCAGGGTGGACACAGTCCCTGCCCCACACGGGGCTCACAGTCTCAGTTCTCCTTGTACAGGTGAGATAACTGAGGCCCAGAGAAGTGAAGTGCCCAAGGTCACACAGCAGACAGGTGGCAGAGGCGGGATTAGAACCCATGACCTTCTGAATCCCAGGCCCGGGCTCTATCCACTATGCTGTGCTGCTTCTTCCTTCCACTTGGATTTGAACCCCGTGTGGAACAGGGATCCGGCCTAACTGGACTGGGTTGCGTCTATCCCGACGTGTAATACGGTACTTGGGACGTAGTAAGCGCTCGACAAATACCGCCATTATTATTTTCCTTCTTCAACTGGATGGCTTCAACGATCTGTCATCTGTAAAATTGCGATTCAGTACCTGTTCTCCCCCCTCCCTAAACCGTGAGCCCCATGTGGGACAGGGACTGTATCCAAACAGATTAACTTGTAGCGCTGATTAACCCCAATGCTTAGAACAGTGTTTGACACACAGTAAGCGCTTAATAAATGCTGTTATTATTGCCACGTTAATACAGTCACTCGTCCTATGGATTACTGCATCAGCCTCCTTGCTGACCTCCCTGCCTCCTGTCTCTCCCCACTCCAGTCCATACTTCACTCTGCTGCCTGTGTCATTTTTCTACAAAAACGCTCCGGACACGTTTCTCCGCTCCTCCAGAAAATCCAGGGGTTGTCCGTCCATCTCCGAATTAAACAAAAACTCCTCACCATTGGCTTTAAAGCACTCAATCGCCTTGCCCCCTCCTAGCTGACCGTGCTACTCTGTAATTTATCGATTGATTGATGTATATTTATCTAAATTGTACTCTCTGAAGTGCTTAGAACAGTGCTCGGCACACAGTAAGCACTCAATCAACAAGAGTGAACGAATAATGGAGCTTAAAATACAACTTCATCATTCAATCAATCAATCAATCAATCAGTAGTATTTATTGAGTGTCTCTGCACCCAGTTAGAATTAAGTTACCACTCAGTGGTAGAATTGTAATGGTAGAATTAAGTGCCACTTAGTCCAGTTTTTTTTTTGTTTTTCTTGCACAGGATGAGAATTATAAGAATTCAATGCTTTCAGCTCCCAAAGAAGATAATAATTTTTCTCCTGTGGAACGTTTGGCCGAAGAGTCATCTCAGCATCCAGGAGGTATGCTCTCCCTCTCTTTTAAAGATTTTACATTTAAAGAATTATTTTTGGAGCGCTGGCGAAGTCTGGAGCGGTCTTTGGCAGATCATCTCAAAAGCTGGGTCTTAATGCGCTTAATGCATACGACCGAATGGGCCGAACCGAATGGACCGAACGTTTTTATAGAAAATGAGAGTGAAGTATGGAGTGGAGTGGGTCAGCAAAGGCCCTGATGCCGTAATTAAGGCAGGAAAGGCTAAGTGCTTGGATTAACACGGTAACAGTTTGGATGGAGGAGAGGAAAGGGCAGAAACAGAAACTCCTCAGCATCAGCTTTAAGGCACACAATTAGCTCTCTCCCTCCTACCTAACCTCGCTGATGGCCAGCTACTTACCCAACCCACACATTCCACTCTTCTAACACCATTCTACTCCCTGCAACTTCATTCATTCATTCAATCATATTTATTGAGCGCTTATTGTGTGCAGAGCACTGTACTAAGCGCTTGGGAAGTACAAGTTGGCAACATATAGAGACGGTCCCTACCCAACAGTGGGCTCACAGTCTGCAACTTATCTCAACTGTCCCACCACCGACCCCTGGCCCACATCCTTCCCCTTCTCCCCACCTTCAAAACCCTCCTCAAATCACGTCTCCTCCAACAGGCCTTCCCCTTGCTCCCTCCCCCTTCTGCATCACCGATGCATTTGGATCCTTGACCTTTGGGCATCTGATATTCACCCCACCCTCAACCCTATGGCATTTATATACGAATCTTTAAAGTATTTATTATAAATTACTTATTCACATTGATATCCGTCTCCCTCTCTAGACTGTAGGCTTGTTGCTGCCTGTTTATTATCATACCGTACTTTCCAAAGCACTTAGTACAATGCCTTGCACGCAGCAAGTGCTCGATAAATACGATTCAACGAATGGACGAAGAGGTCTGCTGGCTCTGTCGCGTCGTATTCTGCCAAGCGCTTAGTACAGTGCTCGGCATCTCTAGTCTCTTTTAATGACTGTCTCCCTTGTAGACTATGCATCTACCAACTCTGTTGTACTTTCCCAAGCGCTTAGTACGATGCTCGGCACACAGTAAGCATTCAGTAAATACCACTGACTGACTGACTGGCAAATAGATTCCCACATCTGAAGTCATTCTTTCCATCGGCATACGCTCACTTGAGTCTCACTCACCCTCAAATCCCTGTTGCTGTCACTGAAACAAATACGACATCGGATTTATAGACATAGAGTGATTCGTCCCCCATCCTTGATACCTAATAGTAGCACTTAATACTTTGAGACAACAGAAGAGGTATTTTAAATGACAGCAGCCATGAGCCTAGGGGGTCTATGCAATTTAGCAATATCTAGCAATTTCGCTATTGTATGCAACTGTTTATCACCTGGAGTTCATTAATGCCGAACTTTCTTTTTACAAATTACCTTCCCAACTTTTTAGGAAAATAGATTCGACCAGTGATCCAGGCATGACGAAAGTATTCGTAAACTCCGATCCGTTCGTTTTGATTGACTCTGAAGAGATGCAATCTCCTGACCAGAACAGCAACCGAGAACTCTCCATAACCGAAGACCCTTCAAAAGCACTTCAAGTCCTTCCAAAACCAAATCCAGGTAATGCATTGGAAGTATTTATTGGCTAGCCAAACACCGTGAAGCTTATTTTCCTGATTTTTGGTTCTCGCCTGGGCTGTGCCCACACACGACGGCTGAGTGAATGTAATTTTGAAAGGCTCCACAAGTTTCTTATTTGCAGCTCCATTGTTGGTCAGTCGGAAAGAGAAAGAGCGGTCAGAGAAGCTGAGTAAAGTACTTAGTTTGGTGGCGGTCAACTTTTCCCACATCTCGTCAGCTTTAATAGAGATAATAATAATGATAATAGTCGTGGTATTTGTTAATCAATCAATGGCAATATTGAGCCCTTACTGTGTGCAGAGCACTGTACTAAGCACTTGGGAGAGTACAATGCAGCAGAATTAGCAGACACGCTCCCCGCCCATAATGATCTTACAGGCTAGAGGGGAAGACTGACATTGATATGAGCAAATAAGTAATATGTGATATATAATTTAAAGATCAGTGCTGTGGGGTTGAGGCTGGGGTGAGTCAGATGTCCAAAGGTCACAGATCCAAGCGCACAGACAATGCAGAAGGGAGGGTGAGCCAGGGAAAAGAGGATTGAATCAGGGAAGGCCTCCCGGAGGAGATGTGACTTGAATACTGCTTTGAAGGTGGAGAGAGTAGCGATCTGGCGGATATGGAAGACGGGGGAGTTTCAGGCCGGGGGAAGGAGGTGGGAAAGGGGTCGGCGGAGAGAGAGACGAGATCGGGACACAGCGAGTAAACGGGCATGAGCGGGACTGTAGTAGATCACAGTCTAGGAAGGGAAACAGGTATTAAATCCCCATTTTGCAAGTGATGGAACTGAGGCCCAGAGACGTCAAGCAGCCCCCCCAGGCTCCCACAACAAGTTTAGTGGCCGAGCCAGGATTAGAACCCAGGGCCTCTGATTCCCAGCCTCTTGCTCCTTTAACTAGGCCGCACTGTTTTCACATCCCTCCACTGGCTGTGCGCGTTTCCTAGCGTGATCCACGTGTCCCATTGTAGGTTTCTCTGAGTCTCCCTTGGACTGTGACCGTGAAGGCCCTTTAAGGGTTGGATTTTTCTGCTTTTCTCCCTGCCATCTCCACAGTCTTGGGGCCTGCCTAGTAGACAGCTCTGAGAAGTGACCATTCTCTGCTCCTTTGTTGCTGAAGCTCTGGTGTGAAGTTGTCCGGAGATCGCCTTCGTCGGCGTCTTTGACCCCGCCGGGAGTCTGACGTTGAATTTTTTTTTACTAGCGTGGATGTGAAACTTTTCAATCCAAATATAACGTCAGCAAGCAGTTTCAAATATGCGGGCCAATGAACCTGGCTTTTTGACGGTGGTAATGGCGTGCAGGTTGTTCTCGCCGTACTGTTTAATTTCCTAAATTCCCCCCACCGTGTGAAGTACACTGTTGATTTCAGAGGTGCCCGGAAAGCGATGTGGCTTAGTGTAAAGAGCACGGGCCTGAGAGTTAGGAGGTCGTGGGTTCTAATCCCTGCTTCGCCACTTGCCTCCTGTGTGACCCTGGACGAGTCGCTTCACTTCTCCGTGCCTCAGTTTCCTCATCTGTAAAATCCATACTGGATAGAGGAGCAGCGTGGCTCAGTGGAAAGAGCCTGGGCTTGGGAGTCAGAGGTCATGGGTTCTAATCCCAGCTCCTCCACTTGTCTGCTGTGTAACTTTGGGCAAGTCACTTCACTTCTCTGTGCTTCAGTTACTTCATCTGTAAAGTGGGGATTTAGTCTGAAAGCCCCATGTGGGACAACCTGATTATCTTGTATCCCCTTAGAACAGTGCTTTGCACATAGTAAGTGCTTAACAAGTGCCATTATTATTATCATTATTATTATTATTGAGCATGGGCTTGGGAGTCAGTAGGTCATGGGTTCTAATCCTGTCTCCACCACTTGTCTGCTGCGTGACCTTGGGCAAGTCACTCCAACTTCTCTGTACCTCAGTTCCCTCATCTGTAAAATGGGGATTGAGACTGTGAGCCCCATGTGGGGCAGGGACTGTATCCACCCCAGTGTTTAGTACAGCGCCTGGCACATAGTGAGCACTTAAAAAACACAAGAATTATTATTATTACTTTAGACTGTTAGCTTGTGGGATAGGGGTTGTGTCTGACCTGATTTTCTTGTATCCACCCCAGTATTTAGTACAGCCCATCTGAAGCTCTTATCAAATACCACGGTTATTGTTATTGAGAGAGGATGTCTGTGGCCGTCTGTCTCCTTTGACTGTAATGCTCCCTCTCAAATACTATTATTAATAATAAGTTTCCACCACTCCTGAGACGCAAAAGGACTGTAAACAAAATTATGAGACCAAGAAAGATCACCTTTCAAGAAAATACTCCAAATAGCATTTATTTGGAACATAAATAAATGCTAAAGGAAAAAGAGGAGCGTTTGCCGAATGTACAAAACATAAAAATCTGACATCCTTAAGGTAGATTTTCACCATTTTTCATGAGTAATTTCAATAACTTACAGATCTTTTGATACGTGTAACTTCCTAATTGTAATTCCCCTTTTGTTTCATCCGCCGTTACCGAAGACAAAATCTTGAAGGACCGTTCGGCGGTAAATGAGAAGAGTCCGCCATCTACGCAAACCCCCTTGAGCAAACTGCCCTCAGAGGATCCCCTCCCCGAGAACAATGACCTTTCCAGGTACACCATTAGGGACCGTGGTTAATTACTTTTTAACAGTCAAAAGCTCTCCTATTTGCAATCCTCGTGTCGCCACGCTCCTCTTCGGTAAAAATGACTTGCCTGCTTACCCAGGGATTCTTCCGATCACTTAGCTTGAGTCCCTGTGGGGTCTTGGTAACTTTTTCCATCGATAGTATTTCTAATCACTGGTATGTATTGGGCACCAACTGTCTGCAGAGCACCGTGATAAGTGTTTAAACCTTTTCAACTCTGTCGGGGTGGACACCGTGATTCGCGAATACCTTCACACGGCAGTTGCAGGAACACTCTCACTGGCGCACCCCAAGAGTACCCCACTATTTTGTGGCCGCCATACCATGTCTTATAGATATGGTTCTTCACACCTCCCCCCCACACCCCAAAGGCCACGGAAGACATTCAGGGCTTAGCTACCCCCGCACCCGTGAGCTGATGCCCGCCGTTGGGAGGATATAATAATGATGGTATCCGTTAAGCGCTTACTACGTGCAAAGCGCCGTTCTAAGCGCTGGGGGGATACAAGGTGATCAGGTTGTCCCACATGGGGCTCCCAGTTTTTATCCCCATTTTGCAGATGAGGCCTCTACTCCATCCTAATCCTCCACCCTAATCCTGGAAAAACTATCCAACGTTGGCTTCACTGACACTGTCCCCTCCTGGTTCTCGTCCTATCTCTCTAGCCGCTCTTTTTCAGACTCTTTCGTGGGCTCCTCCTCTTCCTCCCACCCCCTAACTATGGGAATACGTTCAGTTCCGGGTCCCGTTCTATTTTCCACCCACACCCTCGCCCCAGCAGAATTCCTTGGCTCCCCCTCTAGACCGTAAGCTCGGTATGGGCAGGAACGGATCTGCTAATTCTGTCGTATTTTACTCTCCCCTTAGTAGAGTGCTCTGCACATAAATACAGACGATCGATCGGTTTGCTCCCCCGGCTTCAACTGCCATCTCTATGCCAGCGATTCCCGAATACGTCGCCAGCCGTGATCTCTCTCCTCTGCAGTCCTGCCCTTCCTCCCGCCTTTGGGACATCTGTACTTGGACGTTCCGCCAACACCTAAAACTTGATACGTCCGGAACAAAACTCCTCATCTTCTCACCCAAACCCTCTCCTCCCCCGACTTTCCCATCACTGCAGACGGCAGCGCCATCCTTCCTCTCTCTCAAGCCTGTAACCTTGGCGTTATCCCCGACTCATCTCTCTCATTTCACTCGTTCGATCGTATTTATTGAGCCCTTACTGTGTGCAGAGCACTGTACTAAGCGCTTCAGCTCACGTAGTCCATCTGCCACCAGATCCCGTCACTTCAACCTTCACAACAGAGAGAGAAGCGAGGAGTTTGTCTAGAAGGGCCACAGACGGTAAAATACGTCACAGATACGTACATAAAAGCCGAGGGTGGGGGAGTAGTGAATATCAAGAAGCATGGCCTAGTGGGAAGAGCAGCGGCTTGGGAGTCGGGATCGGGGTTCTAATCCTGACCCAGCCACCTGTCCGCCTTCACTTCTTTGTGCCTCAGTTACCTTATCTGTAAAATGGGGATGAAGACTGGGAGTCCCAAGTGGGACATGGATTTTGTCCAACATGATTATCTTTTATCTACCCCAGTGTCTGGCACATAGTAAGCACTTAAAAAAAATACCATTAAGCCCCCACCCCCCCAAAAAAAACTTTGTGTAAAAGCCATAGTTGGCTTAAAAGATAAATCAAGGTCAGTCCTGAGAGTAAACTCATTGTGCGTAGGGAACATGTCTGCCAATTCTGTTGTATTGTACCCTCCCCATTTTCACCTCAGCAGTCAAAATCAAAATTGCATGAAAGGCAGTAACAAACAGAGTCAAATAAAGTGTTTTGGGTTATCAATTAAACACGTGTTGTATCTGATTTATAGACATTCATTCATTCAATCGTATTGATTGAGCGCTTACTGTGTGCAGAGCACTGTACTAAGCGCTTGGGAAGTACACGTTGGCAACATATAGAGACGGTCCCTACCCAACAACGCTTCATTCCCCATCCTTAGCATTTGATCCTTTGAGACACCAGAAGGGCTGTTTTAATCACGGCACCCGTGAGCATTTGGGGACTGTCTAGCAATTTAGATATTGTACAGTATCACCTGGAGTTCATCAATCCAGAATATCCCTTTACACATTAACTTCCTAACTTTTTAGAAAACCAGATTCAGCTCATGAGGTTGGTAAAAAAAAGGAGAAAATCTTTCCAAGTTCAAATCCATCCCCTTCGATTGACGTTCGAGGGATGGATTTACCTGACCAGAATATCAAGCAAGAATGCTCAAAAGTCCGCCCAACACCATATCCAGGTAATGTATTTGAAATATTTCTTGGGTATCCAAATGTGAATTTCCCCCTGCCCCCCGCCACGATTTTCACTTCTGACAACAGCAGTGTCCACGCACAGCCAAATTAATTGCGAAGAAATGAATAAGGCTCCGCAGATTTCTCAGATGTCATAAGTATTTGCGGCCCCATTTTCCGTCAAATTCTGAGGACATCTGCGAAGCCCCACAAGCCGGTCAGCGCTGGGGTCTGAGAATGTCCCAAAATACAATCATTCGTCGGGCAACCATTCCGACATTATTATCCTCTTATTTGAACTATCCGCCTGGGACAATTTAAGGTTTAAAAAAAAAATCAACAAAAACTATCTGTTCAGAAATTTTAAATCCATCGTGTAGTTTGAGTATATCTTAACCCCCTTCAGAGGTAGAATTCCTTTCTAAAGTCACCCTTTTAAAACCGGCATATGATAAAATGTTTAAAATAAAAAACTTCTCAAATGCCATACTATGCCCTCCTCCCACCTTCCTAGATAGCATTGTTTGTTCGGTGATCTCACATTCACTTTTGTTCTTTCCCCCGAAAACCACCTCATTTCATCTCCTCCACAGCAAATTTTAATCCTCTGCCGCAGGTTCCCCAGTTTGGGATCTTTTAGCTCCTTCACCCAGCCGCAATAAAAATCCCTCGCCACCTGACATTCTTACAGCAGGTGTTCTTGATTTCTCTCCCTTTACATTCTGCTCTCGGGCCTGTTTTATGGCTGCATCTCACCTTCATGCTTTATCATGCTCTCACCTTTCCATGCATCACTAACCAACTGTTGTCTCTCTCCTCCTCATTTGGTTTGGGTGCATTCAAGTGCCTCAAAATCTCTTTTGCACCTTTCTCCAGCCCTCCTTCCCATTGCACACGCTGGCCCTGATTCTCTAACATCTCCTCGCGGTATTTTTTCCATAATGGCATTTGTTAAGCACTTTCTACGTGCCAGGCACTGTACTAAGCTCTGGGGTAGATGCAAGCAAATCAGGTTGGACATGTCCCACATGGGGTTTACAATATTAATCCCCATTTTACAGATGAGGTAACACGCGCAGAGAACTTGCCCAAGGTCACACAGCACATAAGTGGGGGAGCTGGGATTAGAACCCAGGTCATTATGACTCCAGGCCTGTGCTCTAATAATAATAATAATAATAATAATGGCATTTATTAAGTGCTTACTAGGTGCCAAACACTGTTCTAAGCGCTGGGGAGGTCACAAGGTGATCAGGTTATCCCACGGGAGGGCTCACAGTCTTCATCCCCATTTTCCAGATGAGGTAACTGAGGCCCAGAGAAGTGAAGTGACTTGCCCAAAGTCACACGGCTGACGGTTGGCGGAGCCAGGATTTGAACCCCTGACCTCTGACTCCAAAGCCCAGGCTCTTTCCACTAGACCACACTGCTTCTTGCAGTATTATATTATACTCTCTCAAGTGTTTAGTTCAGTGCTCTGCACACAGTGAGCACTCGATAAATGCGACCGATTGCAGTAGCATCCTCTCCTGAGACTCCACGTTTGCCCGGGTTATCGTTCCCCATCTCCTTATCTTTTGGTCGACATCTCATCTGTAGCCTTCTAGGCTCTCTCCTCTCCAACGCCTTTGTTATTCCTGCTTAGTCTGTGCAGAGCACTGTACTAAGTGATTGGGAGAGGATAAGAGAGTAAGGAGACAGGATCCCTGCCTTCAGGGAGTTTCCAAAAAACACTCCTTCCCCTCTGCTTTCAAATCCGTCCATGGGTCTCCTAGCATAAAAAAAACACCTCAACCCCACTGCGTCATCCGGTTACTGACCTATTTCCCTCTTACCATTCCTTAGGACAGTGCCCAGTTCAGCTTAGTATGGTGCCCGACACGTAGTAAGCGCTTAGCAAATACCATTATTATTATTCCTGTCCCAAATTCCTCCTGTTTATTGTCATATTGTGCTTTCCCAAGCACTTAGTACAGTGCTCTCTGCACACGGTAAGTGCTCAGTAAATACGACTGAAGGACTGAATGAATGCACCGACATTTTCAAGGACCTTATTGAATGCAAATCACGGGGTAGGGTGCTACTCAAGACATGGTTCATTTAGGACACATGCAAGTGGAAAAAGAAAAGGAAGAGTTTCTGCCAAACGTACAGCATAGAACCAAGCGTTCTTAAAGTTGATTTGAACAACCTTTCATGATTTCAGTAACCCGCTGGAGCTGATTCCTTCGTGATCCCTGGAATTGGCTAATCGTCATCCCCGTTTCGTTTCAGGTCTCTTTATTGACGAGGAAATGATTTTCAAGAGTAACATGGCAGGGTATCAGAAGTGGCTACCTTTTATGAAAACCTTCTTGATCCAAATCCAGGGATACGTGATGATGGATCCCGCCCCAGAATCCCAACAAAACCATTTCAGGTATTCAGATGCTGTAATTACTAAGTGTCTCTTCTGTGTGGAACCCTTGTGAGGTGGTCAATGCCTTTGGCTGGAATGGGAGGATATAGCAAATGCCTTAGTAGTGAGTCTCTTCTCATTCCTGTGGCTTTCCACATTTAGGCTACTCAATCGCTCTCTGGTTATGAACTGATAATCACGGTTGATTTGGTGAGGAGGTTTCGACAGCAGCAGTCGTTGTACGGAGAAATCTTCAATGCGTTCCGAGAAAAAAACACGTTATTCCTAGGCTTCCACCTGAACCCTGGTTTCCCACCCACGAAATATCGTTCTACGTCCCTTAACAGGTCCCCTGAGGCGACACCATCCACAGGTGATGATGATGATGATGGCATTTCTTAAGCGCTTACTATGTGCAGAGCACTGGTCTAGGCGCCGGGGAGGTTACAGGGTGATCAGTCTTTTAGACTGTGAGTCCACTGTCTTTTAGACTGTGAGCCCACTGTTGGGTAGGGACTGTCTCTGTATGTTGCCAATTTGTACTTCCCAAGCGCTTAGTACAGTGCTCTGCACAAAGTAAGCGCTCAATAAATACGATTGATGATGATGATCAGGTTGTCCCACGGGGGGCTCACGGTCTTCATCCCCATTTTACAGATGAGGTAACCGAGGCCCAGAGAATAAGGATAGTAATAATAATGACATTTATTAAGCGCTTACTATGTGCAAAGCACCGTTCTACGCGCTGGAGGGGGGTTACAAGGTGATCAGGTTGTCCCACGGGGGGGCTCACAGTCTTAATCCCTATTTTCCAGCTGAGGTAACCGAGGCCCAGAGAAGTGAAGTGACTTGCCCAAAGTCACCCAGCTGACAATTAGTGGAGCCGGGATTTGAACCCATGACCTCTGACTCCAAAGCCCGGGCTCTTTTCCACTGAGCCACGCTGCAGGTCCCCGGCAGTTCACCTTGCTAGCCACAGTCTCGGCGAAAACCTATTGTTAACTTCTTTTCCTTACGGGAACAGAATAGGATTTGACCCCACTCCCTCTCTAAAGCCTTCTATATCCACTTTTCGAGCTCTTGCCTCTGTGTGAGCCCGTCGTTGGGTAGGGACCGTCTCTATATGTTGCCAACTTGTACTACCCAAGCGCTTAGTACAGTGCTGTGCACACAGTAAGCGCTCAATAAATACGACTGAATGAATGAATGACCCATCCCTCCCCTACAACTGGCTGGGATCCAGCTAATATCATCACCACGTCTGATGTGTTGTTTAAAATAGCCTTTCCTTCTGGAGAGCTCAACAAGGAGTAAGCAGTTTGTAGATGCGAGAGGTTTCTAGAAACTTGGAGTTATCCGGGGGTTTGAGCTAACCAATCAATCAATCAATCGTATTTATTGAGCGCTTACTGTGTGCAAAGCACTGTACTAAGCGCTTGGGAAGTACAAGTTGGCAACATATAGAGACAGTCCCTACCCATCATAGCCCCTGTCCAGAATCTGGTGATGTCGTGTGGATGCTTAGAAGTCCTCAAGGGACGCACCCTAACCCTCACCAGAGATGTGTTTAGCTTCTTGACTCTTAATAGGGCCCCCCAGCCCAGTTCCTCCAACAGCACAATAATAATAATAATAATAATAATGGCATTTGTGAAGCACTTACTATGTGCCAAGCACTGTTCTAAGCGCTGGGGAGGTTACAAGGTGGTCAGGCTGGCCCACGGGGGGCTCACAGTCTTAAACCCCATTTTACAGATGCGGGAACTGAGGCACAGAGAAGTTAAGTGACTTACCCAAAGTCACGCAGCTGACAGTTGGCGGAGCCGGAACTCGAACCCATGACCTCTGACTCCAAAGCCCGGGCTCTTTTCCACTGAGCCGCGCTGCTTCTCTAATCCGAATTATCCTCCAAATCTCTCACCTGGAAGCAGTAACACCCCGTGGCTTCTGACAGTATGGGCATGGGAATACCGGACACCGACATTTTGGCGGGAAAGAGTGACAAGGACAGATAAGAACTTAAAACTCTAAGATTCCCTGCACGCAAAATCCTCTGATCCTGTCATTAAAATTGACACTTCACCTTGACACACACACTCTAAGCTCTGGGGTAGATACAAGTTCATTAGGTTGGACACGGTCCCTGTCCCGCACGGGGCTCGCAACCTAAGAAGACGTGAGGAGTTTTTTTGGTTGGTTCGGTTGGTTTTCTTCCTTGTTTTTAGCCAGTCTTGACGCCTGCTCGTCGCCTTATCCCGTTTTGCCTCACCTGTTGATGATTCCGTTTTGTCATCCATCGGCTACGACCTCGGTCTTGGAAATCAGCTCGCTTCGCTTGCCAGACGTCTGCCTATCCCACATCAGCGTGTTCCCGTCCCGGGTCTCCGCCTGGGCCGGCCTTCGCTTTCAAATTCCGACACGCGGTCCCACCGCGCTTCCGTTGCCCCCGGCCCCAGATCCGGTCCAGGTTGCCGGGGCACGCCGAGTCGAACTCTTACGATCGCGTCTCAGGAGAGTCGGGTCGAAGAATAAAAATCGTAACTGCGAAGGATCTCGAGTGTCCTTTTATGGACCATCATAATTCCAACACTATAAGACGGGGATCAGGAGAAAGATGTCGAAAGCATATGGGAGTAATAATTGTCAACGAAACTCTGGAGAACGGGCGTCTGTGTTTGCCTCTGAGGCCGTGGGACTGGCTTAAAGAAATAGGAGAGTTGTGGCACTCTTGTGTAGGAAAAAATGAATGGAAGGGTAAAAATTACTTTTCCATTCCACGTCTTTGGTTTACGGGGGAATTCATCTTAAATCGTCCGGACTGTGAGCCCCTCGTGGGCGGGGATTGTCTCTCTCTGTTGCTGAATTGTACTTTCCAAGCGCTTAGTACAGTGCTTTGCACACAGTAAGCACTCGATAAATACGACTGGATGCAATCTAGGGTCGTCCTTGTTTTAAAGCAATGCGGTATTGAAGCAATAGTCGGTTTCCCTCAGAATCGTCATCTGCTGTGTTTAAAATGAGGAATGACGGGTTGCGTGTGTGTGGGTTTTTTTTTTCCAAGGGAGCCTGTGGCTTTTCCGAGCATTCCGGAAGTCTGTGAGAACAAAGTGGAATCAGACACGTTTAAAGAGAGATTTTGTGGACAACCACAAAAAGAGGTATTCTAAAAGTCTTTTTTTTTTCAATCTAACGATTATTACCTAATGATGTTATTGTAAAAGTATTATATGGCTGGTATTGGAAGACATTGGTACTCACTCCTTCCCCCGGTTGCATTTCTGTACCGTCTTTAAACCCTGTTACTTCCCCCTACCTGGAATTTACTGTAGTAAATTCTTTTTGAAGGCAGGGATTATGCCTGCTAACTCTATTATGCTCTCCCAAGTGCTCAGTACAGTGCTTAGCCCCATTTGAGCACTCAGTAAATACTATAGACTGATTGGGTCCATTCTCCCTGTGGTAGAAACACCCTCCAGGGTAAAAAAAAAAAAAAAAAAAGCATTGGAGGCACACTGCCAACCTGGCGGTCTACGCGTAATAATAATAGTAATTCTGGTATTTGTTAAGCGCTTACTCTGTGCCAACCACTGTTCTAAGCACTGAGGGAAATACAAGGTCATCACGTTGTCCCACGTGGGGCTCCCAGGCTTCACCCCCATTTTCCAGATGAGGCCCAGAGAAGAGAAGTGACTCGTCCAAGGTCACACTGCAGACAAGCGGCAGAGCCCGGATTTGAACCCATGACCCGGGCTCTTTCCACTGAGCCACGCCGCAAGCGGGCATTATGAGAAGCAGCCCTCTCTATTCACCAAAGATACAAACACGAAGAAAAATATGAAGGGGCGTTTCGATAGGCCTCCTGTAGTACTTGTCCTGGTTCACTTCAGAGTCCGTGAGGCGGCTCGGACGACGCATTTAAGCATCATTAAGGGATTGGTCTGAAAACACGTAAAGCACGCGTGCAGAAGAGATTAAAGACTTCCCCTTTGAGTCCAATACACTCGCCGTTGAAAAATTCTAGCGCTCTTCGTAGAAATGCCTTGGCATTGTTCTCCGTTGCCTTTTTTCCAAGGATTTCAGAGCGTTTCACGGGTATTATTGCAGCAATCGTCGCAATGTCCTAATGAGACAGGTGGAGCAAGGATCATCCCCCAGAGAATATAGCTATGAAAACCGTAGCCCGGAAAGGTTGATCCAGCCCATCAGAGGTCGATTCCTGGACTCGGATTCCATGGATCATTTTTTACCATTTTTGTGTACCAAAATGTGAAAAAAATCCATCCTACGTGTGTGCAAATACGTGCTTAATTTCCGTATCCCTAAATCCGACCCTATCCCGGTGTCGCCCCACTGTGAGAGGGAGATTGGGTCGTAGTATGCCGGGGAAGAGGGGAGGAAGGAAAGGAAGGAGCTAGTTGTGTCTCTGCGCATTTGTATTGCTTCGGCAGACATGGTCCCAAGTGGAAATGGCTCAGGGGTGCCCGGAGCGGATTGGAAGAACGTGGAAGTCAGCTCTGTGAAAAGGTAGTTCAGGAAGGAAAACGGCTGAGGTTGCCTTCATCGCGGGCTCTAAAGCCTAATCAATCAATCAATCATATTTATTGAGCGCTTACTATGTGCAGAGCACTGTACTAAGCGCTTGGGAAGTACAAATTGGCAACATAATCGTTTTTAGAACCGATTATAAACTTGATTTTGATGCTGTGTCCGTCCACAGGCATATTTGGCTCACGACTGGCTCCCTGGCCATTTCTTTGGAATCCGTGCCGTCTCACCTTTTCTTTAAAAAATACTCTTCGCCTCGGTCTAAATGAAAATTGTACGAATTCTCGAGGCCTGGCGAAGGAACGGCGAGTCGGATGGGCCTGGGTTCATTCATCCATTCAGTTGTATTTATTGAGCGCTTACCGTATGCAGAGCACTGTACTAAGCGCTTGGAAAGTACAATTCTGCAACAGAGACAGTCCCTACCCAACAATGGGCTCCCAGTCTAGAAGGGAGAGACAGACAACTAATCTCAGCTCCGCCAGTTGTCTGCTGTGTGACCTTGGGCAAGTCACATCAATTCTGTGCCTCGGTTACCTCATCTGGAAAATGGGGATTAAGACCGTGAGCCCTATGCGGGACAGGGACGATGACCAACCTGATTAACCCCAGCGCTTAGAACAGAGCCTGGCGCATAGTAAGCACTTTACAAATACATAAAAAATATGATTTTAAATCCATAACCATTAATGATTTGGGGTTTTGCCATTCATTTGTTTCCTAGTAATTCCTCTTCTATGTCTACCTTTTCAGCCGTCTATTTTACCGACTACATCAAAATCCACGAAGGCTGCAGATCTGAAGCAAGCTGATACTCTGTCAGCCTCAGAATTTAAGGTGCCAGAAAAAATAAGCCGTATAGTTAGAAATAAAGAGCGCAACAAAACAGGTAAAAATCCATTTTCTGACATGTTACGTATAAAACCACTGAATGAAACATGCCGCATAATTAGCAGATATTAAAACTTTTCTCCGAGAATGCCTATATTCTAAGATAATAATGGCATTTGTTAAGCGCTTACTGTGCGCAAAGCGCTGTTCTAAGCGCTGGGGAGGTTACAAGGTGATCAGGTTGTCCCACGGCGGGGTGCGGGGGGTTAACAGTTTTAATCCCCATTTTCCAGATGAGGTAACTGAGGCACAGGGAAGTTAAGTGACTTGCCCGAAGTCACACAGCTGACAATTGGCGGAGCTGGGATTTGAACCCGTGACCTCTGACTCCAAAGCCCAGGCCACGCTGCTTCTCTATATAGATAGATATCATCATCATCATCATCAATTGTATTTATTGAGCGCTTACTGTGTGCAGAGCACTGTACTAAGATATATACAGATATAGGTATATATATCTACCCCAGCGCTTAGAACAGTGCTTGGCACAGAGTGCTTAACAAGTACCATTATCATTATTATTATTATCATTAGGTCAGCGGGGGAGAGAGAAGAACACGGCAAAGGAAGTAAATCGGCTTAAGGAGAACCAAGAAAAAGGCAAGTACCGATAGCCAGGAGTTTCTACTTGACGCAGAGATGAACCATTAAGGGTGTTCAGCGCTTAGAACAGTGCTTTGCACATAGTAAGCGCTTAACAAATGCCGTCGTTATTATTATTGAGGACTGGGGAGACGTGGGTAGAACTGTGTTTTAGGAAGATGATCCGCGCAGCAGGGTGAAATTCAACCCGGAAAGGGAAGAGCCTGGAGAGATGTACCTATCTATAAATTATAAATCATTTATTTCTATTAATGTCTGTCTCGCCCTGTAAACCGTGAGCCGGGGTGGGGCGGGGACCTTGTCTACCAACTCTGTTATCCGTCCTCTCCCCAGTGTGTATTACAGTGCTCAGCACACAGGAAAGCGCTCAATAAATACCAGCGATCGGTTATATAAATGGAAAGGGTTTTCTCAGATCCCCAAGGTGCCCGTTATATCCCATTAGGGATATAGACGGTATCCTCAGATACCCGTGAATTCTGTTTTTACAGTGGAAAGAGCGCGGGCTTTGATGATGATGATGATGGCATTTATTAAGCGCTTACTACGCGCGCAAAACACCGTTCTAAGCGCTGGGGAGGTTACAAGGTGATCAGGTTGTCCCGCACGGGGCTCACAGTCTTCATCCCCATTTTCCAGATGAGGTCACCGAGGCCCAGAGAAGTGAAGTGACTTGCCCACAGTCACCCAGCTGACAACTGGCAGAGCTGGGATTTGAACCCACGACCTCTGACTCCAAAGCCCGCGATCTTTTCCACTGAGCCACGCTGCTTCTCTCTGGAGTCAGAGCTCTCAGTAGGACGTACTCCTTGCCCACGAAGAGTTTACAGTCCAGATCTTTGAGAATCCACAGAATTTTTCAAAACTCTGTGATGGAAATATGAGCAAAAACATGTTCTTATTAAAGAATGCATGAATCTCCATGGACTCTCTTGAAAAACGTACGCCGTGGTATTCACTTCATAATAATAATGGCATTTATTAAGCGCTTACTAATGTGCCAAGCAATTTTCTGACATGTTACGTATCAAACCACTGAATAAAACGTGCCACATAATTAGCAGATATTAAAACTTTTCTCCGAGAATGCCTATATTATAAGATAATAATGGCATTTATTAAGCGCTTACTAATGTGGAAAGCACTGTTCTAAGCGCTGGGGAGGTTACAAGGTGATCGGGTTGTCCCACAGGAGGCTCACGGCCTTAATCCCCATTTTCCAGATGAGGTAACTGAGGCCCAGAGAAGTGAAGTGACTTGCCCAAAGTCGCACTGCTGACAATTGGCAGAGCCGGAATTCGAACCCAGGACCTCTGACTCCAAAGCCCGGGCTCTTTCCACTGAGCCATGCTGCTTCTTTACCCACTAAGTACTTACTGGGTGCTAGGCACTGTGCTAAGTGCTGGGGTCATCTGATCAGACATCATCCCTGTCTCACCCAGGGATCGCAGTCTAGGAGGGAGGATGGGTGTGATAATAATAACGATGGTATTTATTAAGCACCTACTATCTGCCAGGCACTGTACTGAGCGATAGAAGAGAAGGGTAAGAATGAGGGTAGGGAAGCAGCATGGCTCAATGGAAAGAGCCCGGGCTTTGGAGTCCGAGGTCATGGGTTCAAATCCCGGCTCCGCCAATTGTCCGCTGTGTGACTCTGGGCAAGTCACTTCACTTCTCTGGGCCTCAGTTCCCTCATCTGGAAAATGGGGATGAAGACTGTGAGCCCCCCGTGGGACAACCTGATCACCCGGTAACCTCCCCCCGGCGCTTAGAGCAGCGTTTTGCACATAGTAAGCGCTTAACAAATGCCATTAGGATTTTAGACTGTGAGCCCACTGTTGGGCAGGGACTGTCTCTATGTGATGCCAATTTGTACTTCCCAAGCGCTTAGTACAGTGCTCTGCACATAGTAAGCGCTCAATAAATACGATTGATTGATTGATTGATTAGGATCATTACAAGCCGAGTTGGGCGCGATCCCTGTCCCCCGTGGGGCTCACAGTCTCAGCCCCGGTTTTACAGATGCGATAACTGAGGCCCAGAGAGGCGATGTGACCTGCCCAAGGTCACACAGCAGGCAAGTGGCGAACCTTGGGGCTCTATCCATCAATCCATGCTGCTTCTCAAGTCCGAGAGGCTACAAGACAGTGGTTCTCTTTTTTGGCTCACCTCCGTCCCACCGGGGACCGTGGGGGCATTATGGGCATATGCCCACCCGGCTTCCCCTAAAAGCCAGTAGTTTCACTCCCCGGCAAACCGGCAAGGGCGGACAGCCGTAACTAGCCGGCGCTCAGCTCTTCCGAACCAACAGCCGTGTCTTCCTTCCTCCCCTGGCCGGGAATGCCGTCCCTCCGCACATCCGCCAAGCCGGCTCTCCTCCTCCCTTCAAAGCCCTATTGAGAGCTCTCCCCTCCTCCAGGAGGTCTTCCCAGACTGAGCCCCCTTTTTCCTCTCCTCCTCCCTCCCTCCTTCCCCTCCCCACAGCCTGGATATATGTCTGTCCAGATTTACTGTTAATTTTACTTGCACATATTTCATTTTCTTAATGATGTGCATCTAGGTTTATTTCTATTTCTTGCGATGACACCCGTCCACGTGTTTTGTTGCCCGTCTCCCCCTTCTAAACCGGGAGCCCGCCGTCGGGTAGGGACCGTCTCTACGCGTTGCCGACTTGCGCTTCCCAAGCGCTTAGTACGGTGCTCTGCGCACGGGAGGCGCTCAATAAATACGACCCAACGAATGAATCCCTCAACCGTTCGTTCCGGGGTGTATCTCGAAAGTCCGGGCCGCTCAGTCTCGCTGCGGCGCGAGGACGGCTTTTTGCGATGCTGCCGCGGTGCCCGCCCAGTTTGTCGGTGAAACGAAAATTGTGAAGTGAAATTTTTGAAGTACAATCCTCCCTAAAGACAAAGGCGATTTGCGAAGCTTATTAAAGCTTCCTGAGAGCCCGTGTTGCCCTCTAGTGAACGTTAACTCGAGATCCGCGTCGATTATAAATAGAAGTGATGGATAAATACATCTCTATTTTCCTTGGTGAGTTTAGTCATAAAAGAATATCCGTTCATTCAATCGTATTTATTGAGCGCTTACTGTGTGCAGAGCACTGGACTAAGCGCTTGGGAAGTCCAACTTGGCAACCTATAGAGACGGTCCCTACCCGACAGTGGGCTCCCAGTCCAAACCCTAGAGGAGGCCCAAATTGGGGATCTTTCGGGGACCGAACTACAGGAGAAAGACGATTTGAAGGAGAGAAAGTTTCTTGCCACTCCAATGATGCTTCAGAGAAACAGCGTGGCTCAGTGGAAAGAGCTCGGGCTTGGGGGTCAGAGGTCATGGGTTCTCGTCCCGGCCCCGCCACGTGTCTGCTGTGCGACCTTGAGCAAGTCGCTTCACTTCTCTGAGCCTCGGTTCCCTCATCTGGAAAATGGGGGTGAAGACCGGGAGCCCCCCGTGGCTCAGGGGAAAGAGCCCGGGCTTTGGGGTCAGAGGTCATGGGTTCAAATCCCGGCTCCGCCTATTGTCAGCTGGGTGACTTTGGGCAAGTCACTTCACTTCTCTGGGCCTCGGTTACCTCATCTGGAAAATGGGGATTAAGGCCGTGAGCCTCCTGTGGGACAACCTGATCACCTTGTAACCTCCCCAGCGCTTAGAACAGTGCTTTGCACATTAGTAAGCGCTTAATAGATGCCATCATCATCATCACGTGGGATAACCTGGTCACCTTGTATCCCCCCCAGCACTTAGAACAGTGCTTGGCACATAGTAAGTGCTTAACAAATGCCAGCATTGTTGTTGTAATAATGATTATCGTCTTTATAATAATAATAATAATAACGACGATGATGGTGATGCTTAACAAATGCCATCATTGTTGTTGTAATAACGATTATCTTCTTTATAACAATAATAATGATGATGGCATTTGTTAAGCGCTTACTATGTGCCAAGCACTGTTGTAAGCCCTGGGGGAGATACAAGGTAATCAGGTTGTCCCACGTGGGGCTCCCAGTCTTCACCCCCATTTTCCAGACGAGGGAACTGAGGCCCAGAGACGTGAAGTGACTTGCCCACAGTCACACAGCCAATAAGCGGCGGAGCCGGGATTAGAACCCACGACCTCCGGCTCCCAAGCCACGCTGAGGTAGTTACCGCGCTGCACGAATGATAATCCAACCCCGCGTGACTCTTGCCGAGCATCTCCCTCTCCCAGACTAATATAACTGCCCCAAACCACCATCTTCCCTGGCTCAGCTCACTTACTTGGTGTCGTTTCTGACTCCTTTCCATCTTTTACCAGTCGGAGTCAGTCTATCACTAAATCCTTGCTGGTTTTCCTCCACATTTCCTGAATTCACCCCTTTTGGCCTAAACAGTCCTCCTCACTTCCCTCCAATTACCGCATCGGTCTCCTCACCGGTCTCCCTCCCTCAAACCTCTCCCCACTTCGGTCTGTGCAACACACGCTGCAGCCTAGATCCTTTTTCTATAACGCCAGTCACTCCCCTTCTGTCCACCTCTCACAAACCTCTCAGTCAAATGGAAACATCTTTCCGTTGGCTTCAAGTTTCTCCATCCGCCGTCTCCATCGACTGCTCCCTAGCCTGCCCTTTTTGCTCCTTTCGAGATCCAGCTGGGAGCGTCCCTTGCCTCCGACCCCTCGCTCACGATCTTTGCCCCGTCTGTGAATTCCCTTCCCTTCCAACCTGCCAGGCCGGAGCTCTTCCCATTCTTGGAGCCCTTTTGAAATCCCACTCCCATCAGGAAATATTCACCAATTAATCTCCCCCCCCGCGGGTCCCTGCCAACTCGACGGCCCCCCTCGGCGTGTGTGTTGGGTGCTGTTGATGATGATGATGGTATTTGTTAAGCGCTTACTATGTGCCGGGCCCCGTTCTAAGCGCTGGGGGAGAATCGAGGTAATCGGGTTGTCCCAGCCCACCGTGAGCATCCGGTAAACGCGATTGTAACGCGCAAACGCTAATATTCACGCTCAAAATCTAAAAATACCTGGGCTGCAAAAGCACTTCTGTCATTTACTGTGTAAGCACCCAGGCGGCCTCCCGTCTCAGGGACCATCTTCGCCGTTAATACGGTTCCAATATGGACAGAGACCCCCCCAATAGTCTTCGGATAAATCCCCCAGCACTAGGAATGGAGTTTTTCTGGCTCCCAAGCACTGAGACGGCCCCCCTTGATGCCCCAAAGTAATCCTGCCTCTACTTTATGTGCGTTTTTAAAGACGGCAGGGATTGCGCTATGTTGAGCACAAAACGATTAAGTAAAAGCCTGCTTGAGTGATTTATTGTGGGTGTGACCGTTTGGGGCTGAGGTCAGATGGAATCTTTTTTTTAATAGGGTTGGAAAATCGGTCTCTGGGCATTAAACAGACACATCCAGCTCATGCAAATGAACCCCCGAAGAACATAAATTATCCAAAGAAGTTGGAGAGTACCGTCATTTACGTTGAAATAAAAGCATCAGGTACGTTTGGAGCTTTTCAGGCGGGCTGGAGGGGAGGGGGATGTTTAAACTCCGTTTATCGTTTTTTGATTGTTGCTCTGCCGTCACTGTTATCTCTAGATTTTTGCCTGCGTGAATTCTTTCTCGTAAAGTCTCTGTCCCAGGGAAACCGGCGTATTTCACTGCATCCCATTTTGTTTCTGCAGAGTCACGAACTGTGTCACCCAGGAAGGAAAGCTCTGTTCCCTGTTATCGCCAGGGGTGGCTAACCTGGTAAAGGCATGCCTAGTCTTTGGTGATGGTTTATAAAGGCGAAGTTGCTTCTTAGGATTCCTTTATTCAATCGTATTTATTGAGCGCTTACTGTGTGCAGAGCACTGTACTAAGCGATGGCATTTCCCCGGGGAGAAATCCCACAGAAGCAACTTTTATGTTACAAAAACACAAAAATCCTCGACTTCCCTCCAAGTTTACGTCACCCGGCCTCCAAAACCGGTCTGATCCCCAGGGGGATGAACAATCAGACATAGGTTTTGGCCGCGGAGAAGGTGTTCTCCCCTTGTCCTTTGTCCTGACGTTTCACTTTTATACGAAACCTACCTGAAACACCTTCTCCGCGTCCTCTATTACCACCGATAAGATGAAGAGCTAAAAAAGAAAGGGAGAATCTGCATTTTCTTGACCCTGACGTTTCACTTTTATACGAAACCTACCTGAAACACCTTCTCCGCGTCCTCTATTACCGATGATAAGATGAAGAGCTAAAAAAGAAAGGGAGAATCTGCCTTTTCTTGACCCTGGCTCCGGACTTGCTCTCTCACTTTTACTTACGTTCACTGTATTTGTTGTATCTACGCCAGTCTTGGCACATAGTAAGCACTTGACAAATACCAGGATTATTAATAATATTTGAAGTAGCAAACACTTAACAAGTACCAGAATTATTCGTATTATCCGAAGCACTGGGGTAGCGACGAATCCCCCTTTGATTGACCGATCCCAAAGGAAAACTGGGCCTCGTTGGAAAACAACGTCAGGCGCTGCAGACGTCAGTTATGACGACACAGATAACAGTGGTCTTTCTTGAGCGCGTTTTCTGTGCCAGACACTCTGCTAAACGCTGGGGCGGCTACAAGCGAATCGGTTTGGGTGCAGTCCCTGTATCGCGTTTTACAGCTGAGGTAACTGAGGCACAGGGGAAGGGAAATGACTTCCCCACAGTCCCACAGCAAATCAGTGGCGGAGCTTCCTGTGCCCTAGGCCCGTGCTCTCTCCACTACGCCGTGCTGCTTCTCACAAGGGACAGAAATTCCTAAATTCCTGGTCTGCAGAGTGAAGTACGAACCGGAGCGGGGAGAGACGGGAGGCAGGGAGGTCGGGAAAGGAGGCCGATACAGTAATCAAGGCGGGATAGGAGAAAGTGAAGCAGCGTGGCTCAGTGGAAAGACCCCGGGCTTTGGTGTCAGAGGTCACGGGTTCAAATCCCGGCTCCACCAATTCATTCAATCGTATCTATCGAGCGCTTACTGTGTGCAGAGCACTGTACTAAGCAATTAATAATAATAATGATGGCATTTATTAAGCGCTTACTACGTGCAAAGCACGGTTCTAAGCGCTGGGGAGTTTACAAGGTGATCAGGCTGTCCCACGTGGGGCTCCCAGTCTTCATCCCCATTTTCCAGATGAGGGAACTGAGGCCCAGAGAAGTGAAGTGACTTGCCCAAAGTCACCCAGCTGACAAGTGGCGGAGCCGGGATTTGAACCGATGACCTCTGCCTCCAAAGCCCGGGCTCTTTCCACTCAGCCGTGCTGCGTGACTTTGGGCAAGTCACGTCACTTCTCTGGGCCTCAGTTCCCTCATCTGGAAAATGGGGATGAAGGCTGGGAGCCCCCCAGGGGACAACCCGATCGCCTTGTAGCCTCCCCAACGCTTAGAACAGTGCTTGGCACGTCGTGCTTAATAACTGCCATTATAATTATTATTATTAACACGGTAGCAGTTTGAATACAGTGCTCTGCACATAGTAAGCGCTCAATAAATACGATTGATGATGAATGGAGAGGCAAGGGCGGATTTTAGCAACCGACAGATTCTCCGTTCTTCAGTAGCCTGCCGGCGAGGGAAAAAAGGGAGATTCCAAGAGTTTCCACACTCAGCTCTCTCCCCTTTCTTTTCAAAGACAGAGGGTGAACCCGTGAAGACAGTTGTCTTCTGCGTTGTCTTACCTGCCACTTGCCCGCTCGTGGCTCAGTGGCCAGAGCCCGGGCTTTGGAGTCCGAGGTCGTGGGTTCAAATCCCGGCTCCGCCGACCGTCAGCTGGGGGACTTTGGGCCACTCGCTTCAATCAATCAATCAATCGTATTTATTGAGCACTTACTATGTGCAGAGCACTGTACTAAGCGCTTGGGAAGTACAAATTGGCATCACATAGAGACAGTCCCTACCCAACAGTGGGCTTCACTTCTCTGGGCCTCAGGTACCTCACCTGGAAAATGGGGATGAAGACCGGGAGCCCCCCGTGGGACCACCTGATCACCTTGGAACCGCCCCAGCGCTTAGAGCAGTGCGTCGCGCATAGCAAGTGCTTAACGAATGCCGTCGTTGTTATTATTGTTATCACAGTGGGGCTCAGTCGGTGGATGGTATTTATTGAGCGCCTACAGTACGAAGCGCTTGGGAGAGTACCCTGTAACAGACACAACAACAAGCTTACGGTCTGGAAGGGGGGAGATGTGAGAGAAACGACAGATTTCGGCTTGACCGTTTCCCCGTCATTGACTCAAAATCCTCTTTTTGACAGCCAGCCAATGTGACGCATACGCTCTCCTAGAGGCATCGGCCACCCCGCTCATGAGAGAGCTCACAGACCTCGCTGTCCTGTCTGAAGAAAACGGGAATTTCGCCACCGTCACCTTTGACCAAGTCAGAGTTTTCCTACAGCTGCAGGAGAAGAAAGTCAATGCTAATTTACAGCAAAGTAAGTGCAAGGAAAAAGCCGGACTCTTTCCGGATTAGAAAACGGGAATTTTGCCGCCCTCACCTTTGACCAAGTCAGAGTTTTCTTACAGCTGCAGGAGAAGGAAGTAAATGCTGTTTTACGGCAAAGTGAGTGCAAGGAAAAAGCCGGACTCTTTCCGGATTAGAAAACGGGAATTTCGCCGCCGTCACCTTTGACCAAGTCAGGGTTTTCTTACAGCCGCAGGAGAAGGAAGTAAATGCTGTTTTACGGCAAAGTGAGTGCAAGGAAAAAGCCGGACTCTTTCCGGATTAGAAAATGGGAATTTTGCCGCCCTCACCTTTGACCAAGTCAGAGTTTTCTTACAGCTGCAGGAGAAGGAAGTAAATGCTGTTTTACGGCAAAGTGAGTGCAAGGAAAAAGCCGGACTCTTTCCGGATTAGAAAATGGGAATTTCACCGCCGTCACCTTTGACCAAGTCAGGGTTTTCTTACAGCCGCAGGAGAAGGAAGTAAATGCTGTTTTACGGCAAAGTGAGTGCAAGGAAAAAGCCGGACTCTTTCCGGATTAGAAAACGGGAATTTCGCCGCTGTCACCTTTGACCAAGTCAGGGTTTTCTTACAGCTGCAGGAGAAGGAAGTAAATGCTGTTTTATGGCAAAGTGAGTGAAACGAAAAAGCCGAACTCTTTCTGGATTAGCTTTCTAACCTACCTCCAGAAGCCACGTGGCTCAGCGGGGAAGAGCCAGAGGTCGCGGGTTCAAATCCCGGCTCCGCCGCTTGTCGGCTGTGTGACCTTGGGCAAGCCACAGCTTCTCTGGGCCTCAGTGACCTTATCGGTAAAATGGGGATGAAGCCCGTGAGCCCCCCGTGGGGCAACCTGATCACCTTGTCTCCCCCCCAGCGCTTAGGACAGTGCTTCGCACAGAGTAAGCGCTTAATAGATGCCTTCTTGCATCCATTCCTGGCACTGCAGCGTGCGTAATGGCAACTCAATCGCGCGCCTTTCTACACTCTGTTCTCTGTAAAATACGCGAAACGTTGGGACTGCTGTTTTTCGAAACCGCCCTGCAAACTGTGTGAAGAGCCTGTTACCGAGGCAATACATGGCTGAGTATCAGAGGGACAATCCTTGGCCTGTTCACATCTTGGCCCATCCTAGTGCCTAGAATAATAATAATAATAATAATAATAATAATAATAATAATAATAGCGGCATTTGTTAAGCACTTACTATGTGCAAAGCCCCGTTCCGAGCGCTGGAGGGATGCAGGCTGATCAGGTTGTCCCACGTGGGGCTCACAGTCTTCATCCCCATTTTCCAGATGAGGGAACTGGGGCTCCGGGAAGGGAAGTGACTCGCCCAGGGTCACACGGTAAACATATAGAGAAGCAGCGTGGCTCAGTGGAAAGGGCCCGGGCTTTGGAGTCAGGGGTCAGGGACTCGAATCCCGGCTCTGCCAATTGTCAGCTGTGTGACTTTGGGCAAGTCACTTGACTTCTCTGGGCCTCAGTCCCCTCATCTGTAAAATGGGGATTAAGATTGTGAGCCCCCCGTGGGACAACCTGATCTCCTTGTAACCTCCCCAGCGCTTATATGTTTGTACATATTTATTACTCTATTTATTTATCTTACTTGTACATATCTATGCTATTTATTTTATTTTGTTACTATGTTTGGTTTTGTTCTCCGTCTCCCCCTTCTAGACTGTGAGCCCACTGTTGGGTAGGGACTGTCTCTATATGTTGCCAGCTTGTACTTCCCAAGCGCTTAGCACAGTGCTGTGCACACAGTAAGCGCTCAATATATACGATTGATTGATTAGAACAGTGTGCACATAGTGCACATAGTGTTTTGTTCTCCCTCTCCCCCTTCTATGTGCACTTTGCACATAGTGTGCGCTTAATAAATGCCGTCATTATTATTATGTGGCAGAGCCGGGATTCGAACCCATGACCCCTGACTCCAAAGCCCGTGCTCTTTCCACTGAGCCACGCTGCTTCTCTAACAGTGTTTGCCACCGAGTAAGTGTTCAACAAATACCACGGAACCAACTAACAAACGAAAAAGGGAACCCCTCCTCCCCCTCTCCATCCCCGCCATCTTACCTCCTTCCCCTCCCCACAGCGCCTGTATATATGCATGTATGTTTGTATGGATTTATTACTTCATTTACTTATTTATTTTATTTGTACATATTTATTCTATTTATTTGATTTTGTTCCTACGTTTGGCTTTGTTCTCCGTCTCCCCCTTCTAGACTGTGAGCCCACTGTTGGGTAGGGACCGTCTCTGTATGTTGCCAACTTGGACTTCCCAAGCGCTCAATACGGTGCTCTGCACACAGTAAGCACTCAATAAATACGATTGAATGAATGAATGAATGAATGAATGAATGAACAAGCGAAGAGAGCAGGCAGCTATCGCCGGAATTGAACCGATACCAGTTCAGTAATTGGGTCGGGGGTTAGAGGCAGGTTATGGGAAGTACAAGTATGCTTGTACTTCCCAAGCGCTTAGTACAGTGCTCTGCACACAGTAAGCGCTCAATAAATACGATTGATGATGATGATGGAGGGGTGTAAATGATCTGAATCCAAGCCTCTTATTAATAGTGATGGTATTTGTTAAGCGCTTACTACGTGCCAAGCACCGTTCCCAGCGCTGGGGTAGATACAAGTTGGCCCTCATGGGGCTCACTGTCTTCATAATCCCCATTTTACCGATGAGGCCCAGAGAAGTGAAGTGACTTGCCCAAAGTCACGCAGCTGACCAGTGGCAGAGGCAGGATTAGAACTCACGACCTGACCCTGGCGGGGCCGCCGGGAGGAAGGTGATCGGCCTCTTTTACCCCTCCACTTTTCTGCCCCGGGACTCGGCCGCGGAGAGCGGTAGGCCAGCCGGCCCGGCTTCCCTCAAAACGGGAAACGGAGCTCAGAACATTCAGTCGTTCATTCGATCGTATTTATTGAGCGCTTACTCTGGGCAGAGCGCTGGACTAAGCGCTTGGGAAGTACAGTCTCCCCACGTCCTCCCCTCCAATGCCCGGGCAAAGAGAGCGCGAAAGACGGGGGAGAGACCGGACCTTCGCTGTGGGCTGAGAACGTGTCTGTCCTGTCGTACTCTCCCAATAATAATGATAATAATGGCATTTACTAAGCGCTTACTACGTGCAAAGCACTGTTGCAGGGCTCTGCACACGATAAGCGCGCGATAAATGCGATCGACCGACAGGAGTTGTGTGGAGGGAAGAGAGCCGCGGGAGGTTTCGGGGGAGAGTAGGAGAAATGTCTGCCCGATCCACAGCCCGTCCCTAACGCGGGCCCAACGCCTGCCTCGGCCGAGGGGGCCTCTCACGTCCACTCTCAAACTCCCCAGCCCCCTCTTCCATTCTCAACGACTCCCAACTTCCGCCTTCCTTCCTTCCTTCAGCGCTTAGGACAGCGCTTTGCACGTAGTAAGCGCTTAATAAATGCCATTATTCTTATTATCAGTCAAGGCTGCCCAGATCCGTGGAGTGGCGGGAGGAGTGGATGGCCCCATTCCGTTCCCGCCTTAGCGCTGCCGAGTCCCCGCCTGTGCTCCCGAGCGACGGGGATGGAGGAACCTAGCCGGATTTCCCTTGGATTCCCGCCCCACCCCGGGAATCCCGAGACGGCCAGCGTGCGTAGTAATAATAATGACGGCATTTATTAAGCGCTTGCTATGTGCAAAGCACTGTTCTAAGCGCTGGAGATATTACAAGGCGACCACGTGGGGCTCACAGTCTTAATCGCCATTTTTACGGGTGAGGTAACTGAGGCACAGAGAAGTGAAGTGGCTCGCCCGAAGTCACCCAGCTGACAACTGGCGGAGCCGGGATTTGAACCCATGACCTCCGACTCCAAAGCCCGGGCTCTTTCCACTGAGCCACGCTGCTGCGTAGGGGAAAAGAAGAGGGGGGGCCGAAACCCGGGCGTCCCACTCTCCTGCCCTCCTCTGACCCCCCAGCCGGCCTCTCAAGGGGAAATAGAGATGGTGGTCTCTTGCCGACATTCAACGGTATTTATTGAGCGCTTACTGTGGGCAGAGCACTGTACTGAGCGCTTGGGAAGTACAAGTCGGCAGAGCGGGGCAGGGCAAGAACTCAACAAGCAAATTTACTCACCAGTCAGATGGGGGATGGAGCCAAACCGGTGTCGGTTTGGGGACGAATCCAGATATCAAAAGGTGATGATGCTGCTGATATTTGTTAAGCGCTTACTACGCGCCCACCACTGTTCTAAGCACTGGGATGGATGCGAGCAAATCGGGTTCATTCATTCATTCAGTCGTATTTATTGAGCGCTTCCTGTGTGCAGAGCACTGTACTAAGCGCTTGGGAAGTACAAGTCGGCCACACAGGGAGACGGTCCCTACCCAACAACGGGCTCACGGTCTAGAAGGGGGAGACAGACAACAAAACCAAACCTGTGGACGGGGGGCAAGTCATCAGATTAAATAGAAATAAAGCTCTGTGCGTGTCCCAGCTGGGGCTCACAGCCTTCATCCCCATTTTACAGATGAGGGAAGTGAGGCGCAGAGAAGTTAAGCGACTTCATAATAATAATAATGGCATTTATTAAGCGCTTACTATGTGCAAAGCACTGTTCTAAGCGCTGGGGAGGTTCCAAGGTGATCAGGTTGGGGCTCCCAGTCATCCCCATTTTTCAGCTGAGGGAAGTGAGGCACAGAGAAGTTAAGCCACTTGCCCGAGGTCACACAGCAGACAAGCGGCGGAGCCGGGATTAGTCATTCACTCATTCAATCGTATTTATTGAGCGCTTACTGTGTGCAGAGCACTGTACTGAGCGCTTGGGAAGTACAAGTTGAACCCACGACCTTCCGACTCCCAGGTTGGTGCTCTGCCCACTAGGCCGGGAAAGCCTTTCGGGAGCCGTGGAGTTATCAATTGCAAGAGAATTGCGACTGATAAGCAACTGCAATAGAGAAGCGGCGCGGCTCAGTGGAAAGAGCCCGGGCTTTGGAGTCCGAGGTCATGGGTTCAAATCCCGGCTCCGCCTACTGTCAGCTGGGTGACTTTGGGCGAGTCGCTTCACTTCTCTGGGCCTCAGTTCCCTCGTCTGGAAAATGGGGGTGAAGACCGGGAGCCCCCCGTGGGACCACCTGATCACCTTGGAACCTCCCCAGCGCTTAGAACAGTGCTTTGCACATGGTAAGCGCTTAATAAATGCCATCATTATTATTATTATTATTTAAGAGGCAAATCTGCTTAGATCTTGCCACAGTTTCATGGAGGAATAATTGGGTTGCGTAGCTAAAGGGCCAAATTCTCCTTGCCTGTGTTTTAAATATTTGTTTCTCTTTCAGGGATTTGGTAAATACTTTTTTAATCTCCCCCCCCCCCAGCCCCACCCTATATGGGAAGAATTGGGGACGAGCTGGTACTTGGTAAGACTTGAGTCAGAGGTCATGGGTTCTAATCCTGGCTCCGCCACCGACCAGTTGCGTGACTTTGGGCAAGTCACTTGACTTCTCTGGGCCTCAGTCACCTCATCCGGAAAATGGGGATTGAGACCGTGAGCCCCACGTGGGACAACCTGATTACCTCGAATCTCCCCCAGCACTTCTAACGGTGCTCGGCACATAGTAAGCGCGCTTAACAAATGCCATCATCGTTATTATTATCATTGTCATTCTAGAATGCGTACTGAAATTCAAAATTGCCACGGAGCTAACTGATTTTGCTTCTTTAGATAGACAAGATGAAAAAGAAAAGATGTTACTGAAACTGGTGGCCCTGCTGAATTTTCTGGTAACAGTTCGAGATATCCTGCTAATCTGTAACTTGTATTCGGCATTAGGTGAGTTTAAAAAAATTCCTCGCTTTGTGGGGTGGGTTTTTTTTTTCATTTTTGAAATCTGACATACTTAATCATCTTTCATCCAAAATGCTTTAAAAGAACTCAGTGAGCCCTCCGTAAGACCGGGCCTAGCACCGAAGTGAGTCCGGCAGGAAATTCCGAGAGGAACGCGGGCAGTTTTCAACCTTAAGATGTTTTGAATTTCCGGGACTAGCATTTATAGAGTTTCTAGATGTACACCCCGTTTCGGTTTCACAGCCCGTCGGTTTCAACCTTAAGACACTTGCCTCTTTTGTGGTATTAGCTCCAGGGTCTTTCGCGGGGCTGGGAAATGGGGAAATAATTTAAAACTTGTGTTGGGGCTTTGCCGGGGGTGGGGAGTGGGAGGACACTGAAAGAGGCTTGATTGGGAGAGGCCGAAAGGATTCTGTCGTATTTATTGAGTGCTTACTGTGTGCAGAGCACTGTACTAAGCGCTTGGGAGAGGCCAATGTAGCAGACCCATCTCCTGCCCACAACAAGCTCACAGTCTAGACGGGAAGACAGACGTTCATATAAATACGTAAAATGACACCAGTGCTGTGGGGCTGGGCGGGGGGATGAATAATAATAATAATAATAACGGCATTTGTTAAGCGCTTACTATGTGCCAAGCACTGTTCTAAGCGCTTAATAAAGGGAGCAAGTCAAGGCGGCCCCGGAGGGAGTGAGAGAAGAGGAAAGGAGGGCTTAGTCAGGGCGATCCAACCGAGGAACCTCTCTGACTCAATTTGAGGACGTTGATGTAGATGTCTTACTTCTCTCTAATTGACTAACCAACTCCGGCTTCCCAAGGTCGGTTCAGTAACCGATCCGCTATCTGTGGCGTTGCTCCTCCGAGAAAATCGGTTCCAACCGACACCTTTCGACTTCAGACGAAGTTTTCGGGACGCAGTCGGGTCATAAATCCGCGGACTGCCCCTAATCCCCTTCGGCCGCGCGGCGGGTATTTAGCGCGGACCCTTTAGCACACTGGCGTGGCGAAGCTTCGTGAACTTGAAGAGCTGCAAAGCAACAACGCGGTATGGGTGCGAGTCGCGCTACCTAGGGTGGCGAGCAGGTATTCCGGAGGGGCAGTGAAGAGAGGGTGTGAGCCCACTGTTGGATAAAGACTGTCTCTATATGTTGCCAACTTGTACTTGCCAGGCGCTTAGTACAGTGCTCTGCACACAGTAAGCGCTCAATAAATACGATTGATTGATTGATTGATTGATTGAGGGTGGCTCGCGGCGATGAGAGGAGGAAATGGTGTGCAGCAGGCGGCAGACACAGACACAGAGATTGCCGCCACAGGAAAATCAGAAATAGAAGCCACGTGGCGGAGCGAGAAGCAGCAGGGCGTAGTGGGAGGCGTGACGGACAGAGCCCGGGCCGGGGAATCCGAAGGTCGTGGGTTCTAATCCCGGTTCCGCCACTCGCCTGCTGCGTGACACCGGGCAGAGAAGCAGCGCGGCTCAGTGGCAAGAGCCCGGGCTTTGGAGTCAGACGTCGTGGGTTCCAATCCCGGCTCCGCCAGTCGTCAGCTGTGTGACTTGGGGCAAGGCACTTCACTTCTCTGGGCCTCAGTTCCCTCATCTGGAAAATGGGGGTGAAGACTGTGAGCCCCCCCACGGGACCACCTGATCAATCAATCAATCAATCAATCAATCGTATTTATTGAGCGCTTACTGTGTGCAGAGCACTGGACTGAGCGCTTGGGAAGTACAAGTTGGCAACATATAGAGACGGTCCCTACCCAACAGTGGGCTCACAGTCTAAAAGGGGGAGACAGAGAACAAAACCAAACATACTAACAAAATAAAATAAATAGAATAGATATGTACAAGTAAAATAAATAAATAAATAGAGTAATAAATATGTACAAATATATATACATATATATATATGTCATATATACAGATCACCCTTTAACCTCCCCATATATATGCACATAGTAAGCGCTTCATACATGCCATCATTATTATTATCATCACTAAATCACTCCACTTCTCCGGGCCTCAGTTTCCTCATCTGCAAAATGAGGATTGAGACTGTGAGCCCCACGTGGAACAGGGACTGCGTCTGACCCCATTTGCTTGTATCCACCCCAGCACTTAGGACAGCGCCTGGCTCATAGTAAGTCCTTAACAGATACCATAATTAGTATGAATAATAATAATAATAATAATAATAAATAATAATAAAGCGTATGTGGTTAAGCATTTACGTATGTGCCACGCTCTGTTCACAGCCCCGGCGAGAGATACGGTACGGTCAGATTAGACATGGCCCTGTGGGGGAGCTCAATTAAGTTCCCAACCTGCGCTGCAAATGAAGAAAAGCCACAGTTTGGCCACATTCATTTAATTCATTCATTCAATCGTATGTACTGAGCGCTTACTGTGGGCAGAGCACTGTACTGAGCGCTTGGGAAGTACAAGCCGGCAAACCTGCCTTATTCTCTCCGGGGAGGAAAATCAGATTCCCCCCAGAATTCAGCAAGGGATTTAGAATTTTTTGAGAAGTTTGGTTTATATTTAGCAGCCGTTTGAGAGTCAGCTTCTTTGGAGAAAACTTAGGAGCATTCAGGATATCTTTCCGGCTTCACTCGATTTTCAGGCTTCATTTTAAGATCGCCTTTAAGCAAAACCAGAAAAACGTTGGGGAAATGAAAAAAGAACACATCTAGTAGCCGTTTAGTTTTTCTTTTTTCCTTTTCCTTTGTTTTTTTTTTGGGGGGGGGGGGGTTGCTTGCCTGCTGCAAAATCTGTCAAAAGAACAGATTTATGTCATTATTCTTCACTTTGGTTTACAACAGAATATATATCCACGATCAAAAGTGCCTTCAAGAGAGTTTTAGGTTCCCCTTTGGAAGACATCTGCCGTAAGCTGGAGATTGTGCAGTTTATCAAGAAGAAAAAGCCCGAAGCCAACCACAAGATTAAAGAATTGGAACTGCAGCTGTTAAAGTGGATTCGGAGCATTAATACGCAAAATAAATTTAAGGTTAGAAACTGAAACAAGATGTTCCTGGGAATTAAATTTAGAGCAATAGCAGACAGGAAAGTGTTTTACTTGAAAGGTGATTCGGCTTGTAAGAAGAAATGCTATATTTTTTAACTTTACCTTCGTATTTAACTGAGTATTAATATTCAAAATAAATTTAAGGTTAGAATCTGAAACAAGATGTTCCTGGGAATTAAGTTTAGAGCAATAGCAGACAGAAAAGTGTTTTACTTGAAAGGCTTGCAAGAAGAAATGTTATATTTAACTTTATATTTAACTCTAACTTCATATTTAACTAAGAGTATTAATACCCAAAATAAATTTAAGGTTAGAAACTGAAACAAGATGTTCCTGGGAATTAAATTTAGAGCAATAGCAGAGAGAAAAGTGTTTTACTTGAAAGGTGATTTGGCTTGTAAGAAGAAATGTTATATTCAACTTTATATTTAACTCTAACTTCATTATTTGACTTATCTAACTTATCTAATTATTTAACATTATCTAACTTCTAACTCTAACTAAGAGTATTAATACCCAAAATAAATTTAAGGTTAGAAACTGAAACAAGATGTTCCGGAGAATTAAATTTAGAGCAATAGCAGAGAGAAAAGTGTTTTACTTGAAAGGTGATTCGGCTTGTAAGAAGAAATGTTATATTCAACTTTAACTTTATATTTAACTCTAACTTCATTATTTAACTTATCTAACTTATCTAATTATTTAACATTATCTAACTTCTAACTCTAAGAGTATTAATACCCAAAATAAATTTAAGATTAGAAACTGAAACAAGATGTTCCTGGGAATTAAATTTAGAGCAATAGCAGAGAGAAAAGTGTTTTACTTGAAAGGTGATTCGGCTTGTAAGAAAAAATGTTGCATTTAACTTTATATTTAACTAAGAGTATTAATACTCAAATTTAAGGTTAGAAACTGAAACAAGATGTTCCTGGGAATCAAACTTAGAGCAATAGCAGACAGAAAAGTGTTTTCCTTGAAAGGTGATTCAGCTTGTAAGAAAAAATGTAACATTTAACTTAATATTTAACTAAGAGTATTAATACACAAAATAAATTTAAGGTTAGAAACTGAAACAAGATGTCCCTGGGAATCAAATTTAGAGCAATAGCAGACAGAAAAGTGTTTTCCTTGAAAGGTGATTCGGCTTGTAAGAAAAAATGTTACATTTAACTTTATATTTAAGAGTATTAATACTCAAAATAAATTTAGGGTTAGAAACTGAAACAAGATGTTCCTGGGAATCAAATTTAGAGCAAAAGCAGACAGAAAAGTGTTTTCCTTAAAGGGTGATTCGGCTTGTAAGAAAAAGTGTTACATTTAACTTTATATTTAACTAAGAGTATTAATACTCAAAATAAATTTAAGGTTAGAAACTGAAACAAGATGTTCCTAGGAATCAAATTTAGAGCAATAGCAGACAGAAAAGTGTTTTCCTTGAAAGGTGATTCAGCTTGTAAGAAGAAATGTTATATTTAATTTGGAAATTGAGAAATGGTGGAATACTGAGGTAGTTTGACAGCCCGCTTCCCTCGCCACCCCCCCGACACACAAACGTACAACCAGAGGCATCATTAATTTCATAAGGACTGGCACTTTCCTGCCAAAGAAAGTGTATTTTTGACTTATAGATTCGGGCTCAAAGAAAGTGCAATTGGATTTTTGGGCCCTGTATTCCATTCACACCGCTGCCTGAATTTTGGACGCCTCATCTGTTACTGGAACTGGGCAACTAGAACTCCGGAACTACCCAAGTGGTTTTTGTTCTTCTCCCAAAAGATGCACTAGATCGCTACTACTACTACTACTAATAAAGACGATGGTATCTGCTAAGCGCTTACTATGTGCAAAGCACTGTTCTAAGCGCCGGGGGGGGGGGGGATACAAGGCCATCAGGTCGTCCCACGTGGGGCTCACAGTCTTCATCCCCATTTTCCAGAGGAGGGAACTGAGGCCCAGAGAAGTGACTCGCCCAAGTCCCACAGCTGACAAGTGGCGGAGCCGGGATTTGAACCCATGACCTCTGACTCCAAAGCCCGGGCTCTTTTCCACGCCTCTTCTCTACTGCTACTTTTGTGGATTCGTACTACATATTAGACCAGAACACCCCACCTCCCCTCCCCATCCAGGATAGATAGAATACAACCAGCTCTCATCTGGGGGGATTCAACTGTCTCTGCAGTTCCTCAAAATGCCTCGAAAAGAGGGAACATCATTCCCTTCTGATTACTTGTGTGGATTATCCCGAAATTCCCACAAATGTTGTGTTGGGGCGTGAAGTAGAATTGGAGCTCGTGGCGGCCAGGGAACTTGTCTTCCAACTGGTACGTCGTACTCTCCCGAGCACTTAGCACAGCGCTCTGCACACAGTAGGTGCTCAATAAATACGACTGACTGACTGATTGTAGAATGGGTTTAGATAAAATATATAAAGGACTAGTTTAGGGGCAGTTCTCGCCCAGCCCTTTCGTCCCTCACTCTTCACTCTCCCCCATAAAAATATCTTACATATGTGTGGATTATCCAGAAATTCCCACAAATGTTGTGTTGGGGCGTGAAGTAGAATTGGAGCTCGTGGCGGCCAGGGAACTTGTCTTCCAACTGGTACGTCGTACTCTCCCGAGCACTTAGTACAGCGCTCTGCACACAGTAGGTGTTCAATACATACAATTGACTGATTGTAGAATGGGTTTAGATAAAATATATAAAGGACTAGTTTAGGGGCAGTTCTCGCCCAGCCCTTTTGTCCCTCACTCTTCACTCTCCCCCATAAAAATATCTTACATATGTGTGGATTATCCAGAAATTCCCACAAATGTTGTGTTGGGGCGTGAAGTAGAATTGGAGCTCGTGGCGGCCAGGGAACTTGTCTTCCAACTGGTACGTCGTACTCTCCCGAGCACTTAGCACAGCGCTCTGCACACAGTAGGTGCTCAATAAATACGACTGACTGACTGATTGTAGAATGGGTTTAGATAAAATATATAAAGGACTAGTTTAGGGGCAGTTCTCGCCCAGCCCTTTCGTCCCTCACTCTTCACTCTCCCCCATAAAAATATCTTACATATGTGTGGATTATCCAGAAATTCCCACAAATGTTGTGTTGGGGCGTGAAGTAGAATTGGAGCTCGTGGCGGCCAGGGAACTTGTCTTCCAACTGGTACGTCGTGCTCTCCCGAGCACTTAGTACAGCGCTCTGCACACAGTAGGTGCTCAATACATACAATTGACTGATTGTAGAATGGGTTTAGATAAAATATATAAAGGACTAGTTTAGGTGCAGTTCTCGCCCAACCCTTTTTTCCCTCACTCTTCACTCTCCCCCGTAAAAATATCTTACATATGTGTGGATTATCCCAAAATTCCCACAAATTTTGTGTTGGGGCGTGAAGTAGAATTGGAGCTCGTGGCGGCCAGGGAACTTGTCTTCCAACTGGTACGTCGTGCTCTCCCGAGCACTTAGTACAGCGCTCTGCACACAGTAGGTGCTCAATACATACAATTGACTGATTGTAGAATGGGTTTAGATAAAATATATAAAGGACTAGTTTAGGGGCAGTTCTCGCCCAGCCCTTTTGTCCCTCACTCTTCACTCTCCCCCATAAAAATATCTTACATATGTGTGGATTATCCCAAAATTCCCACAAATTTTGTGTTGGGGCATGAAGTAGAATTGGAGCTCGTGGCGGCCAGGGAACTTGTCTTCCAGCTGTTACGTCGTACTCTCCCGAGCACTTAGCACAGCGCTCTGCACACAGTAGGTGCTCAATAAACACGACTGACTCACTGATTGTAGAATGGGTTTAGATAAAACATATAAAGGACTAGTTTAGGTGCAGTTCTCACCCAGCCCTTTTTTCCCTCACTCTTCACTCTCCCCAAATAAAAATATTTACCGCACATCTGCATATGCATGGTATTCATTCATTCAGTCATATTTATTAAGTGCTTACTGGGTGCAGAGCACTGTACTATGCGCTTGGGAAGTACAATGCTTTGCACATAGTAAGCGCTTAATAAATGTCATCATTATTATTATTAAAGATTTGTGGGCTCCTTGTGGGAGGAGACATTCTACCAACTCATCATCATCAATCGTATTTATTGAGCGCTTACTATGTGCAGAGCACTCTATTGTATTGTCCTCTTCCAAGCACTTAGCACAGTGCTGTGCACAATGTAAGCGCTCAGTAAATACAACTGATTGTTTGCTTGATATGGGGCCTATCCACAGCGAATCTTCAGTGTAAGAGAAGTTAGTTCTGGACCACAGCTAAAGAAAGGTAGTTTTATCTTAGGGAAAAAACACTAGTTGGGACTCCATAAGAAAAGTGCTTTTTTCCCTAGGATAAAAATACTTTTTTTTAGCTGTGTCCAGTACTACTTTCTCTTAAACTAAAGGTTCACTCTGGACAGCATAACAAGCAATCCGTTGTATTTACTGAGCGCTTCCTGCATCATGATGGTTTATTGTGAGCTAAGGCCCTGCCACCTGTCAGCTGTGTGACTTCGGGCATAACTTCGCTGGGCCTCAGTTCCCTCATCTGGAAAATGGGGATTAAGACTGTGAGCCTCATGTGGGACAACCTGATTACCTTGTATCCTCCCCCGGCGCTTAGAACAGTGGTTGGCACATAGTAAGCGTTTAACAAAAGCCGTTATTATTATTATTATTATTATTATTATTATTATTATTATTATTATTATTATTATTATTACAGAACAGGGTAATCCGGGAACAGTCAGAGGCAAGGGGGCCAAGGAACAGATTGTAAACCTTAAATGTGGTGCTTATGTGGGGTTGTAATCCCCAGGAGGAGAGAGACTGAAGAAAGGAAGAAAGGATTGAAGAAAGGACGGAAGTGACGGAAAAGTGGGGATGGGGATGGGGATGGGGCCCGGGGGGAACCTAGTGATTCTCTGGAATGGGGAGAATTCAAGGAGCTAAGGAATTCAATTCAATCATATTTTTTGAGCGCTTACTGGGTGCAGAGCACTGTACTAAGCGCTTGGCAACACGTAGAGACGGTCCCTACCCAACAGCGGGCTCACAGTCTAGAATAGAATAATTAAGAATAATTGGCATTTGTTAAGCGCTCACTATGTGCAAAGCACTGTTCTAAGCGCCGGGGAGGATACAGGGTGATCAGGTTGTCCCACGTGGGGCTCACAGCCTTAATCCCCATTTTACAGATGAGGGAACTGAGGCCCAGAGAAGTGAAGTGACTTGCCCAAGATCACACAGCAGGCATGTGGCGGAGTCGGGATTCGAACCCATGACCTCTGACTCCAAAGCCCGGGCTCTTTCCACTGAGCCATGCTGCTTCTCTTCAAGAAGAAAAGGGTTCTTCTCCTCATGGCCCAGCATGACTGTGTCCAACCCGATTTGCTTGTATTCATTCATTCAACCGTATTTATGGAGCGCTTACCGTGTGCAGAGCGCTGTACTAAGCGCTTGTACCCACCCCAGCGCTTAGTACAGTGCCTGGCACCTCGTAGGTGCTTAACAAGTACCATCATTATTATTATTATAGAGCGTTGTTGCCCGAAGGGAACAAATCAAGCTGATTTCACCTACTGCAGGTAATGATAATAATAATAATAATTTTGGTATTTGTTAGGCACTTACTATGTGCAAAGCACTGTTCTAAGCGCTGGGGAGGATACAAGGTGATCAGGTTGTCCCATGTGGGACTCACAATCTTAAACCCCATTTTACAGATGAGGTAACTGAGGCCCAGAGAAGTGAAGTGACTTGCCCACAGCCACACAGCTAAGTGGCGGAGCTGGGATTTGAACCCATGACCTTTGACTCCAAAGCCCCGGCTCTTTCCACTGAGCCACGCTGCTTCTCTAATAATAATAATAATGGTATTTGTTAAGCGCTTACTATGTGCGAAACACTGTTCTAAGCGCTGGGGTAGATAGAAGGTAACCAGGTTGTCCCATGTGGGGCTCACAAAGTCCCCATTTTACAAATGAGGTAACTGAGGCCCAGAGAAGTGAAGTGACTTGCCCAAAGTCGCACAGCTAAGTGACAGAGCCAGGATTCGAACCCACGATCGCCGACTCCCAAGCCCCTGCTCTTTCCACTAAGCCACGCTGCTTCCCACAGGACTAACAGAAAAAAATAGATTTGTCACAAATTAAATCCGGCAAAAAAATATATATATATATATACGGTCGGTTCTCCCATAACGTGTTTTCTCTACAAGTTTTGGGCAGAATGCTGATGGGGAATTAGGGAACAAAGATTATAAATCAGTTCTCCAAGTAGCCTCAATCCATTAGACGTGTAATTTGGGTTAAAATTGGAAGCTCCCACTTTGTAGCATTCCAAACCTAGGCTAAAGGCGACCAGAATACAAAAATAAGTAACGTGGTAAGCAATTTTCCATTGTATCACGTTATCCGTGGACTCTTACTTGCTAATGTAATATGAAGAGGAATCGGCCGTATTTTTATTCCATATTAGCAAAAGGGCATGGAGGTGGGAATGTAATGGGAAGCTGCTACTGCAGCCAAGAATTGCAAATAGAAGATGAAGATCCCACGGGAAAAGTATTTCTAAACTTCAATAGTACCTATTAGAGAAGCAGCAGGGCTCAGTGGAAAGAGCCCGGGCTTTGGAGCCGGAGGTCATGGGTTCAAATTCCGGTTCCGCCAATCGTCAGCTGTGGGACTTTGGCCAAGTCACTTCACTTCTCTGGGCCTCTGTTCCCTCATCTGGAAAATGGGGATGAAGACTGGGAGCCCCCCTTGGGACCACCTGATCACCTTGGAACCCCCCCAGCTCTTAAAACAGTGCTTTGCACATAGTAGGCGCTTAATAAATGCCATCATTATTATTATTGTTGTAACCTCCCCAGTTCTTAGAACAGTGCTTTGCACATAGTGAGCGCTTAATAAATGCCATCATTAAGTCACTTCACTTCTCTGGGCCTCAGTTCCCTCATCTGGAAAATGGGGATGAAGACTGGGAGCCCCCCGTGGGACCACCTGATCAGCTAGTAACCTCCCCAGCGCTTAGAACAGTGCTTTGCACATAGTAAGCGCTTAATAAATGCCATCATTATTATTATTATTGTAACCTCCCCAGTTCTTAGAACAGTGCTTTGCAAGTAGTAAGCACTTAATAAATGCCATCATTAAGTCACTTCACTTCTCTGCGCCTCAGTTCCCTCATCTGGAAAATGGGGATGAAGACTGGGAGCCCCCCGTGGGACCACCTAATCAGCTTGTAACCTCCCCAGCGCTTAGAACAGTGCTTTGCACATAGTGAGCGCTTAATAAATGCCATCATTGTTATTATTATTGTAACCTCCCCAGTTCTTAGAACAGTGCTTTGCACATAGTGAGCGCTTAATAAATGTCATCATTAAGTCACTTAACTTCTCTGGGCCTCAGTTCCCTCATCTGGAAAATGGGGATGAAGACTGGGAGCCCCCCGTGGGACCACCTGATCAGCTTGTAACCTCCCCAGCGCTTAGAACAGTGCTTTGCACATAGTGAGCGCTTAATAAATGCCATCATTATTATTATTATTGTAACCTCCCCAGTTCTTAGAACAGTGCTTTGCAAATAGTAAGCGCTTAATAAATGCCATCATTAAGTCACTTCACTTCTCTGCGCCTCAGTTCCCTCATCTGGAAAATGGGGATGAAGACTGGGAGCCCCCCGTGGGACCACCTGATCAGCTTGTAACCTCCCCAGCGCTTAGAACAGTGCTTTGCACATAGTAAGCGCTTAATAAATGCCATCATCATCATCATCATCATCTCCTCTGCAGTCTCCCGTTTCCTCCCACCTCGGGAGCATGGATATCCCACTGGCACATTTAGATAAAAACAAATCAAACCGAACTCATCGTCTTTCCTCGCCGATCCGCTCCTTCATCAGACTTTCCCGTCACAGGCGACGCCGCTGCCGTCCTTCCCGTTTCTGCAGTCCGCAATCACGGCTCTTCCCCGTCCTTCCGCATCCCCGTTCAAGTCGTTTGGAAAACCTGGTGGTTTTTCCTCCACAACGTCTCCAAAACCCGCCCTTTCCTCTCTATCCAAAGTTAGGACGCTGCTCCGCACACAGTAGGTGCTCCAAAAGTGCTCTGGTCCAGGCACTTATCTCATCCAAGCGCTTAAAACAGTGCTGCGCACATAGTGAGTGCTCAATAAATACCATTGATTGATTGATTGATCCTGACTCGATGACTGCGAAGGCGTCCTCTCCGGTTTCCCTGCCTCCCATCTCCAGCTCATGTTTCACTCCGCTGCCCGGATCACTTTTCTAAAATGCCGAGCCTTTCATCATTCCCCGCTCATCAAAAACTTTCAATGGTTCCTGTCCACAATAAGCAGAAACGATAAGCAGGGATGATAATAATAACTATGGTATTTGTTAAGCGCTTACTAGGTGCCAAGCACTGTACTAAGCACTGGAGCACTGTAACTGAGTGATCATGTCAGTTAATTCTATTGCACTCCCCTAAATGCTTAGTACGGTGATCCGCGCAGATTAAGCGCTCAATAACAATCAATCAATCAATCAATCAATCAATCATATTTATTGAGCGCTTACTATGTGCAGAGCACTGTACTAAGCGCTTGGGAAGTACAAATTGGCATCACATAGAGACAGTCCCTACCCAACAGTGGGCTCACAGTCTAAATGCCATTCATTGTTTCTGGACTGTGAGCCCGTTGTCGGGTAGGGACCGTCTCTATATGTTGCCAACTTGTACTACCCAAGCGCTTAGTCCAGTGCTCTGCGCACAGTAAGCGCTCAATAAATACGACTGAAGGAATGGATTGATTTGGCGGGTATTTCTTGCCTTGCAAGTATTTACAAGGTTCATATCCTGAAGCTCCGAGAATAGACGCGAGACCCCGTACGAGAATCTTCAGTCTAATCGGGGATTAAGAAGACAGCTGTAAAATCATCATTTCTGCATCAAACAGAAACTCCTTATCTGCTTCTCTAATGAATAAGCGCTTAGTACAGTGCTCTGCACATAGTAAGCGCTCAATAAATACGATCGATGCTTAACTTTAAAGCCCCCTCCTCTCTTACCTCTCTGATTTTCTGCTACAATCCAGGCTCAACCCTTGGCTCCCATAACAACGATCTACTCACTGTACCTTCTTCTCATCTAGCGTAGCTAGAAGCAGCGTGGCTCAGTGGGAAGAGCCCGGGCTTGGGAGTCAGAGGTCCTGGGTTCTAATCCCGGCTCCCCCACGTGCCTGCTGTGTGACCTTGGGCAAGTCGCTTCGCTTCTCTGAGCCTCAGCTACCTCATGTGTAAAATGGGGATGAAGACCGTGAGCCCCACGTGGGACAACGTGATCACCTTGTATTCCCTCCCGCCCAGCGCTTAGAACAGTGCTTGGCACATAGTAAGCGCTTAACAAATGCCATCTTATTATTATTATTACTACTATCTCGCCGAAGACTCAATCAGTCGGATTTATTGAGCACTTGCTGTCCGCAAAGCGGTATACTAAGTGCTCGGAAGAGTACGATACAACAGGGTTGGTGGGCGTGTTCCCGGCCCACATCGAGCTTACAGTTTAGAGGGGGAGAGAGGCATTAATAATTAATATACTATAATATGATATATATATTATAATATAATATAATTAATAAGCAGATTACAGATATGTACAGAAGCGCCGTGGGGCTGAAGGAGGGGGCAAGGTGATTGAGTGCCTTAAGGCTGATTTTAAGGAATTCGGGTTTGTTGCGGAGGTGGACGGGCAACCACTGGCAGTTCTTGAGGAGTCGGGGAACGTGAACGGAACGGTTTGGGAGGACGGTGACCCGGGAAGCATGAGGGAAGCATGGACTGGAGTGGGGAGAGAGAAGAGGCAAGGAGGCGAATGCGTCGATCGTGGTGGGATAGGCTAACCGCTTAGATTAACACGACAGTGGTTCGGACGGAGAGGAAATGACCGTTTTGGCGATATTGTGAAGGTCGAACCGACGGGATTTGGCGACGGATCGAACGGGCGGGTTGAGTGAAAGCCGAGTGGAGGATAACACCAAGGATACGGGCTTGGGAGTCAAGGAGGGTGGTGATGGGAAAGACCCCTTGGCCACGTCCTTCCTCGCGCCTGGAATTCCCCCGTCCCCCGCAACCTCTATATACGATCTCTCTCCCCACCTTATTAAAAATCACATCTCCTCCGAGAGACCTTCCTCATTTCCCCTTCTCCTTCTTCCTTCTCCGTCACCTTGGCACTTGGATTTGCGCCCTTTAGATTTTTTATGGTAATAATAATGATAATAATGACATTTATTAAGCTCTTACTATGTGCAAAGCACTGGGGAGGTTACACCCATTCAGTCGTATTTATTGAGCGCTTACTGTGTGCAGAGCATTGGACTAAGCGCTTGGGAAGTACAAATTGGCAACATATAGAGACGGTCCCTACCCAACAACGGGCTTATAGTCTAGACAGTCTAGACTGCAGGTTGCACGGCGATCAGGCTGTCCCCCGGGGGGCTCCCGGTCTTCATCCCCATTTTCCAGATGAGGTAACTGAGGCACAGAGACGTGAAGCGACTTGCCCAAAGTCTCCCAGCTGACAGCGGGCGGAGCTGGGATTTGAACCCATGACCTCTGACTCCAAAGCCCGGGCTCTTGCCACTGAGCCACGCTGCTTCTCTAAGGGTACTTGTTGGGCCATTTCTCGGGCTAGAAAAAATAGATGAGATTAAATGTAAAAAGTTCCAGTTGGAGGGGGCCCTTAAGTTATCTTAATTCTGTTAATATCTGCGGGGAGGGCCGTTTCAGTTTTGGCAGAAAAGAGGAGAGGAGACATCCCATTCATTCCCTCAGTAAGTTGGGTCCCCAAGAGGCAGATTGGGCGAGTCACTTAGCTTCTCAGAGCCTCGATTACCTCATCTGTAAAATGGGGATGATGACTATGAGCCCCACACGGGACCATCTGATCACCTTGTATCCCCCCCAGCGCTTAGAACAGTGCCTTGCACATAGTAGGCGCTTAACAAATGCCATCATTATTATTATTATTACAATTGGGCAACAAGTAGAGAAACATTCATTCCATTGTATTGAGCGCTTACTGGGTGCAGAGCACTACTAAGCAAATGGCAAGTACAATTGGGCAACAGAGACATTCATTCAATCGTATTTATTTAGAGCTTACTGTGTGCAGAGCACTGTACTAAGCGCTTGGAAAGTCCAATTGGGCAACAAATGGAGACAATCTCTGCCCAACAACGGGCTATGGAAGTGTCTGGCCAATGGCCCGGCTGGGATTAGAAGCCCTGTCCAGCGCTTAATACAGTGCTCTGCACACAGTAAGCGCTCAATAAATACGATTGAATGAATGAATGAATTTGTTTATTTTACTTGTACATATTTATTCTACTTATTTTATTTTGTTAATATGTTTTGTCTTGTTGTCTGTCTCCCCCTTCTAGACTGTGAGCCCGCTGTCGGGTAGGGACCGTCTCTAGATGTTGCCGACTTGGACTTCCCAAGCGCTTAGTACAGTGCTCTGCACACAGTAAGCGCTCAATAAATACGATTGAATGAATTTACTTCTGAAAAATTATTTAATGCCTGACTGCGGCATCACAGATATACTGCCGGCGAGTAGCGTGGATCCTGGGAGAAGAGGGCTTCAATTGTTGGGGAGACATCACTGATAATCACTGTCTTAAAGTTCCTGTTTCACTGCTCTGCCCAAAGGCAGAAGCAGCGGGGCTCAGTGGAAAGAGCCCGGGCTTTGGAGTCCGAGGCCACGGGTTCAAATCCCGGCTCCGCCGATCGTCGGCGGCGTGACTTTGGGCAAGTCACTTCACTTCCCTGTGCCTCCGTTACCTCATCTGGAAAATGGGGAGGAAGACTGTGAGCCCCCCGTGGGACAACGTGATCCCCTTGCAACCTCCCCAGCGCTTAAAACAGTGCTTTGCACATAGTAAGTGCTTAATAAATGCTATTATTATTATTAAAGGCTAGACTCCCTCAATTTCTAGCCTGCATAGAGCCACTTAGCTATTACCCTTAAATCACCCAACGATTTTCCCCGATCTACACAGCTGTGACCGGAGTACTTAAAGATACTTCTAAGCAATCCGTCATTGATATTGACGATATCGTCCGTCGATATTCGTCAGTGATATTCGTCTGGGATGTTTATTGAGCAGAGCACCGTACTAAGCGCTTAGGAGAGCAGGGTAGACTCGGCAGACGTGCTCCCCGTCCACAAGGAGCTTGTAGTCTACAGGTCTACAGGTCCACAAGGAGCTTGTAGTCTACAGGTGCTAAAATCAATTACAGATAGGAGAAATGGGTGAGTGCGAGGAAACGCACTTAAGTTGTTTGCCAATTCTATTATTGCCATAGCATATTGATTGCTCAACTACACCCTGTGATGCCATCGCCTACTTTTATCATTGTTACTGTTTTATTGCTTCTGCATCTCAATTGTTAACCCCCCACTGTACTGTCACTCGCCCTGCTGACCTCACCATGAACTTTCAGTTCCCTTGCTCCCAACTGCCATTCCCATTCCTCACCTTCCCCTTCCCCTCTCCCACCCAGCTGTTTCCCTCCCTCTCACCCACCAAGACCGCTCCCCCTCAACCCCTACCAAGGATTCCTCTGTACCTGCGCAGGTCCTCTGCTTCTCCCTCCCGACCCCCCCTCCTCCCCTTCTCCCCACCCCCCACCCCATCCCAGTTCTCCTTTCCCATCGCCACCCCCCCTTCCCACTCTCCCCGCCCAGGCCCCCGCCAACTCATCCCAATCCAAACCCTCCCCACCCCTCGCACCCTTCCCCCTCCCTCCCCACCCTCGACAGCTGATGCCAAGTGTGGCCTCTGGAACCCCCCGCTCCGTTTTAAGTAAGATTCCTTTCATCCTGGACCTTTTCCTTTCCAGTTCTCTACTCCTCCTCGCCCTAACTGAAACATGGCTGTCGTCGGACGACACGGTCTCTTCTGCTGCTCTCTGCAGTGCAGGCCTCTTCTTCTCCCACTCCCCCAGACTCACTGGAAAAGGAGGAGGTGTCGGTTTCCTTCTCGCCCCCCAATGTCGCTTTCGCACTATCCCTCCTCCCCCTTCCCTTTCCTTCCCCTCCTTTGAAGCCCACATTATTCGCCTCTACCACCCCCTCCAGATTCTTGTAGCCGTCATCTACCGCCCTCCGGGCCCCACTTCCAACTTCTTTAACGACTTTGACCCCTTCCTCACATTCCTTCTCTCCTTCTCCATGCCCACTCTGATCCTTGGAGACTTCAATATCCACATGGATATCCCTAACGACTCCTCTGCCGCCCGCCTTCTATCTCTCCTTGACGCTGCCAACCTCTTCCTCCACCCCACCTCACCCACTCACCAACTTGGTCATACCCTCGACCTCATCATCTCCTACCGCTGCACTGTGTCCACCCTCACCAATCTGTGATCCCTCTCTCTGATCATAATCTTCTCACCTGCCTCCTCACTCACACTCCTTTCCCCTGTAAATCCGTATTACTCCCTCACAGAGATCTCCGCTCTCTGGACCCCACCCATCTTTCGGAACGCCTCACACCCCACCTCGCCGCCCTCTCCTCTCTACCCAGTCTTGATGATCAGATTACTGCTCTCAACTCTACCCTTTCTACTCAGCTAGACTCGCTCGCTCCCCTTTCCCTTCGCCGCTCTCGCACCACTAACCCACAGCCCTGGATCACTGCCACTGTCCGCCTCCTTCGCTCTTATGCTCGAGCTGCCGAACGCTGCTGGCGAAAGTCTAAACACCATGCCAACCTCGTTCACTTCAAGTTTATCCTTTCCTGCCTTAACTCAGCCCTCTCTTCTGCCAGACAAAACTATTTCTCCTCCCTTATTGACACCCATGCCCATCACCCCCGCCAGCTCTTCCGTACATTCAACTCCCTTCTCAGGCCCCCGGTTCCTCCCCCTCCTCCTTCCCTCACCCCCAACGATCTGGCCTCCTACTTCATTAACAAAATTAAATCCATCAGGTCCGACCTCCCCAAAGTCTCTTCCCCCCTTTCTCCAACCCCCCGGCTCTCAACATTCTCTGCTACTCTCCCATCCTTCCCAGTGGTATCCTCAGAGGAACTCTCCTCCCTCCTCTCAAGTGCTACTCCGGCCACCTGTGCTTCTGACCCCATTCCCTCTCATCTTATGAAATCTCTCGCTCCATCCCTTCTCCCCTCCTTAACTTCCATCTTCAACCGCTCACTCTCCACTGGTTCCTTCCCCTCTGCCTTCAAACATGCCCATGTCTCTCCCATCCTAAAAAAACCCTCTCTTGACCCCACCTCACCTTCTAGTTATCGTCCCATATCCCTCCTACCATTCCTTTCCAAACTCCTTGAACGAGTTGTCTACACGCGCTGCCTAGAATTCCTCAACAACAACTCTCTCCTCGACCCCCTCCAGTCTGGCTTCCGTCCCCTTCATTCCACGGAAACTGCGCTCTCAAAGGTCACCAATGACCTCCTGCTTGCCAAATCCAACGGCTCATACTCTGTCCTAATCCTCCTCGACCTCTCAGCTGCCTTTGACACTGTGGACCACCCCCTTCTCCTCAACACGTTATCTGACCTTGGCTTCACAGACTCCGTCCTCTCCTGGTTCTCCTCTTATCTCTCCGGTCGTTCTTTCTCAGTCTCTTTTGCAGGCTCCTCCTCCCCCTCCCATCCTCTTACTGTGGGAGTTCCCCAAGGTTCAGTGCTTGGTCCCCTTCTGTTCTCAATCTACACTCACTCCCTTGGTGACCTCATTCGCTCCCACGGCTTCAACTATCACCTCTACGCTGATGACACCCAGATCTCCATCTCTGCCCCTGCTCTCTCCCCCTCCCTCCAGGCTCGCATCTCCTCCTGCCTTCAGGACATCTCCATCTGGATGTCCGCCCGCCACCTAAAGCTCAACATGTCGAAGACTGAGCTCCTTGTCTTCCCTCCCAAACCTTGTCCTCTCCCTGACTTTCCCATCTCTGTTGACGGCACTACCATCCTTCCCGTCTCACAAGCCCGCAACCTTGGTGTCATCCTCGACTCCGCTCTCTCATTCACCCCTCACATCCAAGCCGTCACCAAAACCGGCCGGTCTCAGCTCCGCAACATTGCCAAGATCCGCTCTTTCCTCTCCATCCAAACCGCTACCCTGCTAATTCAAGCTCTCATCCTATCCCGTCTGGACTACTGCACTAGCCTTCTCTCTGATCTCCCATCCTCGTGTCTCTCTCCACTTCAATCCATACTTCATGCTGCTGCCCGGATTATCTTTGTCCAGAAACGCTCTGGACATATCACTCCCCTCCTCAAAAACCTCCAATGGCTACCGATCAATCTGCGCATCAGGCAGAAACTCCTCACCCTGGGCTTCAAGGCTGTCCATCACCTCGCCCCCTCCTACCTCACCTCCCTTCTCTCCTTCTACTGCCCAGCCCGCACCCTCCGCTCCTCCACCACTAATCTCCTCACTGTACCTCGCTCTCGCCTGTCCCGCCATCGACCCCCGGCCCACGTCATCCCCCGGGCCTGGAATGCCCTCCCTCTGCCCATCCGCCAAGCTAGCTCTCTTCCTCCCTTCAAGGCCCTGCTGAGAGCTCACCTCCTCCAGGAGGCCTTCCCAGATTGAGCCCCTTCTTTCCTCTCCCCCTCGTCCCCCTCTCCATCCCCCCGCCTTACCGCCTTCCCCTCCCCACAGCACCTGTATATATGTATATATGGTTGTACATATTTATTACTCTGTTTATTTATTTATTTATTTATTTATTTTGCTTGTACATTTCTATCCTACTTATTTTATTTTGTTGGTATGTTTGGTTCTGTTCTCTGTCTCCCCCTTTTGGACTGTGAGCCCACTATCGGGTAGGGACTGTCTCTATGTGATGCCAATTTGTACTTCCCAAGCGCTTAGTACAGTGCTCTGCACATAGTAAGCGCTCAATAAATACGATTGATTGATTGATTGATTAAGTGCTGGGGGCTAGGGTGAATATGAAGGGCTTAAGGGGCGTAGGGGAAATGAGGGTTTGGTCAGAGAAGGCCTCGTAGAGGAGATGGGGAGCTTGTACTTCCCAAGCGCTTAGTACAGTGCTCTGCACACAGTAAGCGCTCAATAAATACGATTGAATGAATAATAAGGGGAAGGGGATTCCAGGCCAGAGGGAGGATGCGGACGAGATGAGATTGAGGTACAAAGAATAGACTGGCATTAGAGGAGGGAAGTCGTCTACGCTCGCAAGCGCTCAATACAGTGCTCTTCGCGCGGCGGATTGTAAGCTCCTTGTGGACAGGGACTGTGTCTACCAACTCTCTTGGAGAAGCAGCGTGGCTCAGTGGAAAGAGCCCGGGCTTTGGAGTCAGAGGTCGTGGGTTCAAATCCCGGCTCCGCCACTTGTCAGCTGTGTGACTTTGGGCAAGTCACGTCGCTTCTCTGTGCTTCAGTGACCTCATCTGTAAAATTGGGGATGAAGACTGGGAACCCCCCGTGGGACAACCTGATCACCTTGTAACCGCCCCAGTGCTTAGAACAGTGCTCTGCACATAGTAAGCGCTTAATAAATGCCATTATTACTCACTCTCTTGTGTTGTACTCTCCCAAGTGCTTAGTACAGTGCTCCGCACATAGGATTAAGACCATAATGGATTGTGTCCAACTGGCTTAGCTTGTATGTACCACAGTGCTTAGAACAGTGCTTGTAAGGGCTTAACGAGTACCATTAACATCATCATCAGCGTGGCTCGGTGGAAAGAGCCCGGGCTTGGGAGCCAGAGGTCACGGGTTCCCTTGGGCAAGCACTTCTCTGGGCCTCAGTGACCTCATCTGGAAAATGGGGATGAAGATCGTGAGCCCCCCGTGGGACAACCTGATCACCTTGTATCCCCCCAGCGCTCAGAACAGTGCCCTGTACGTAGTAAGCGCTTAACAGATACCATCGTCATCATTATCATCGTCATCGTTGGGTAAGGTTCAAAGCGATGGAATCAGAGGCTCGGGTGGAGGGGGTGGATTTTGAGAGGAGACAGGCGGTGGGAAGGACGGGAGAGCAGAAAAGGGGGAAGGAGGAGGGTCGGACTGGAAGGATGCGGAGGAGATTTTAGGAAGATCAATCAATCAATCAATCAATCGTATTTATTGAGCGCTTACTATGTGCAGAGCACTGTACTAAGCGCTTGGGAAGTACAAATTGGCATCACATAGAGACAGTCCCTACCCAACAGTGGGCTCACAGTCTAAAAGGGGGAGGCAGAGAACAGAACCAAACATACCAACAAAATAAAATAAGTAGGATAGAAACGTACAAGTAAAATAAATAAATAAATAAATAAATAGAGGAATAAATATGTACAACCATAATGGTTTCGGGCTTACAGATAAAGTTGGTGGTTAGGTCATTGGGACAGGACAGTCGATTTTATGACCTCCAGTTCTCTCCATGCTTATTCTTCAGGATTTAGGTAATCTAATTACTGAAAAGAGGCTGTGGCCGTTTGGTTTTAGCGCTGCCTCTCAGCCTTAAAGTCTCTGCGAAACTCTGTGTTGACTCGGATTGTTGGATTCCAGCAAAATCTGCCCGCTGCTGCTACTTCACAATGATCAGTCACCCCCTCAACAATGCTTCCGAAGTTTTTATGTTGCTTTGGTTGGGTTTTTTTTCCCCCCCCGGTATGCCTGTTTGGCATAAACAGCAGTCATTCCCTGCGTGATGAAGTAGAGAATCTCTTTTTAGGTGGATTTTAATCACGAGTTGTTTTTTCTTTTTTTTTCTGTATTTGGCCAGGTACTGATAATATCGAGACTGAAATCACAGGATGAAACTTATGTCCTTTATAATTGCCTTAGAGGAATAGGTAACTGTTCTTTTTACTTTATAATTAAATGTATGTTTTATCTCTCAAAACAAGACAAATTCAAGTCTACATTTAATAAAGTAGACGCACTTGACTGGTTCTTAAATTTTTCACACATATGTGTATCTTTAGATACGGCGCTTAGAACAGTGCTTTGCACAGAGTAAGCGCTTAACAAATACCATCATTATTATTATTATTTAGGGAGATAAAAGAGAAAAGATATGTGTATCTTTAGGGATCCCTAAAATCCCTAAAATACACAGAGAAGCAGTGTGGCTCAATGGAAAGAGCCCGGGCTTTGGAGTCAGAGGTCATGGGTTCAAATCCCGGCTCCGCCAGTTGTCAGCTGTGCGACTTCGGGCCAGTCACTTCACTTCTCTGGGCCTCAGTTTCCTCGTCTGTAAAATGGGGATTAAGACCGTGAGCCCCCCGTGGGACAACGTCATCACCGGGCGACCTCCCCAGCGCTTAGAACAGTGCTTTGCACATAGTAAGCGCTTAATAAATGCCATTATTATTATTATTATGTATATTGTAATGAGACATCGCTTCTTTGCCCGTCATCAGCTTTGCTCGTGAAATGCCTGGAGTCCCACATCCTCGATTTGGTGTCCACGCCATTTGGAGTACTGGCGCTGAATTTATGTGATTTTGAGTTAGGGTGACAAGAAGTGGGTTGCCGTGTTGCAAATACACGACCAAACCTTTGGCTGTAGAATTGGCTGAGAAGCAACTAATATATGGGACAACCTGCTGGTAGTAATAATAATAATAATAATGGCATTTATTAAGCGCTTACTATGTGCAAAGCACTGTTCTAAGCGCTGGGGAGGTTACAAGGTAATCAGGTTGTCCCCCGTGGGGCTCACAGTCTTCATCCCCATTTTACAGATGGGGTAACTGAGGCACACAGAAGTTAAGTGACTTGCCCAAAGTCACACAGCTGACAATTGGCAGAGCCGGGATTTGAACCCATGACCTCTGACTCCAGAGCCCGGGCTCTTTCCCATTGAGCCACGCTGCTTCTCTGAAAGAGTCTCTTGCACCCAGAAAGCCCGTCGACCTCCTTTCCCGAGCCTTTTATTTTCCCAGCGTTTTGAAAATCCACACTCAGCTCCATTCGGAAGTTTACCAGGTCGGAATCAGTGCAATTATCTAATCTCTCTGAGGACCGTAGCTCATGTGGATCATGGACTACGAGAGCGTCAAATGCGAGTAGAGCTTTAAGGTCTACACTTTCTCGAGGTCATCAGTCCAATCCTCCGCTGAGTTTGAATGATTAGTCAATCGTATTTACTGAGCGCTTACTGTGTGCAGAGCACTGTACTAAGCGCTTGATTATAACAGGAAGGTTAACTCTACTTAGGATCACATAATCCAACCAAACCAATCAGCTGTTCCAAATCCTGAACGTTTTATGGCGTAGACAGTGAAGAAGATCTGACTGTCCGCGGCCGTATTTTTTCATGTGTACCATCTGAAATTACTCTAGTAGAAATGAAATGGGAATAAAATAGGAATCCTCAAAAAGAGAAGCGAGGGAAGTGACAGCGAATGTGGGAAACATCTGCTTTTCATGAGTCTTCTGTATTTTTGTGATTATATTTATATATTCCGTGAGGGAAAAGGAAAAGATAAACCTTCCTCCTAAATTGAAATAAGCTTTCTGGAAAGCCAACCTGGAACCCAGGTCTAAACATTTCTTTGGCAGTTGACAGAGCTAAATAATATAGTGCCATTAGCCCATTTGCACAGAATTGATTGGTATTTCATTAGGGCTTTTTAATAAATTCACGTTCATTCATTCATTCAATCGTATTTACTGAGCGCTTACCGTGTGCAGAGCGCTGTACTAAGCGCTTGGGAAGTACAGGTTGGCAACATATAGAGACGGTCCCTACCCGACAACGGGCTCACAGTCGAGAAGGGGGAAATTCTAATGTAGCATTTCAGAAAACAAAAACAGAATATGATTTTATATACGCATTTCTAGCTGTCCTTCACTCTCAAAGACGATGCCAGGGGAGGCAGAAAAGACAGGTGACTCGCAAACTCCCAACATTGCCAAATTCACTGCCCGCAAAGACAGTTTCTTGCTGTGCCAATGGGTTTGTATCAGATAGGGCCCGTCTCTTCTCGTCAAGCCTGCCTCGTGGTATCCCAATCAATCAATCGTATTTATTGAGCGCCTACTGTGTGCGGAGCACTGATAATATATTACCCGATATGCACATACCATCAGCCGTGCCACAATCCCACCTTCGCTGAGTAGTTCGTGGGAGGAGAATGAACGAAAGCAGGGTATCCGAACAGTTGCTGTGCGGCGGCCTAAAGCGGGGAAACGGAAAGAATTAGGACTGGAAAACTGTCTGAAGAACACCGCAAGGCAAAAAGACGGCAACAGAAAACATGCGGCAATTAGAAACTGGCGTATTCTCCTGGAAAAGAGCCCTCGGAAATACCGTCACACGCGGAGGAAAAGTCGCATCATCGATAACAGCATCTTTGGACCCCACAGGACAGTTATATATACTAATTCAGCATCCCTCAGGTTCTCCCCGCCCCCAAACGCACACACAATATGTACAGCTTGAAGAAGTGTACACCACGATTTGCCGATGTTCTTCGGGGTTTGTAAACCTCGGCCACCTTGAATCCAATCTCAACAGGGAACTCAATTGCCTCCCCACTGCCTCCCCACTCTCCCTTCTTCTTCCCCTCTCCAGAGCATCTTTCCAGGATTCCCCCCACCGCACTCCGTAATTCTAGCCTCATCGGCCACTATGACAACTGTCACCCCTGCCCCACTGCTTTCCATAGCTTGGTTTCTCCGCTTCACTTGGGACCGGGACGACAGACCCAGCGTGGATAAGGGTGAAATAGTGTGGGAGAAGACGAGTCAGGCCTAGAACTCAGACCCCTGGCCATCGGGAGGGGCGCAGCCAGAGAAGGCCAGGAACATTTTCCGGCCTCCCTCGTGCTGAGGATATTGCCTGGCTTGATTAGTGTATCAACATGCATCTCCGGTTTATTAAAAACAAATAAGTCCTGGGGACAGGTGGGAGAGGGGGGAATGGGGAGATACGCGGCTGAGTTTGGGATGCGTGGGAATCCTGTAATCCGATAATCTCGGAACAGGGGAGGGGAGGGTGTCATTTTTACCTACCTGTGAAACTCAGACAACATAGGGGGGCTAGTTCTGGAACTGAGCCTAGGTAATTGCTTGTACCTCTAAGGGGAAAGCGGGCCCCGTGATGAACAGATTACGGCGGTGTCATGGGGCTGGCAATGCCATCCTAAGATTTTAGCCTTTACGGAAAAGAGCACATCGATAAGGATATCACAAAGATCTCTCTTTTTTTTTTTTCCTGTAGGTTTAAGTGTTCTCGTTTGGGCGACTGAAAGCACTTTCCTGGAGTTAAATCTCTTAGATTGGTGAGTAAAATTCATGATCTCTGTAAGATCTGTATACCGCCTTCCTCCTCAGTCCCGCCAATCGCGATTTGTAGTTCCCAAGCGCTTAGTACGGGGCTCTGCACACAGTAAGCGCTCAATAAATCCGCTCGAATGAATGGATGAAGTGCTTCATAACCCTCTGCCCCCACACTAGATTCACTCCTCAGACTTCCCTGATTGTCCTTGGCTACTAAAAATGTTATTTCTAGGGGTCACTGGCCCCATCCTTGTTACACCCCAGCCACATTTCCTCCTGGTAAAGCCAGTTTGGTACGGCAGAGGAGTCCCCTCTAAACCTCTCCATTTCTGGTAAGGCAGGAGAAAATTCCCTCCCCAGGGTTCTTGCTGACTTGTATATATATATATATATATATATATATATATATGCCTGTATATATATGACCTGTATATATGTTTGTACATATTTATTACTCTATTTATTTACTTGTACATATCTATTCTATTTATTTTATTTTGTTAGTATGTTTGGTTTTGTTCTCTGTCTCCCCTTTCTAGACTGCGAGCCCGCTGTTGGGTAAGGACTGTCTCTATGTGTTGCCGACTTGTACTTCCCAAGCGCTTAGTACAGTGCTCTGCACACAGTAAGCGCTCAATAAATACGATTGATTGATTGATTGATTGATTGTGGAAGAAGTCAGGCCGCAATGACCAAAGCGCGGGCCAGGGAACTTGTCTGCTAATTCTGTCGCGTTTTCCCACGTGCTAAGTAGAGTGCCCTGCACGGAAATAACACCGACTGGTTATCCCCCCCCACAACTGTCTCACCGCTTCTGTGCCAACTATGAACTCACGTGCTTACAGATACCTATAGCATTTTGTGCAGTCTATTATGCTCTCACTCACCTATCCATCCATTTTCCTCTTCCCAGTAAATTATTTCACTGCCTGTCTCCTCTACTACATTGTAAGCTCCCACAGGGCAGTGATCACGCTTCCTAAATTCAACCGTATGCTCCCACGTGCTTAGTATAGCGGGCTGCACACAACATGTGGCTCCAAAATACTACTGATTGGTGAACTAACCCCCTTTTAGACTGTGAGCCCACTGTTGGGTAGGGACTGTCTCTATATGTTGCCAACTTGCACTTCCCAAGCGCTTAGTACAGTGCTCTGCACACAGTAAGCGCTCAATAAATACAATTGATTGATTGATTGATGCATGGTTGCACGATCTTTACCACAGAGAAATAAAGCTTGCTGGGACGGGGGTTATCATCACCGTTATTATTATTATTATTATTGTGGATTGAGAGGTTGGAGCTAGTAACGTAGATTTGAAGTTCATCCACGCAGAGGTGGTATTTATTGAACGCTTATTGTGTGCAGGATACGGTCCAGTTCCATGACCGGGCAGCATATTTTTCACTACGGCCCCTTAATTCAGGTGAAATCCTTCAAGACGACACGTCAGCTAGGGGTCTCACGTGTCTTACGACAATAATAATGATGGCATTTGTTAAGCGCTTACTATGTGCCAAGCGCTGTTCTAAGCGCTGGGGGGATACAAGGTAATCAGGTGGCCCTACATGGGGCTCACAGTCTTAATCCCCATTTCACAGATGAGGCACAGAGAAGCGAAGTGACATACCCAAAGTCACATCTGCCTCCCATGTTGAATTACTGGCGAGTGGGAGGTGGAACTTTCCATGAAGCTGGGGAGGAGGGATCCCACAGTCATCGGCGGGGAGCGAGCACGGTTCCCTCCGAAACCGGAGCGTGTGTGGGCGAACCTGGAAGTGACCCCTGTGGGAGAGGGGATCCCAGTCTGGGCTGCTGCTCCGGGGGCCAGTTGCGGCCCCGGCTCCGGTGGGACATGCGGTGAGCCGGTCCCCTGCCAGCCCTGGCACCCCCTTCCACCTCCTCTCCGTCCCTCGCCATCGCTCCGCGCCCCGAGGAGCCAGGGGAGGCTCTGGTGACAGAGAAACGGCAAACTCCCGGATCTGGGGATGGGTAAGGACGCTGATTTTGATTTTTCAGAAACAGTCTCTCCATCTCCAATCAAGCTGTAGATCCTCCAGTCAAAAAACACCACCACCGCTCAACCAATCAGGAGAGGTGTCATGATCTTGCAGTAAATTAAACCCTTCAACTGAGTGGAGGCAGATCAATCAATCGTATTTATTGAGCGCTTACTGTGTGCAGAGCACTGTACTAAGCGCTTGGGAAGTACAAGTCGGCAACACATAGAGACGGTCCCTACCCAACAGCGGGCTCCCAGTCTAGAAGGGGGAGACGGAGAACAAAACCAAACATACTAACAAAATAAAATAAATAGAATAGATATGGACAAGACAAGTAAAGTAATAAATATGTACAAACATATATACATATAAATCATCCATGATGATGATGGTATTTGGTAAGCGCTTACTATGTGCCAACCACTGTTCTAAGCGCCGGGGGAGATACAAGGCCATCAGGTTGTCCCACTGTGAGCCCCACAAGGGACAACCTGCTTACCCTGTATTTACCCTAGCGCTTAAAACGGTGCTTGGCACATAGTCGACGCTTAATCAATCAATCAATCGTATTTATTGAGCGCTTACGGTGTGCAGAGCACCGTACTAGGCGCTTGGGAAGAGCAACCTGGGGTGCCAGAGACAGCCATAATAAACCGATACAGTTTAGGCAGTTCCTTCCGCCCCACCCCAGTACCCTTCTGCCCTAAGTGCTTGCGAAAGTACAATATAATAGAGTCGCGAGTGGAAAATAAGGCACCTAGAACCTGGAGGTAGAGGAAGAGCGGGCCAAAGAGACTGACAAGGAGGTGAAAGGAGAACCAGGAGAGAACCGTGTCCGTAAAACCGAGGTTAGATAGCGTTTCCAGGAGAAGGTTGAGAGTTGAAGTTAGGGAGGAATCGTGGGTGTTGTCATCTCTCCCACAGCCTCGAAGGAAATATACCATTTTACCCATCATGGCTATCCGCAATAGGAAGCCAAGATTTTACCTCTCGGTTTCCTTCTTCTTCCTACCCCTCCCTTCCCGTGGGCTTCACCTCTTGAATCTCTTCACCCGTTCCTACCGTCTGATCTCTTTCCCTTCCTTGGTCTTTCCTTTTCTCCCTCTGCCACTGATCACCTGCTCTGCACAGCAGTTTTACAACCCTCTTTACCAAGGGTAATTTACAAAGACAGGAAGGTAGAAAGCAAGTGGCCGGTAGCCAGAGGAGTGGGGAAAGGTGAAGAGAGGGCTGAATGTATTTTTGATTTCTGTACCATCTGATTTTTAAGACGATCGTCATAAATCTAGGGTCGTCAGTTTTGGAGAAATGCAGTAGGAAGAGTGTGTTTTAGTTGTGTTTCACCCTAAGATCGGACCCCTTAAAATGTCCGCTTGGATTTGTTGTCATTCCACACCTTGTAGCTAGTGACTCTTAATGGCAAAGCCCGCACCTGGCAAGCATGCATTTTGAAGGGAATATTTTAGAGAATCACATTTGGGAGCAAGCCCCGTATCAGAATTCCTCATTTCTACTCTCCAGAATAACAAAAGTTAGTACCAGAGCCAGAAAATAGGATTTCTATTTTCAGTCATCCATGTGGCGTTTAATCACGTGGCTCCTGAATATGGTGGAAATGACACCAATCAAGAGTAAATGGAAGATTCAGAGCCTTTAAAGTAATGACTACTGTGGCTATGATACAGAAGATGAAGAATTTTGAGCCAGATGGTATCTATCAGTCACTTCAAAAAGAAAAATCCTGTCGATTTATTTTTCGAAATACGCCGGTTCCGATGTCGTTAAAAATCGTACGGACCCGGGCCAATCCTCGTGAGACAGAAATATGTAGTGAAAGGCAAAGATTGTAACACTGCTGAATCCTCATAATCAGCAAAATGAAAGGAGACAATCTGCGCTCACATTAGGATAAGAAGTAAACCCCAAGGGTTTAGGACAAGCTCCTCAGAGAAACGTTTAAGAGAGAAAGGAGAAAAGTACACCCTCCCTCGTTATATCCGACAGACTCTCCCCACCTTCAAGGCCTTACTGAAGGCACGTCTCCTCCAAGAGGACTTCCCACTTACGAGCGTATCCGTAATTTATTTTTATCGATGTCCGTCTCCCCGTCTAGGCTGTAAGCTCCTTATGGGCAGGGGATGTTTCGGTTGCATTTTCTCGTTGGACTCTCACAAGTACGTGGTACGGTGCCCTGCACGCCGTTAAGTGCTCCGTAAATATGACTGATTGAGAGAGACGAGTTGACGATAACATCAAGGTTAAAGGCATTTGAGAAAGGGAGGGTGGAATTACTGTCCGCGGGGATGGGAAAGTCAGGGGGCGGACAGAGTTTGGGTGGGAAGATGAGGCGTTCCGGTAATAATAACAACTGCGGTATTGGTTAAGCGCAAGGCTCGGTGGAAAGAGCCTGGGCTTTGGAGTCAGAGGTCATGGGTTCAAATCCCGGCTCCGCCACTTGTCAGCTGTGTGACTTCGGGCAAGTCACTTCACTTCTCTGGGCCTCAGTTCCCTCATCTGGAAAATGGGGGCTGAGACTGTGAACCCCCTGTGGGACAACCTGATCACCTTGTAACCTCCCCAGCGCTTAGAACGGAGCTTTTTAGACCGTGAGCCCACTGTTGGGTAGGGACTGTCTCTCTATGTTGCCAACTTGTACTTCCCAAGCGCTCAGTACAGTGCTCTGCACACATTAAGCGCTCAATAAATACGATTGATTGATTGATTGATTTGCACATAGTAAGCGCTTCATAAATGCCATCATCATTATTATTATTATTATTACTAGGTGCCAGGCATCGTACTAAGCACCGGGGTGGAAACGGGCAAGTCGGACCGGACGCAGTCCCTACACGGGGCTCACGGTCTTAATCCCCATTTGGCCGATGAGGTAACTGAGGAACAGAGCAGTTAAGTGACTCGCCCAAGGCCACACAGCAGATGAAGTGGCAGAGCTGGGAGGAGAAGCCAGGTTCCTCTGACTCCCGGCCCAGGCTCCAGCCACTAGGCCACACTGCCTGTTTCGGACAGAACTCCAAGCGATCATCCACCCTGATTGCTGCTTCCGTCTCCTGGCTGACCTCCCAGCTTCCTGTCTCTCCCGGCTTCGGTCCGTACTTCACTCCGCTGCCGGGATAATTTTTTAGGAAAATCGTTAAGCCCCGGGCTCCCCATCAAAACTCTCCAGTGTTGCTCCCCCATCTCTGCATCTACTGGCACCTCCCATCCTCACTCCTGTCCCACCTCAGCCCAGCCCCCAAATTTCGCTCCTCTAACATCATCCTGCTTACCGGGCCTCAGTCTCTCTCTCCCATCCTCCCTCCTTCCTGGAATTCGTTCATTCAGTGGGATTTATCGAGCGCTTACTGCGTGCAGAGCGCTGGACTAGGCGCTTGGGAAGTCCAAGTCGGCAACACCTAGAGACGGCCCCTACCCGACGACGGGCTCACAGTCTAGAAGGGGGAGACGGACAACGAAACAAAATATAGTAACAAAATCAAATAAATAGAATAGTGAATATGGCACATCTGAGAGACCACCACTCGCTCCATCTTCAAAACCCGACTCGGATCGTGCCTCCTCCAGGAACACTTCCCTGACTCATCTCTCGTCTCGGCACTCTTACTTTCCCTCTCTACTGTATCATCTTTTTTTCGGCAGTCTGTACCCCGTAAGCGTACTCACCTCTCCCTCACCCCAAGCTCGGGGGAAAGAGCCCGGGCTTTGGAGTCCGAGGTCATGGGTTCGAATCCTGGCTCCGCCGCATGTCTGCTGTGTGACATTGGGTGAGTCACCTAATCAATCAATCGTATTTATTGAGCGCTTACTGTGTGCAGAGCACTGTACTGAGCGCTTGGGAAGTACAAGTTGGCAACATTTAGAGACAGTCCCTACCCAACAGCGGGCTCACAGTCTAAAAGGGGGAGACAGAGAACAAAACCAAACATACTAACAAAATAAAATAAATAGAATAGATATGTACAAGTAAAATAAATAAATAAAATAAATAAATAAACCTAACTTCTCTGAGCCTCAGTTACCTCATCTGTAAAATGGGGATTAAGACGGTGAGCCCCACGTGGGACAACCTGATGGCACGTGGCACATAGTAAGCGCTTAACAAATGCCATTTATTTTATTTTGTTAGTATGTTTGGTTTCGTTCTCTGTCTCCCCCTTTTAGACTGTGAGCCCACTGCTGGGTAGGGACTGTCTCTGTATGTTGCCAATTTGTACTTCCCAAGCTCTTAGTACGGTGCTCTGCACATAGTAAGCGCTCAATAAATACGATTGATGATGATGATGATTATTTGTTCTGACGATTTTGACACCTGTCTACGTGTTTTGTTTTGTGGTCTGTCTCCCCCTTCTAGACTGTGAGCCCGTTGGCGGGTGGGGACCGTCTCTCTCTGTTCCCGACTTGTTCTTTCCAAGCGCTTAGTACAGTGCTCTGCACACGGCAAGCGCTCAATAAAGACGACTGACTGACTGACTGAATTGTTCTATGTAACTGATATGAAGGTCTGTCTTCCCTTCCCCCGGTAGCTTGTGAGATCACTGAAGGTAGGTCCTCTCCCAGGCACTTAGTACAGTGCCCTGCACACAGTAAGCGCTCCATAAATCCCACCGACCGACTGCTCGGTCGTGCACTCAATACCGTTTCCTTGCCTCTTCCTTTCAGTTTGAGAAAATGTTCCTGCCTTCTCGTGTGCAGCACGCACATTGGAAATGACTTCCCCTGGACTCATTTCTCATTTGTGATCGAATACAACTATTCAGAGAAGTTTAACTTTTCCGAGTTGTGCAGATGCCTGAAAATCAATTACATGGCCTTCAGGTGCACTCTCCCCGACTCCATTTTACAGAGTAAGTAGCGACTCTCAACTCCCCGTCTCTCCCTTCCGATACAGATCTTCTCCCCCCGCCCCGGGCGAATCGCTTCGTACGTCGCTGCAATTCCGCCATCGCCTCGTGACGCAACTTCTGGATCACATATAGGCGCCTCGGTTAAATAAAGCACCGTTATTTGGAATTAAAGCCCGTCTATCTGGTTCTCGGAGTGGTCACTACTCCTTCCCGCATCCAGGCCGGCGAGATTTCTTTTATTTTCTGCCGGGTAGGGGAGTCGGGGAAGCAGTGAAGACCCCCAGGGTGGAAGGGAAGTCAGTACTTTGCTTGATGGTGATGACGATGATGATAACGGCATTTATTAAGCGCTTACTACGTGCCAGGCACCGTTCTAAGCGCTGGGGAGGTTACGAGGTGGTCCCTCGGGGGGCTCACAGTCTTCATCCCCGTTTTCCAGGTGAGGTCACTGAGGCCCAGAGAAGTGAAGCGACCTGCCCAAAGTCACCCAGCTGACAACCGGCGGAACCGGGATCTGAACCCCTGACCTCGGACTCCAAAGGCCGGGCCCTTTCCGCTGAGCCACACTGCTTCCCCCCAGTTAGCCTGTAACTACCCCAGTGTTCAGTACAGTGCGTGCCACATAGTAGGCGCTTAGCACTCCTCACCATCATTGTAATAGAGCAGCAGCGTGGCTCAGTGGAAAGAGCCCGGGCTTTGGAGTCAGAGGTCACGGGTTCAAATCCCGGCTCCGCCGGTTGTCAGCTGGGTGACTTTGGGCGAGTCGCTTCACTTCTCTGGGCCTCGGTTACGTCATCTGGAAAATGGGGATGAAGACAGTGAGCCCCCCGGGGGACAACCTGATGGCCTTGTAACCTCCCCAGCGCTTAGAACAGTGCTTTGCACATAGTAAGCGCTTAATAAATGCCATTGTTATTATTATTATTGTCAGCTGTATGACTTTGGGCAAGTCGCTTCACTTCTCTGTGCCTCGGTTACCTCATCTGGAAAATGGGGATGAAGAGACTGTGAGCCCCACGTGGGACAGCCTGATCGCCTTGCATCCCCCCAGTGCTTTGCACATAGTAAGCGCTTAACAAATACCATCATTATTATTATTATTATTGTTAATAATCGCAGCAGTGATAACAATGGTGATGAGGAGTGCTAAACGCCTGCTACGTGCCTCGCGCTGTACTGAACACCGGGGTCGTGATAAGCGAAGGACCGGCTTCCCTTCCGCCCTAGTTCATTCATTCATTCATTCAATCGTAGTTATTGAGCGCTTACTGTGTGCAGAGCGCTGTACTAAGCGCTGGGGAAGTACAAGTTGGCAACATCCGCCCAGACGTAAAGGGTTGCAATTGCCGGGGACCTCGGAACGGCGCGTGAAATCTCGGGCCGCCACTCACGAGGAGGCCGGGCCCGAAACCGACCGCCGCTGTTCTTCGCGTCCCATTTAACTTCGGTGCGTGACGGTTCCTAAAACGTTCCAAACTTTGCTCTTGTTTAGAAAGCGTGACTCTGAACGTTTTCAGCGGCTTTCTCCTGGAGATCCAGGTTCCCTACGTGTTCCTGTTTATGAAGTCGAAAGGGTGGAACACCGTGCCGGAAGTTCTTCGGGTCTTAGAGGCCAAGTAAGTCCACTTGCCCCGTATCTTCGGTAAAGACGAACACGCTAGCGTGCAAAAGAGTCTCTGTTGCGTATACGCCGCCGGTCTGAAGATGGTCGGGATTCTGGCATCCCGGTATTTGGAGTTGAAATCGCCGCTTATCCAGAATAACGGCCTGCCAGAACCAAGATGTGTGCCGTGTGTAAAAGGGCAGAGTCTCTGTTGGGCACTAGCATTTTGGAAATGGAGCAGAAGCCGAAAGGGGAAACGTGAGCCACGGGGCTGAGTGAAAAATGATTAAGCTTTCGGTGCTCGGAGGACTCCTCTTTTGAAGGTAAAATTTCACTAAACAAAACCGCTCCTCGGTCGCCTTTTATTAGCAGCAGGAACTCTTTCCCCGCCTCTCCTTTTCCGTCACCATTACGGCATTTCTAAAGCCCCTGCCGTGTACTGAGCGCTGCGCTGAGGGCTGAGCGCCGAGGCAGATGCACATAAACGGTTCATAATCCTTGTCCCTCACGGGCCTCACCATCCAAGCGGGGAAGGAGAGACACGTAGGGAAAACGGGAGGTCGTCAGTGACGGGAGCCGACGGTACGGCAACCCCACGCAGGTGGCATTCAATCCCGCTGGTCGCGTTAGCAGCTCCGTGCGGGCGCAATTCAATCCCGTCGGTTGCGCTTCTTAAGGATGAGCGTTACGCTCCGGAAACTCAGAAAAAGACTGTGAGCCCACTGTTGGGTAGGGACTGTCTCTATATGTTGCCAATTTGTACTTCCCAAGCGCTTAGTACAGTGCTCTGCACATAGTAAGCGCTCAATAAATACGATTGATGATGATGATGAAGTCGAGCTCTGACTCGACTGTGGTCCTGAAGAAGGACTAGGGCCTTGGGATTGTTGGAAGACATTTCTCTTTCTCCCTCTCCTCCTTTCTCCCCTTCGTTCTTCTCCTCCCGTCCCCCTTTTTTTTGCTCCCCATCCCTCTTCTCCACCTCTCTCTCTCTCTCTCTCAGTCTACCTTTCCCCCTCTTTTCCTCCCTCTCCCCTCCATTTCCCTTTGTCCTCGTGTTCTCCCTTTGGGCTCTGCCCCCTCACCGCTCCACCCCAGATTCCCGTCCCTGTCCAAAAATGGAAAAACGGCATCCTCGGCAGAGAGGAAATAAACTGCGGGCGTCTCACAGCCGCAAGCCAGGCCACTGAAACGATCGTGACCGTACTAATGTTCGAAAGGCCGGGAGAGTACTCTGGCCCACTCTAGTCTTTTCACGGTATCCGTTCGGCGCTTACTATCAGCCGGGCGCCGCTGTACTGAGCGCTGGGGTAGACGCCAGCTAACCGGGTTGGACACAGCCCATGTCCCCGAAGGGGCTCCCGGTCTTACTCCCCGTTTGATTCGTTCCTTCGATCGTATTTATTGAGCGCTCGCTGTGTGCAGGGCACTGGACTGAGCGCTTGGTTTATAGACGAGGGAACTGAGGCACAGAGAAGTGAAGCGACTTGCTCAGGGTCACTCGGCAGAGGGGCGGCGGAGCCGGGATTAGGAGCCGGGTCCCGCCGACACCCAAGCCCCTGCTCTATCCACTGGGCCATCCCGCTTTCCCGCAGGAAAGCGGACCATTTGGGCCACCAAGCGCCGCCCCACTCCATTAGGGAGTTTCGGAACTTAATCGGCGGTATTTTGCGAGCGCTTACTGTGTGCACGGTACCGTACTGAGCCCCTCTCGAATGTTTCTAGACTGTGAGCCCACTGTTGGGTAGGGACTATCTCTATATGTTGCCAACTTGTACTTCCCAAGCGCTTAGTACAGTGCTCTGCACACAGTAAGCGCTCAAGAAGTACGACTGAATGATTGAATGAATGTGAGCTCGCGGTGGGCGGGGATCGTCACTGTTCATTGCTGTAGCGTACTTTCCCAGGCACTTAGTACAGCGCTCTGCACACAGTAAGCGCTTAATAGATGCGGATGAATGAATGAACGCAGTCGAGTCGGTAGACACGATCCCCGCCCCCCAGGAATTCACGACCTAATGGAATTCAACCAAGCCGTAGGACAAAATCTTTCCTTCACGGTTTAGCACGTAAACTTTCCAAATTCCTTTTTCTTAAGCTATGATATCACTTTATGGGAGAGACCTTGCAGCGAAGCGTTACAGTGCCTCGAAACTCCAGATCGCTACGTGCTGGTGACCGTCGACGTGGACACCGCCATAATCCTTCAGGTAAGGCAAGCTAGCAGTCAAGAAAAGAAACTTCAATGAAGAGAAAAGCGATTCATGAATCCTCGGACTCTGCCGGTAGAAGCCGGATCGATCAGGCCTCTTCTTTCGTTCATTTTCTCGTAGGACATGGAGGAATTAAATTGTCCGGGGGCCCCGGATAACATCATGTTGAAAGTGATAGCTCTATCGGTTCAGTACACCAACTTCTGGATCATTTTCTATCCCAAAGAGAAACAGCATTCAGGGTAAGTAAGCATTTTTTTTCTCTGTTGCCATGTCATGAAGTCAGAGAAATGGTTTAAGCGGGGAGAATGACTTAGCGAGATTTTCCATTTTCAGTTTAAGGTCATCAGTGCTTTTACGGAAATTGAAAAGAGCTAAGGAGGCAGGCCGTTTTGATTACTCATCCCAGTTTCCGCCGGCACGTTCATTGATCTTGAGAGTCGGAGAATCGATTCGCGAATGTGCTTCCCAAAGCAAAAGTTACGTCTTCGCTTCCGGAGACCGAGAGAGGGTCTTTTCCGTTTTCTGATCGTGTTTTCGGTCGTCGCTCAAGATTAAACAGATGGAATCTCATAAAAGACCCTCTAAGCACTTAACTGACCTTGGATTTAAAATGCTAAGGGAATCCGTTAACATCATTAACGCCCAATGAGTCGAGAGGACAGTTGGTGGAGAGTAAGCGCGGGCTTCTGCCAGCTGTTCCGAGAATTTGGCCACAACTGGGAACAATACCCGGAGGGCGTAGCGGGATGCAAAATTGGCCTTTCTTAGTTCGGGAGAGAGTTGAGCAGGGGAGAAGGTGCCGGCGGAGAATCGGAGGTTGACCGTGGCCCTAAGGGAAGGGGGAAAGGATGGGAGCGATTACTTTCAAGCGACGCGAGGGTCTGGGTTGCGGGGCACAGATGAGGAGGTTGGAGCTAGAGAAAAGGCGGGAGACCTCTCGAGAGCCGGAGAGGGTGAGAATGTAGACGACGGAGCGGGAGGACGGCGTTTGGGAAAACGTGAGGCAGGCGAACCTGGCCACGACGCAACTGCCGTAGGGAGCTGGGGCTGGAGGAGCAGGATTTCAGGCTGCTTTTCGTTCGGGTGTCCGTCGCCGCGTCGCTCTGCGCCTGATCAGTGGCCTGCGTTAAGCGTGACGGTGAGTGAGTTTTTGAGGTCGTTATGCCATCTTTGCCTAACGAGAAGATGCCGGAACGTTACAGAGGGAGCGTGAGAGGAATATTCTCTGACACGTTCAGACGCTGAATGAGCAGCGGCGGGATAACGTCCTCCTATTTTCAAGCTCCTCCAGTAATTGTACTGTACTCTCCCAAACGTTTAGTTCGATGCTCAGTAACTACCGGTGACTGAATTGTAGGTTCTGCCTCTCAGAAAATATTCTCCGCCACCTAGCAGTCCTTCATGCATCTTTGGTTTCACCCTGGATGAAAACTGAAGAAGTGGAAGTGAAGGTATTTCTTTAACTGGATATTTCTTCATCTGGAAAATGGGGATTAAGTCTGTGAGCCCCCCGTGGGACAACTTGATTACCTTGTATCTACCCCAGCGCTTAGAACAGCGCTTTGCACATAGTAAGCGCTTAATAAATGCCATTATTATTATTATTATTTAACTAACAATCCAAAATAATGCCCACACTCAACTCTCCAGATAGGCAAAGAATTCATCGATCGGATGAATACCCCGTGCAGCAGAAAAGTAGCATGAGAAGCACGGATAGTCCACAGGCGAAGGACCTGGGTTCTAATCCCGGCTCTGTCAGTTGCTTGCCGTGTGGCCTTGGGCAAGCCGCTTACCTTCTCTTGGCCTCAGTTATCTCATCTGTGAAATGGCGCTTAAGGCTGGGAGCCCCCAGTGGGGCAGGGACTGCGTCCAACCTGATTAGTTTGTATCTTCCCTGGCGCTTAGCACACTGCGCGGCACGCAGTAAGCACTCGACGAGCACCAGTAAAAAATAAAATAAAGCCGTCTCCAAAAATGCTGGAGCAAATTTCGGATGGCAGTCGAAGCTAAATTAAACTAAATCGGCCTCACGCATCCCACTTTCCTGTGGGAAGCAGGCTGTCATCAGGGATGTTGTCAGGAGTTCTGGGGGAGATTGCTCCCTTGTCCTCCAAATCTTGGAAGGCATTGCTGATGGGAGTGTAATCTTGGCTGGGGGGAAGAATGCCACAGTTCGTTTGAATCGGGTAAATTCTAGAGGAAAAATAAAATCCTCGTTGAGATTCAAGATGTTATTTCCCCTAACGTAGAGGGGGCTCGTTGGAGTAACTTAATTAGTGGGCTGCGCGTGGGCATTACTGGACCAAAAAAAAAAAAATGTCTGTCAAAAAAGAAATGCATCTGAAAGTAGGACTTTGTCCTTTATTCCCTATTTCTGCGCAGCTCCCTTTCGATTCCCCACTTGTAGAAATAGCAGTGCTTTGCACATAGTAAGCGCTTAATAAAAGCCATCATTATTTGTTATTATTATTCCCCTTCCTTCGGGTGGATGTCGCCCCGAGGCTCTAGTTACTAAGGGTTCCGCGGCCTAAGAACGGAAAGGGAGGCGAGTTGCCGCGGCTCGGGAAAGAAAGTCCGTTTCAAGGTCGTCACACCGCAGTGAGGCGTTGGGAAATTAAAAATGATGATAAGTCCCAGGCAGATCAGTGTTCCCAAATGTATTTCAGGGGATTTGGCTTTCTTAGACTGATTCCGAACCACCTCCCTGTTTTCTAGTTTCCCGTCCTGATTGCAGGCTACTGGGTGACGCGATGCCGCGCTCCTCGTTCTAACCTGTGATTAAACACGTGAAAACGTATATTTTTAGCTTGTTCTTGTGCCGGAAGCGAAAGAAGCGGCCACACTGACTCGTCAGATTGCTGACCAGATTCTGACAACCTCTTCGAGGAGCGTTTTCGAGTTTCTGGACAAATCCTGGCTCTCCCCTTCACTAAGTAAGGTCTGTGTTTTATCACCGCTTCATCGTAATGAGGACGACGGCGTTTGTTGAGCGCTTACTATGGGCCCAGCACTGTTCTAAGCGCTGGGGAGGTTACAATAATAATGATAATAATAATAATAATAATAATAATAATGGTATTTGTTAAGCGCTTACTACGTACAAAGCACTGTTCTAAGCGCTGGGGGGATACAAGGTTTAATATATTCTCAAGAGTGGTACAAAACGTCTTCATTCATTCAATCGTATTTATAATAATAATAATATTGATGGCATTTGTTAAGCGCTTGCTATGTGCAAAGTGGGCACATATGTGCGCCATGTGCAAATATGTTACAAGAGGATCAGGTGGCCCCACGGGGGGCTCACGGTCTTCATCCTCGTTTTCCAGATGAGGTCACTGAGGCCCAGAGAATAATAATAAGAACGATGGCATTTATTAAGCGCTAACTATGTGCAAAGCACCGTTCTAAGCGCCGGGGTAGATACAAGGTAAGCAAGTCGTCCCATGTGGGGCTCACAGACTTAATCCCCATTTTCCAGATGAGGTCACTGAGGCCCAGAGAATAATAATAATAATAATAATAATAATAATAATAATGATGGCATTTATTAAGTGCTTACTATGTGCAAAGCACTGTTCTAAGCACGGGGGTAGATACAAGGTAATCAAGTTGTCCCATGTGGGGCTCACAGACTTAATCCCCATTTTCCAGATGAGGTCACTGAGGCCCAGAGAATAATAATGATAATAATAATAATAATAATAATAACGATGGCATTTATTAAGCGCTTACTATGTGCAAAGCACTGTTCTAAGCACCGGGGTAGATACAAGGTAATCAAGTTGTCCCATGTGGGGCTCACAGACTTAATCCCCATTTTCCAGACGAGGTCGCTGAGGCCCAGAGAAGTGAAGTGACTTGCCCAAAGTCACACAGCTAATCAATCAATCAATCAATCGTATTTATTGAGCGCTTACTGCGTGCAGAGCACTGGACTAAGCGCTTGGGAAGTCCAAGTTGGCAACATCTAGAGCCAGTCCCTACCCAACAGTGGGCTCCCAGTCTAAAAGGGGGGAGACAGAGAACAAAACCAAACAGACTAACAAAATCAAATAAATAGAATAGATATGTACAAGTAAAATAAATAAATAGAGTAATAAATATGTACAAACATATATACATATATACAGGTGCTGTGGGGAGGGGAAGGAGGAAAGATGGGGGAGGTGGAGAGGGGGAGAGGAAGGAATCCGTGACCTCTGATGCCCAAGCCCGGGCTCTTTCCACTGAGCCACGCTGCTTCTCTAAAAATAAAAATAAAATTAAAAGCACCGTTCTAAGCGCTGGAGGGGATACAAGGTGATCGGGTTGTCCCACGGGGCGCTCCCCGTCTTCATCCCCATTTTCCAGATGAGGGAACTGAGGCCCAGAGAAGCGAAGTGACTTGCCCAAAGTCACACAGCTGACTATTGGCGGAGTCGGGATTTGAACCCATGACCTCGGGCTCCCAAGGCCGGGCTCTTTCCCCTGAGCCACGCTTTAGCACTTAATACAGTGCTCGGCACACGGTAAGTGCTCAATAACTACCACCGATGATGAAGCGGGTGCAATAATAAAGCCAGAGTAAGATAAGCGCTTCATGGCAGCAGTTTGGACTGAGAGGAAAATGTGGATTTTCGTGATTTTTTTCCTCCTGTTAACATGAGCAACCTGCAGACGCTCATTCGTTCATTCAATCGTATTCATTGAGCGCTTACTGTGTGCAATGCACTGTACTAAGCACTTAGGAGAGTACAGTGTGAGAGGGAATGTGCCTAATAATAATAATAACAGCATTTGTTAAGCGCTTACTATGTGCGAAGCACTGTTCTAAGCGCTGGGGAGGACACGAGGTGAGCAGGTTATCCCGCGTGGGGCTCACAGTCTTCATCCCCATTTGACAGATGAGGGAACTGAGGCCCAGAGAAGTTAAGTGACTTGCCCAAGGTCACACAGCAGACAAGTGGCGGAGCCGGGATTCGAACCCGTGACCTCTGACTCCCAAGCCTGGGCTCTTTCCGCTGAGCCCCGCTGTTCCTCTGTTCTGTGTTGTACTCTCCCAAGCGCTTAGTACAGCACTCTGTGCGCAGGAAGCGCTCGATAGGAGAAGCAGCGTGGCTTCGTGGAAAGAGCCCGGGCTTGGGAGCCAGAGGTCGTGGGTTCGAATCCCGGCTCCGCCGCTTACCGGCTGTGTGACTTGGGGCAAGTCACTTCATTCTCCGGGCCTCAGTTATCTCATCTGGAAAATGGGGATAAAGACTTGTGAGCCCCACGTGGGACAACCTCACTAGCTTGTATCTACCCCAGCGCTTAGAACAGTGCTTGGCACATAATAAGTGCTTAACAAATACCATTATTATTATTATTAATTATAGTATAATTATAATATAATATAATTATAATATAATTATTATATTATTAATATTATTATATTATTAATAATAATAAATATGATTGACTGACTATGGAACTCCTATTCATTCATAGTCCTTGGAGTAGCAGCGTGGCTCCGTGGAAAGAGCCCGGGCTTGGGAGCCAGAGGTCGTGGGTTCGAACCCCGGCTCCGCCGCTTACCGGCTGTGTGACTTGGGGCCAGTCACTTCATTCTCTGGGCCTCAGTTACCTCATCTGGGAAATGGGGATTAAGACTTGTGAGCCCCACATGGGACAACCTCACTAGCACCCCAGTGCTTAGACTAGCGCTTGGCACATAGTAAGCGCTTAACAAATACCATTATTATTATTATTAAATATGATTGACTGACTATGGAACTCCTATTCATTCATAGTCTGTGAGCCCGCTGTCTCTCCATGTTGCCGACTTGGACTTCCCAAGCGCTTAGTACAGTGCTCTGCACACAGTGAGCGCTCAATAAATACGATTGAATGAATGAATAGTCCCAACGGGCAAGGCGGATTGCTGGAATGACCTTTTCCCGTTGTCCCTGGGGTCATCCGGCCTATCCGGAGTCAACTCATCCCCCCCGTCTAGACCGTAAGCTCGTTCATCATCATCATCATCAATCGTATTTATTGAGCGCTTACTGTGTGCAGAGCACTGTACTAAGCGCTTGGGAAGTACAATTTGGCAACGTATAGAGACGGTCCGTACCCAACAGTGGGCTCACAGTCTAAAAGCCTCGTTGTGGACGGGGATTGTGTCTGTTGTATCATTACACTGCCCTCGCCCGAGCGCTTTGCACAGGAGAAGCAGCGGTGCGGCTCAGCGGAAAGAGCCCGGGCTTTGGAGTCTGAGGTCACGGGTTCAAATCCCATTGATCCCATTGTATTCCCCTCCCAGCGCTTAGAACAGTGCTTTGCACATAGTAAGCGCTTAACAAATGCCATTATTATTATTATTTTCATCCCCTCTTCCGGCCCCTCCCGAGACGACGGGATTTCGGGCGACCTGATGGCCGCCGCTTTCCTCGGGCCTCCCGTCTCCTCGCCCCGGCTCCAACCTCTCCCCTTTCCCACTCCGTACTGGCCGTCGTCGGGTAGGGACCGTGTCCCTACCTGTTGCCGAATTGTACTTTCCAAGCGCTTAGTCCAGTGCTCGCGCTCAACAGATGCGGCTGAATGCCTTCTTTAATGGTGCCGATCACCCGGGCCTTCTTCGACTCGCCAAGTCGGCCGAGCTGTGGGGGTTTCTGAAGAGGCCCCCGCGCTCACTCTTTTGGAAATCTGTCTCTATCCCAGGAGGAAGAATTCCTGCTTAGTTTTCCATGCGTCAATCCCTTGGTGGCTCAGATGATGCTGTATCAGGCTCCGTCACTGTACCGGCTGGTGAAAGCATCCTTAAGGCAACTTGAACAGCTCCTGCCTGAAGTTCCACCGAAGGTATTACAGGTGAGTCGGCTGGCCGGCCCGTTTTAACGAGCTGCTCATTTCTTCCACCTTCGCTTTTGAAAATAATAAAAATTAAAATAATAATAATAATAATAATAATAATGGCATTTATTATTTAATAATAATGTCATTTATTTTTATTTAATAATAATAATGGCATTTATTATTTAATAATGATAATAGTGGCATTTACTATTTAATAATAATAATGGCATTTATTAAGCGCTTACTACGTGCAGAGCACTGTTTTAAGCGCATGGGGCATTTACAAGATGATCAGGTTGTCCCCCGGGGGGCTCACGGTGTTAATCCCCACTTTCCAGACGAGGTAACTGAGGCCCGGAGAAGTGAAGTGACTTGCCCAAAGTCACCCGGCTGACGAGTGGTGGGGCCGGGATTTGAACCCATGACCTCGGACTCCAAAGCCCGGGCTCTTTCCACTGAGCCACGCTGCTTCTCGTATTACTTCTCATTTGAGAGTAATAATAATCACGGCATTTATTAAGCGCTTACTACGTGCCAAGAGATGTTCCAAGCGCTGGGGAATTTACAAGATGATCAGGTTGTCCCCCGGGGGGCTCACGGTGTTAATCCCCATTTTCCAGACGAGGTAACTGAGGCCCGGAGAAGTGAAGTGACTTGCCCAAAGTCACCCGGCTGACGAGTGGTGGAGCCGGGATTTGAACCCATGACCTCGGACTCCAAAGCCCGGGCTCTTTCCACTGAGCCACGCTGCTTCTCATATTACTTCTCATTTGAGAGTAATAATAATAACGGCATTTATTAAGTGCTTACTACGTGCCAAGAGATGTTCTAAGCGCTGGGGAATTTACAAGATGATCAGGTTGTCCCCCGTGGGGCTCACGGTGTTAATCCCCACTTTCCAGATGAGGTAACTGAGGCCCGGAGAAGTGAAGTGACTGGCCCAAAGTCACCCAGCTGACAAGTGGTGGGGCCGGGATTTGAACCCATGACCTCAGGCTCCAAAGCCCGGGCTCTTTCCACTGAGCCACGCTGCTTCTCATATTACTTCTCATTTGAGAGTAATAATAATAACGGCATTTATTAAGCGCTTACTACGTGCCAAGAGATGTTCTAAGCGCTGGGGCATTTACAAGATGATCAGGTTGTCCCCCGGGGGGCTCACGGTGTTAATCCCCATTTTCCAGACAAGGTAACTGAGGCCCGGAGAAGTGAAGTGACTTGCCCAAAGTCACCCGGCTGACGAGTGGTGGGGCCGGGATTTGAACCCATGACCTCGGACTCCAAAGCCCGGGCTCTTTCCGCTGAGCCGCGCTGCTTCTCGTATTACTTCTCATTTGAGAGTAATAATAATAACGGCATTTATTAAGCGCTTACTACGTTCTAAGCGCTGGGGAGCTTACAAGGTGATCGGCCTGCCCCGCGGGGGGCTCACCGTCTCCCTCCCCATTTTCCAGATGAGGTGACTGAGGCCCAGAGAAGTGAAGCGACCAGAGTCACCCAGCTGCCAAGCGGCGGAGCCGGGATTCGAACCCGTGGCCTCGAACTCCAGGGCCCGGGCTCTTTCCCCCGAGCCCCGCCGCTTCTCTGGTGAAGATTTATATCAATGATCTTCAAAATCCCAGCTCTTGTTTCGCGTGGTAAAGGAATTCCAATTTCTTTGAACGCCTCGCCGTCGGATGAAAAATTCCTCGTCGCCCGATCAGCTCTTCACGGCGGTCGGCTTTGATTTCTACCACGACGTGGCCTGGTGGTCGGCTCCGGGTTCTAAAACCAGTTGGGCCGCTGGCCTGCTGTGTGACTTCGGGCCAGTCACTTAACCTTTCTGGGCCTCAGTTACCCCATCTGGGAAAAAGGGGCCAGATAATGATGGCATTTATTAGGTGCCTACTATGTGCCAGGCACCGTTCTAAGCGCTGGGGAGGTTACGAGGTGATCGGGTTGTCCCACGGTGGGGGGGCTCCCGGTCTTCATCCCCATTTTCCAGATGAGGAAACAGAGAAGTGAGGTGACGGGGCCGGGATTTGAACCCATGACCTCGGACTCCAAAGCCCGGGCTCTTTCCATTGCTCTTTCTCCCTCTTCGATTGGGAGCCTCCTGTGGGACAGAGATTGGGGCTGCAGTGGGATTGTTGCGTCTCTATCCCAGCACGTAGCGTATGATAAGTGCTTAGGAAACCCCATAATGATAAAGTTTCCGCTTTGTAAACGGTTTCCAAAATAACCGTGCACACAGTAAGCACTTACTAGATACCCTTACTCCCAAAAATAAGAACTGTGGCATTTGTTAAGCGTTTACTACGTGCCAAGCACTGCACTAAGCGCTGGGGCAGGCGCGAGATGATCAGGTCGGACCCGGTCCCCGCCCCACGTGGGGCTCACAGCCTGAGCGGAGAAGTTTTGAACCGTTTTACAGATGAGGAAACTGAGGCACAATGACGTTAAGCCCAAGATCGCAGAGCCCAGATCAGTGCTTTGCACACAGGAAGCGCTTAACAAATACCATTATTATTATTTATCAAGTCATCAGGCCTACTAAAATCCCCTTTGACCGGCAAGGTTCGTTATCCGTCAGGCTCTCCTCATCCCCATTTCTCCCGCTCTCCAGATCACCGGCCTTTGAAAGCATCTTTTAGACTGTGAGCCCACTGTTGGGTAGGGCCTGTCTCTATATGTTGCCAATTTGGACTTCCCAAGCGCTTAGTCCAGTGCTCTGCACATAGTAAGCGCTCAATAAATATGACTGATTGGTCCGGCGGGTTGGCCCGGAGTCTCCCCCCCGAATCCGGATTCCCGCGGAAACCAGGCAAAGCGGAGAGACGGGAGAGGCAGGGCGTGCCTTTGCTACAGTCTGTCGAAAGTCAGCCTTCCGTGCAATCAATCAATCAATCGTATTTATTGAGCGCTTACTATGTGCAGAGCACTGGACTAAGCGCTTGGGAACATATAGAGACAGTCCCTACCCGACAGTGGGCTCACAGTCTAAAAGGGGGAGACGGACAACAAAACCAAACACACTAACAAAATCAAATAAATAGAATAGATATGTGCAAATAAATAGAGTAATAAATATGTGCAAAGAAATAGATGTCGGATTTGGGCGTCGGGGGACGGGTGGTGGTCCTAACCCCGCCCGGTGGGAGAGCTACCGCAAGTTAGGAAGAAACGGCGGGGAGAAGCAATCGCCCGCTGCTCGTTTATTCCTAAAATCACCTTACCTACCGAGAGCTTTCTTCACCGTCAACCTTTCCTCGGCGGCCGCCCATAAGAGATCCCAATTCCTCCCGTTATGTCTTTCAGCTGTTCAAGGCCATCACCTCGACGTACAATTTTGCGCCGCTACACCTAGCGGGATCGCCGTACCTCCCGGCCTCCCGCGGCCGAGGTAAGCAGCGGTCCGGATCCCCTCTTCTTCCTCCTCCGGTCCCCCGGAGGCCCCTGACCCTCGGAGGCCACGCGCCGCGTGTTTTTCCGACGCTCCGAGGTGGAAGAAAGAAGGCGGGAAGTCCCGGATCCGGTTTCGGGTTGTAACCAGAGCGAGGCCTCCGTCGTGGGAGCGACGGAAACGCGGCGCGGGCCGGCAGCGTCACGCGGAAAAGGGCCGCCTCTCGGTTCAGGTCGGCAGAAGGCCGTCCCGCCGTGACCCGCGTCTTCGCTCCGCGTTGCGGCCGGAGCGTCGTTCGGGAACATTTGTCCAGCCGCGCGAGCCCGGCGGGCTACACGTTGGCCGCGTCGGAGCCGGGATGGGGGAATGCTGCAGCGCGGGTTTTCCTCAGCGTGGAGTTTTATAAGGACACGACTCCCACTTTATTCATTCGTTCATTCAATCACTCGTATTCATTCATTCATTCAATCGTATTTATTGAGCACTTGCTGTGCGCAAAGCACTGTACTAAGCGCTTGGGAAGTATAGAGGGACCGTCTCTATACGCCTCCGTCTTGTACTTCACCGTCATCATCATACGATTGATGATGATGACGATGAAGTACAAGACGGAGACGTATAGAGACGGTCCCTACCCGACAGCGGGCTCAGGAGGGAGGAGGTGGGAGAGGGAAAGGAAAAGGTTGCGGGGGGGGAAGAAGAAACAAAGGAGAAAGAAGGAAGAGGAGAAAGGAAGAGGGACAGAAAAAGTCGGGGGGAAATCAATCAATCGCATTTATTGAGGGCTTACTGTGTGCAGAGCACTGTACTAAGCGCTTGGCACTGTACTAAGGGAAAGAGGAGGAGGAGGAAGAAGGTAGGTGGGGATGACACCACCATTCTCCCCGTCTCCCAAATCTGCAACCGTGATAGGAACCCGCGCTCTTTGCTCACTCTCAACTCCCACAAAGAGGTTATGATAATAATAATAATGTTGGCATTTGTTAAGCGCTTACTATGTGCAAAGCACTGTTCTAAGCGCTGGGGGGGGATACAAAGTGATCAGGTCGTCCGACGTGGGGCTCACAGTCTTAATCCCATTTTACAGATGAGGTAACTGAGGCTCAGAGAAGTTAAATGACTTGCCCAAGGGCACACAGCAGACATGTGGCGGAGCCGGCTGGCGGAGCTAAATGCCGCATATTTTCCCCCGTGACATTTCCTCAATCTGCCCTTTCTCCTCCATCCAGCAAGGATCTTGTCATAACCCGCTGACCTCCCTGCCTCCCTCCTCTCCAGCCCAAATATCACTCTGTATCCGGAATATTTTCCAAAATGTTGCCCTAGTAATATTACTACTGCTGCTGATGATGATGATCGTGGCAGTTGTTAAGTACTTACTATGCGCCAAGCACTGTACTAGGCGCTGGGGTAGGTACAAGATGACCGGGTCCCGCACGAGGCTCACGGCTCAAGTACGAGGGAGAACGGGTCCCGAATCCCCATTCTGCAGATGAGGGAACTGAGGTCCAGAGAAGTGAAGTGACCTGCCCGAGGTCACACAGCGGACAGCCGGGATTAGAACCCAGCTCCTCTGCCTGATCTGACTCTGCACACATCTCCCCTCCACCTCCTCAGAAATCGTCAATGGCCACCCATTTCTCTTTGCATCAAGCAGTCTCATATTGAGCGCTTACCGTGTGCGGAGCACTGTACTGAGCGCTCGGCACTATAAAACCGTTAACATATAGAGACGGTCCCGAGCTTCGAGGACAGCTGGTTGTAGGGGCCACAGGGGAAAGGTTAGATTCTTCCGTCTTTACGTTAGGAGACGGCTATCTAGCTTGCTCACCGGTGTTTTGAAAATAATACCAGTTAATCCGTCCGATTTTACGCCCGCATACTGCGTGCAGTGCGCTGTACTGAGCGCTTGGGAGAGGACAGTATAGACAGAATTGGTGGACGACCGCCGTACCCACAACGAGCCGGCAGTGTAGCTGCACAGAAGCAGTCTTTCCCCTTCCAATATGGGGCCAAGCAGACCTCAAGGGGCTCGCGGTCTCTTCTTTCTAAAAAAAAAATGCATTTGCTCAGCGCTCAGAACAGTGCTTCGCGCATAGCAAGCGCTTAATGAACGCCCCGATCATTATTGCAGCTTACAGTTCCCCCTCCGACTGTACTAAGCGCTTGGGAGAGTACAAGTCACGGTTAAGGCTTTGAAACTTAGGGACCGTCTCTCTATGTTGCCAACTTGTACTTCCCAAGCGCTTAGTACAGTGCTCTGCACACAGTAAGCGCTCAATAAATACCATTGAATGAATGAATGAATGAATGAATGAATGAACGTTCACCTCGTGAATCCAAACGCCTGGCATCCCGCAGGCCGGACGCCGTGGCTGGAAAGCGAATCGCCCGGCGCTCCTCGGGGTCGATTCATCATCATCATCATCATCATCGATCGTATTTATTGAGCGCTTTCTGCCGATGCTTCCGATGTAAATCCGAAGAGGCTCCTACTGCATTTTCATCTGCCAGCTGGAGGCTTTGCAGACAGGGGGAAAAAAAAGAAGTAGCAATTAGCCGGTAACGGGCGAAACCGATATTCCGAATTTCCGTCCTTTCTTCATTTAAAACCTTCGCCCCCCCGGACGTGCTTCGTCAGATCTTGCCGAGGCGACCGTCTTTCGCGTCGAAGACGGGATTGGCGCGATCTGAGTTTGGAATAATTGGGAAACAGGCGTAAAATCCTAAATTTGCCTTCCGGGGCTTCGGGATAGGGAAATGCAAACGTTTCCCTTTTTCCCCCCCCCCCGCAAATGGAACATTCATTCATTCATTCAGTCAGTCAGTCAGTCGTCTTTATTGAGCGCTCACTGTGCGCAGAGCACTGTACTAAGCGCTTGGGAAGTACAAGTTGGCAACGTACAGAGACGGTCCCTGCCCAACAACGGGCTCAAGTTTCCTCCTTCCTCCATTCGGACAGTTCGAAAATAAGTGTCGTTGTGAAAGCGAAGCCACTAACTGTGAACCTTTGAGCGGAGGAAAGCCGCGTTCCTTCTACATTGTAAGCTCCCTGTGGACGGGGATCGCCTCTACTAATCTGTTGCACTCTCCCAAGCGCTCAGTACAGTGTTCGGCCCGCAGTAAGCGCTCAATACATACGTACTGGTCCAGAGAAAGGCTATCTTCCACCTCCGTCTGGGAGCTCTCCTTCCAGAAATTCAGTTTCCCGCAGCGCTGTGATAACATCAGTCAGTGGTACTTATTGAGCACCTCCTGAGCGCGGAGCACTGTACTCGACGCTTAGGAGAGCACACTATTCCCTGCCCACGACGAGCACGACATCTCCGGCTAGCTTACGTGCGGCCAGGCGATAATCCTCTCCGGGAAATCCGCTGTTATCATAGTGTCATTCGTTCATTCAGCGGTATTTATTGAGCGCTTACCGTGCGCCGAGCGCTGTACTAAGTGCTGGGGAAGGGCAAGCTGTCCGCGACACCGCTTTCATTTTCTTTAAGCGTGTTGGTTTTCTCATCCTCTCCCGCGCGGTCAGGGCCCGGCGGTCCCATTGTCGGGTAGGGACCGTCTCTCTATGTTGCCAACTTGGACTTCCCAAGCGCTTAGTACAGTGCTCTGCACCCAGGAAGCGCTCAATAAATATGATCGACTGGATAGTCCCGAATTCTTTTTCCAGTGATGGCCTTCATTGAGCGCTCGGGAAAGCACAACACGATAGAGTTGGTAGATGATGCTGGTCTCCCCCCCCTTCTAATAACAATAATGATGGTATTTGTTAAGCGCTTACTATGCGCCAAGCACCGTTCTAAGCGCCGGGGGGGATACAGAGTCATCAGGTTGTCCCGCGTGGGGCTCACTGTCTTCATCCCCATTTTACAGATGAGGTCACTGAGGCACGGAGAAGTGACGTGACTCGCCCAAAGTCACCCAGCTGACAAGTGGAGTAGCGACCGTCTCTACGTGTTGCCAACTCGTGCTTCCCAAGCGCTTAGTCCAGTGCTCTGCCCACCGTAAGCGCTCAATAAATACGACTGAATGAAAGTGGAGAAGCAGCGTGGCTCGGTGGAAAGAGCCCGGGCTTTGGAGTCCGAGGTCGTGGGTTCAGATCCCGGCTCCGCCAACTGTGACTTTGGGCAAGTCGCTTCATTTCTCTGGGCCTCAGTTCCCTCATCTGGAAAATGGGGATTTATAGAGTACTAAATATGTACAAACATATATACATATATTTTGATGGCGTAAACTGAGGGTTTACACTGTGCTAGGGATATAGGAGCACCGAACAACAGGAGTAAAAATAACCCAGAACGGTCCCTTACCCTCAAGGAGCTTCTAGACGGCGAGCCCGCTGTTGGGCAGGGACCGTCTCTATATGTTGCCAACTTGGACTTCCCAAGCGCTTAGTACAGTGCTCCGCACACAGTAAGCGCTCAATAAATACGATTGATCGATTGATTGTACTTCCCAAGCGCTTAGTCCAGTGCTCTGCACACAGTAAGCGCTCAATACGATTTAATGAATGTTGCCAATTTGTACTTCCCAAGTGCTTAGTCCAGTGCTCCGCACACAGTAAGCGCTCAATACGATTGAATGAATGAATGAATGTTGCCAATTTGTACTTCCCGAGCGCTTAGTCCAGTGCTCTGCACACAGTAAGCGCTCAATAAATATGATTGAATGAATGAATGTTGCCGATTTGTACTTCCCAAGCACTTAGTCCAGTGCTCTGCACACAGTAAGCGCTCAATAAATACGATTGAATGAATGAATGTTGCTGATTTGTACTTCCCAAGCGCTTAGTCCAGTGCTCTGCACACAGTAAGCGCTCAATAAATACGATTGAATGAATGAATAAAATAGGAACAAGAGTAGGAGAAATCAAGATGGGCCTGATGACCTTGTATTCCCCCCCAGCGCTTAGAACGGTGCTCGGCACATAGTAAGCGCTTAACAAATACCATCGTTATTATTATCAGAAGGGAGGAGACCGGCATCATCTACTAACCCTGTTGTGTTGCGCTCAATAAATACGATTGAATGAATGAATGAATGTTGCCGATTTGTACTTCCCAAGCGCTTAGTCCAGTGCTCCGCACACAGTAAGCGCTCAATAAGTACGATTGAGTGAATGAATAGGAACAAGAGTAGGAGAAATAAAGATTGAATGAATGAATCAAATAGGAACAAGAGTACGAGAAATAAAGATGGGCCTGATGACCTTGTATTCACCCCCCCAGCGCTTAGAACAGTGCTTGGCACATAGTAAGCGCTTAACAAATACCATCATTATTATCATCAGAAGGGAGGAGACCAGCATCATCTACTAACTCTGTTGTGTTGCGCTCAATAAATACGATTGAATGAATGAATGTTGCCGATTTGTACTTCCCAAGCGCTTAGTCCAGTGCTCTGCACACAGTAAGCGCTCAATAAATACGATTGAGTGAATGAATAGGAACAAGAGTAGGAAAAATAAAGATTGAATGAATGAATAAAATAGGAACAAGAGTAGGAGAAATAAAGATGGGCCTGATGACCTTGTATTCCCCCCCAGCGCTTAGAACGGTGCTCGGCACATAGTAAGCGCTTAACAAATACCATCGTTATTATCATCAGAAGGGAGGAGACCGGCATCATCTACTAACCCTGTTGTGTTGCGCTCAATAAATACGATTGAATGAATGAATGAATGTTGCCGATTTGTACTTCCCAAGCGCCTAGTCCAGTGCTCCGCACACAGTAAGCACTCAATAAATACAATGGAATGAATGAATGTTGCCGATTTGTACTTCCCAAGCGCTTAGTCCAGTGCTCCGCACACAGTAAGCGCTCAATAAATACGATTGAATGAATGAATGAATGTTGCCGATTTGTACTTCCCAAGCGCTTAGTCCAGTGCTCCGCACACAGTAAGCGCTCAATAAATACGATTGAATGAATGAATAGGAACAAGAGTAGGAGAACTAGAGATTGAATGAATGAATAAAATAGGAACAAGAGTAGGAGAAATAAAGATGGGCCTGATGACCTTGTATTCCCCCTCCCCAGCTCTTAGAGCGGTGCTCAGCACATAGTAAGCGCTTAACAAATACCATCGTTATTATTATCAGAAGGGAGGAGACCGGCATCATCTACTAACTCTGTTGCGCTGTACTTTCCCAAGCGCTCAATGAGCAAGTATTTCCCAGTCAACAAATAACGCAGACGCCCGGGAACTACCTCTCAAATCTACACCTCTCTCGCCCTGACCCCCGCTCCTTCGCTTGTCCTTCCCAAGCGCTCAGTACAGTGCTCCGCGCACAGTAAGCGCTCAGTAAATACGATTGATTGATTGATTGATTCTCGCGTCTCCTTCCACCGCCGGGACGCTTCTCTCCACGGCAGCTGGAGCTTCAGATCGGCGATTAGGCCGCCGGAGGAGGCTGAGGAAACCTCCATCCTTGGAAATCTTTAGGAAAAGATGCGGTGACCACCAATCCTGGGCGGTGCCGTTACCCGTCTGCCGAGAGAGAGAAAAAGAGAGAGAAAAAGAGAGAGAAAAAGAGAGAGAGACCGACCCTCTGCAGGGCCCTGCCTCTGAGAGAGGAAAAGAGAGAGAAAGAGAAAGAGAGAGACCGACCCTCTGCAGGGCCCTGCCTCTGAGAGAGAAAAAGAGAGAGAAAAAGAGAGACCGACCCTCTGCAGGGCCCTGCCTCTGAGATAGAAAAAGAGAGAGAAAGAGAGAGAAAGAGAGAGACTGACCCTCTGCAGGGCCCTGCCTCTGAGAGAGAAAAAGAGAGAGAAAGAGAGAGAAAAAGAGAGAGAGACCCTCTGCAGGGCCCTGCCTCTGAGAGAGAAAAAGAGAGAGAAAGAGAGAGAAAAAGAGAGAGAGACCGACCCTCTGCAGGGCCCTGCCTCTGAGAGAGAAAAAGAGAGAGAAAGAGAGAGAAAAAGAGAGACCGACCCTCTGCAGGGCCCTGCCTCTGAGAGAGAAAAAGAGAGAGAAAGAGAGAGAAAAAGAGAGACCGACCCTCTGCAGGGCCCTGCCTCTGAGAGAAAAAGAGAGAGAAAGAGAGAGAAAAAGAGAGAGAGACCGACTCTCTGCAGGGCCCTGCCTCTGAGAGAGAAAAAGAGAGAGAGAGAAAGAGAGAGACCGACCCTCTGCAGGGCCCTGCCTCTGAGAGAGAAAAAGAGAGAGAAAGAGAGAGAAAGAGAGAGACCGACTCTCTGCAGGGCCCTGCCTCTGAGAGAAAAAGAGAGAGAAAGAGAGAGAAAAAGAGAGAGAGACCGACTCTCTGCAGGGCCCTGCCTCTGAGAGAGAAAAAGAGAAAGAGAGAGAGAAAGAGAGAGACCGACCCTCTGCAGGGCCCTGCCTCTGAGAGAGAAAAAGAGAGAGAAAGAGAGAGAAAGAGAGAGACCGACTCTCTGCAGGGCCCTGCCTCTGAGAGAAAAAGAGAGAGAAAGAGAGAGAAAAAGAGAGAGAGACCGACTCTCTGCAGGGCCCTGCCTCTGAGAGAGAAAAAGAGAGAGAGAGAGAGAAAAAGAGAGAGAGACTGACTCTCTGCAGGGCCCTGCCTCTGAGAGAGAAAAAGAGAAAGAGAGAGAAAAAGAGAGAGAGACCGACCCTCTGCAGGGCCCTGCCTCTGAGAGAGAAAAAGAGAGAGAAAGAGAGAGAAAAAGAGAGACCGACCCTCTGCAGGGCCCTGCCTCTGAGAGAGAAAAAGGGAGAGAAAGAGAGAGAAAAAGAGAGAGAGACCGACCCTCTGCAGGGCCCTGCCTCTGAGAGAGAAAAAGAGAGAGAAAGAGAGAGAAAAAGAGAGACCGACTCTCTGCAGGGCCCTGCCTCTGAGAGAAAAAGAGAGAGAAAGAGAGAGAAAAAGAGAGAGAGACCGACTCTCTGCAGGGCCCTGCCTCTGAGAGAGAAAAAGAGAGAGAGAGAAAGAGAGAGACCGACCCTCTGCAGGGCCCTGCCTCTGAGAGAGAAAAAGAGAGAGAAAGAGAGAGAAAGAGAGAGAAAGAGAGAGAAAAAGAGAGACCGGGCCCTCTCGGCCCTCTGCAGGGCCCTGCCTCTGAGAGAGAAAAAGAGAGAGAAAGAGAGAGAAAAAGAGAGAGAAAGAGAGAGAGACCGACCCTCTGCAGGGCCCCCGTCCTCCCCATGGCCCGGCATGCCCTCCCTCCTCACATCTCCCTCTCTTCCTCCCTTCAAATCCCTACTGAGAGCTCACCTCCTCCGGGAGGCCTTCCCACACTGAGCCCCCTCCTCTCTCTCCCCCTCCCCTATTACTCTATTTATTGATTTATTTTACATGTGTTTTATATGTATTCTATTGATTTTATTCTGTCAATATGCTTGGCTTTGTTGTCTGTCTCCCCCTTCTAATAACAATAATAATAATGATGATGGCATTTATTAAGTGCTTACTATGTGCAAAGCACTGTTCTAAGCGCGGGGGAGGCTACAAGGTGATCAGGTTGTCCCGTGGGGGGGCTCCCAGTCTTCATCCCCATTTTCCAGATGAGGGAACTGAGGCCCAGAGAAGCGGAGTGACTTGCCCAAAGTCGCCCAGCTGGCAAGTGGCGGAGCCCGTGACCCCTGACTCCGAAGTCCGTCCTCTTTCCATTGAGCCCCGCTGCTCCTCTAAACATCCATAAACGTGCGGCTCCGGTCCGTTTCGGAAAGAAAAATGCCAACGTTTTCCTCTTCCTTCCTCGCCAGACTTGGGATAACCACATTTCCAGCTGCTCAGAAGAGGACGCCTCCCATAGCCGTAAAAGTTCCCGGGAAATCCAAATCGTGGTCTTCTGAAACCAGACTCGCAGAAGAACAGAAGTTATGTTTCGGAAAGCCAGACGTTAAGGAAAACCTCACCGATGTTTATTAATGTGTATTGCTTAGGATTTGGGGGTGCGTTTTAGATAGAATTAGTTTTAGAAGCAGTTACGCAAAATGTTCTGAATAGGTTAGAAAAATGTCCAGAAGGGAATGTTCTGTCCCCTGTTGTTTGTAATCATTTAAATGTGAGTGATTGTTGAGTAATTTTCTTCAGCCTCAGTGAGTTGTTTAGAATTGGGCTAAATACAGCCGATGGAGTAACTTTCCAAGGACACAAGTCTATCTAGGAACCCAGCATACTAGGCCTGAGCCACCTAAACTCGTTAGAGCCGGAAAGTGAGGAATGCCATTCCCATCTCTCCTGTTGGAAAGAGCCCGGGCTTGGGAGTCCGAGGCTCTGAGTTCTAATCCCGACCTTGGGCTCACTGTCTGGAATCCTCCTACGCATCTCAGAAGGCACCCTCAGAGAGGAGCAAATTGGGAAATACGGCAGAATATTCCAACGCAGAAGTGAGGAGTGCCCTCAAATAGGCGCGTCAAGTTTGCGTTTGAATATTCAGCTGTATTTCCCAATTTGCTCTTCTCTCCGGGTGCCTTCTGTAGGAGGATTCCAGAAATTGGGAAATACAGTATTTCCCAATATTGGGAAATATTTCCCAATATTTCCCAATACAGTATTGGGAAATACAGCTCAATATTCAGTCACCGACTCCTACCTATCTTAGAGCACTCCTCACTGCGGTGTTGGAATATTCAGCTGTGTTTCCCAATTTGCTCTTCTCTCCGGGTGCCTTCTGAGATCTGTAGGAGGATTCCAGAAATTGGGAAATGCAGCTTAAAATTCAATCACCGACTCTTACCTATCTTAGAGCACTCCTCACTGCGGTGCTGGAATATTCAGCTGTGTTTCCCAATTTGCTCTTCTCTCCGGGTGCCTTCTGAGATCTGTAGGAGGATTCCAGAAATTGGGAAATACAGTTTAATATTCAGTCACCGACTCTTACCTATTTTAGAGCGCTCCTCACTGCGGTGTTGGAATATTCAGCTGTGTTTCCCAATTTGCTCTTCTCTCCGGGTGCCTTCTGAGATCTGTAGGAGGATTCCACAAATTGGGAAATACAGCTTAAAATTCAATCACCGACTCTTACCTGTTTTAGAGCGCTCCTCACTGCGGTGTTGGAATATTCAGCTGTGTTTCCCAATTTGCTCTTCTCTCCGGGTGCCTTCTGAGATCTGTAGGATTCCACAAATTGGGAAATACAGCTTAAAATTCAATCACCGACTCTTACCTGTTTTAGAGCACTCCTCACTTTTTGGTGTTGGAATACTCAGCTGTATTTCCCAATTTGCCCTTCTCTCAGGGTGCCTAATGAGATCTGTAGGAGGATTCCAGAAATTGGGAAATACAGCTCAATATTCCGTCACCGACTCTTACCTATTTTAGAGCGCTCCTCACTGCGGTGTTGGAATATTCAGCTGTATTTCCCAATTTGCCCTTCTCTCAGGGTGCCTTCTGTAGGAGGATTCCAGAAATTGGGAAATACAGCTCAATATTCCGTCACCGACTCTTACCTATTTTAGAGCGCTCCTCACTGCGGTGTTGGAATATTCAGCTGTATTTCCCAATCCGCTCCGCTCCGAAAGTATTTGCTCGGAAGCAAATTGGGAAATATAGCTTAACTGATCCTCTCTAAGGGTGCCTTCTGAGGTTTCCCGGAGCTTTTCTGGGAACGAACGCTGCGTGTTCCCGTGTGTCTCGGCTGCCCAGGAGAACAATCTCCTTCTGCCGCAGGACTGGGTTTGCGGTTTGTTGAGGAATTGCTGGCGCTTTGCAGAATGTTCCTTTGCAACGTGGTTTTCCGTTCGAATGACTCAGTTCTCCCAGGTTAAAAATGCAGAGAGTGCCAACGGCGTCCTTAAAGTATTTCAACAACACATGTTGGAGAGTGGTTTTTCGTTCGGCAACCTCAGTGCCTGCGTACAACGATAACAAGGTGGAATAAATGCAACATTTGGGGGATCAATCAATCAATCGTATTTATTGAGCGCTTACTGGGGGCAGAGCACACCACAGTGCGATGCGGTGATTTGATCTTCTACCTCACAGGGACGGCCTTTCCAGAAGGTTTCTAAAAGTGCTGAACATCCATCGCTTCACCGGACTCGTAAAGTAACAGACGCAACACCCAGGTTAGACAGCAGAAATCTTTGGGAGTCTATCCCAAATTCCAGTAATGTCCCTAGCTTTACAAGTCAACTTGGGAAAACTAGCCTTTGGCCTTCAAACTCCCTCTCACTCTGAAGCAGCCCGGAAAAGAGGGAGGTTTTGAGTAAGGCCTGCTGGCCATCCCTCCCGCTATCCCGGGGCGACTCCGTAACTTAACCGCTTTCCGACGCCCGCGTCACGAGGCCCGGCGTCGGCCAAAGTCGGGAAACCGCTTCGGGGTTGGAAACTCTGGGCTGCGAGACTCCGGCCGCGGAGAATCTTTTCTGTGATGCTCCTTTTGAGGTTGCGGTACGGGATTCGTCGTTTCTCGGCCTGCATTTATATACCTTTCCTTTCACCGGAGCCTCAGGAACATCTGCCAACACTCGCCGATCGGGTGGAAGGGGCGAAGGAGGTGGGAATCTTGAAAGTAGATGCAAAGAAGAGCTTTTCTCAGCCAGATGGGGCTGGATGTGGGATACACAGAATTTCATCTTATTTATTTTTACAAGAGAATACAGTTGATCTGATCTGTGACAGTACAGTTGGGTAGGAAACAGCCTCTAAGAGCCCGAGTTAAACACTGTTTGCCTTGGATTCTCAGTCCCTCCTCTACACAGATAATAATAATAATAATAATAATAATAATAATAATAATGTTGGTATTTGTTAAGCGCTTACTATGTGCCAAGCACTGTTCTAAGCGCTGGGGTAATAATAATAATAATAATGGCATTTATTAAGTGCTTACTATGTGCCAAGCACCGTTCTAAACACTGGGGAGGTTACAAGGTGATCAGGTTGTCCCACGGGGGGCTCCCGGTCTTCATCCCCATTTTCCGGATGAGGGAACCGAGGCCCAGAGAAGTGAAGTGACTTGCCCAAAGTCACACAGCTGACAAGTGAAGCAGCGTGGCTCAGTGGAAAGAGCACGGGCTCTGGAGTCAGAGGTCATGGGTTCAAATCCCGGCTCTGCCACTTGTCAGCTGTGTGACTTTGGGCAAGTCACTTAACTTCTCTGTGCCTCAGTTCCCTCATCTGTAAAATGGGGATTAAGATTGTGAGCACCCCGTGGGACAACCTGATTACCTTGTAACCTCCCCAGCGCTTAGAACAGTGCTTTGCACATAGTAAGCACTTAATAAATGCCATCATTATTATTATTATTATAAGTGGCGGAGCCGGGATTTGAACCCATGACCTCTGACTGCAAAGCCCGGGCTCTTTTCCACTGAGCCACGCTGCTCCTCTAGATACAGGGTAGATACAAGGTAATCGAATTGTCCCACATGGGGCTCCCAGTCTTCATCCCCATTTTCCAGATGAGGGAACTGAGGCCCAGAGAAGTGAAGTGACTTGCCCAAGAAGTGAGATATGAAGCAGGGTGAGATGACCGTCTGAAAGAGGCCTAAGATGATTTTTTTTCCCGGTCAGCCCAAAGAGCCAGGTCTCTTCATTCGTTCAATAAATACGATTGATGATGATGATGATATATTTTCCAGGATTTACCCAGAAATGGCTCGGTAGAACGCTGAAAACCAAGGACCGCGACACTCCCCTTTCCGACAAGCAGACCCCCCCCAAACCTTTAACATTCCACACCCGATCGTGAAATTCCCTTATAATAAAACAGGACGGACCCGATTACTAAGGAAAGAAATTTTATTTTCACGCTACTGAAAGCCAAGACGTGGAAAACAAAAATCAACGGAATGAAACCACTTTGGAAAAAGGGGAAAGTAGCATTCTTTTAAAAGTCTTCCGCAAAACTCCAAAGGCACACCACCGCTAATGAAAAACTCACCGGAGCTTAAGAAGTCAAACGCTATATGCTTTGGAAATTTCGAATACTGATTTTTCGTTGCACCTCCGACCTAATCTCTGTTAGTCACGTTATAAACGTGTTCCTTTTAGTAAAAAAAATAAGAAACGATGCGGTGTCTTTTTAGGCACAAAAAGAATACCGGCGTCGAAGAGAAGCCGCAGATGAAGATATAAGAACCGAACGCTCGGAAATCATACAATTTACGGTCCGGCAATTTAATACGCAACCCTCTGTTGGGCTTTCAAAATCCAAACCGGTCGAAAAGACGGCGCCAAATAGTGTTAAAAATAAAAGATCATTTCCCGTTTAGGGACATTCTGACAACGGTGCCAAGTAAAGCCAGTTCCCTTTTCCTTTTCATAAGCACTTGGGTGAATCTTCATTTAGAAAACTGCAAATTCCAAGGGGAATTGCTGCAGAATCTAGGCAAGGCTAACGGCAAGAAGACAAAGTGATTCGGTAAAAGATCTGTTTTCCTTCCCAAAATGGAAACATCCAAGTAAGCAAGTCCAATCTCATTAGAAACTCAATTACGAAAAGAGGATCTTTGGGGGACGTTTCAAAATAGAAAACAATTTACCAATATTTCCAATGTTTTCAAAACCCCAGTAAATCCTTTAGCGTTTATCCCCTTAGGCGAGCCGAAACCCCGTTTATCCGAGTCAGGGTTCGGCCTTTGCATATACTGCAGACGAGGCATTGGGAAAAAAAGACTCATAAACACTTCAAACACTGTTCGGTCCACGCAAAAATAAGGGAAGAGGGGAAGGATTTTCTTGGGACAAGGAGGCAGTTGTTGAACACTTCGGGCTCGACGAGAACTCTCCGATCAACTTCTCCCCTACAAAAGGAAAAGAGCGGTTGAGAGGTTTTCCCGACGGCAGCGCGCCTTCCCCCTCTCTTAGGGCCCGCCATTTCCAATTCCCGGTGACCGAGAATTCCCGGGTTTCCCCAAAAGGACCATTCCATTTTTGCCGGCTTTTGTATCCATCAGACGGGCCCGCGCGCCGGCATCCGAAACGGTCGGGACCAAGCGAGGCTGCCCGGCCTATTTGGGATAATTCGGGGGAGAGACGTGAGCCCCAAAAATCTGTTTCCGACCCAAGCGGGCGCTGGACCGTCCCCTCCCCACCAGCCGACCGTTCCCGCCTTAGGTCACAGGGAATGGCATCTTTAGTCTACCCCCACTCCAAGCCTGGAATTGTACGAGAGAATCCCCTTTCAGACCCCGAAGAGATTCGGACATCTGCCCAGGAACGTCCCACTTTTTAGTCCCTGGCTTTTCACCCACGTTCCGGCGGCGGCGAACCCTCAAAATTCCCCGGAGAAAGGCGAATGAAACCAAACCAGAAAAGCTCCGAGGCGGGAAGATTCTCCAGTTGGCAAGGGACGGCCCGTTACGGGAATAAAACGGCGGTAATTCGCCGTCAACTAGAGGAACTAAAGCGCTTAGCACAGTGCTCTGCACACGGTGAGCGCTCAATAAATACGATTGATTGATTGATTGATCGACACGGGAAACGTCGGGGTCACTTGTCGGCCTCTTCGAACCGTGGATATCTCCGGACGCTTTATCGGCCGGCGCGACCCGAAGGACGGACGCGAGCGCTCGGTGATTTTCGCCTTGAATTTTTAGGGCAAAAATCAATCAATCAATCAATCGTATTTATTGAGCGCTTACTATGTGCAGAGCACTGTACTAAGCGCTTGGGAAGTACAAATTACAAGTACTTTTTTACAAATACTTGTACAAGTACTTTTGTACAAGTACAAAAAAAGCTGCCTTCCACCCCAGAACGCAAATACCGCTGAGGAGTCTAATAGAGACTCTCCAGTCGCTAATCAATCAATCAATCGTATTTATTGAGCGCTCACTGTGTGCAGAGCACCGTACTAAGCGCTTGGGAAGGACAAGGTGGCAACAGAAGAAGAGGCTTTTAAACGAGCAGTCATTAAAAAAAAACCCAAACCCAAAGCAGTGGCTTCCCATTTCTCTCTCTTAGCTGCGACTGCCGAGGTGTATCAATCAATCAATCAATCGGATTTATTGAGCGCTTACTGTGTGCAGAGCACTGTACTAAGCGCTTGGGAGGGACAAGTGGGCAACATATAGAGACGGTCCCGACCCAACAGTGGGCTCGCAGTCTAAAAGAAAGTAACCGTAAGGAAGCTATATTGAGGCACCGCTCGTTCCCGCCGATGATAAATACGGTTTATAGCCCTTGGCTGACGGGACCCCGAGCGAAGGGACGGAGCGGGGCCGTCCCAAATCAGACCAGGAAAAAAATTCCCAGGAAGCAGGGCGGAAAGGAAAGGAGGAAGGGAAATGAAAGGAAGGGGAGGGAATGTTTCTAGCCCAGCCTTCCCCAAGATTTTGCAGCCCCGGGGGGAGAAGCGCTTGCGCGTAGGGAGGCCGCGGCGAGATCCGCGGTATCGGAGCTGAGGAGAGGGAAATTAAGTCGCGGGAATGGAGCTGGAGTGGCAGGAAGCGGGCACGGAGGAATAAGCAGCAGCACGGATTCCCGGAGAGAGCCCGGGCTTGGGAGTCGCGGGGGGAGGGCGCTTCTCTGCTGTGTGACCCTGGGCAAGCCGCTCAACTTCTCTGTGCCTCACCCGTCAAAGGGGGATGAGGACCGTGAGCCCCACGTGGGACAACCTGCCGACCTCGTGTCTCCCCCACATAGCGCTTACGAAGAATAATAATAATGTCGGTCTTGGTTAAGCGCTCACTACGTGCCAAGCACTGTTCTAAGCGCTGGGGTGACGATGGCATTTCTGAAGCGCTTACTACAAGGTCATCAGATTGCCCCACGTGGGGGGCACGGTCTTCCTCCCCATCTGACAGATGAGCTCACTGAGGCCCGGGGAGGTGAAGCGACTTGCCTAAAGTCCCACAGCCGAGAGGCGGCGGAGGCGGGATTCGAACCCACGGCCTCGGACTCCCAAGCCACCAGGCCACGCCGGAAACCGAGGCAGAGCCTGTAAAGGGTTGGGAGAGAGCCGCTGTCACGCGAGCGCTTAGTACGGTGCTCAATAAATCCCGCTGAATGGGTAGCTCAACAGGAAAAGGGTCGGATGCATCACTTCTGAGGATAATCAGAGGAGTGAAATCCACTCCCCTGCTTTTAGACTGGGAGCCCACTGGTGGGTAGGGACCGTCTCTATATGTTGCCAATTTGGACTTCCCAAGCGCTTAGTACAGTGCCCTGCACATAGCAAGCGCTCAATAAGTACGATTGATGATGACGGGTAACTCCCCCCGGCGAAGCCGAGAACTCGGCCGATCCTGATTTTCAAGGCGCGGAAGCGGGTCCTAGGATCCGGCCGGTCATTCAGAAGCAGCGCGGCTCAGCGGAAAGAGCCCGGGCTTTGGAGCCCGAGGTCACGGGTTCGAATCCCGGCCCCGCCAACTGGCAGCTGGGTGACACTGGGCGAGTCACTTCACTTCTCTGGGCTGCAGTTCCCTCGTCTGGAAAATGGGGATAAAGACCGTGAGCCTGAGCACTTTGTAACCTCCCCGGCGCTCAGAACAGTGCTTGGCACATAGTCTTTTAGACTGTGAGCCCACTGTTGGGTAGGGACTGTCTCTATACGTTGCCAATTTGTACTTCCCAAGCGGTTAGTACAGTGCTCTGCACATAGTAAGAGCTCAATAAATACGATTGATGATGATGATAGTAAGCGCTTACTAAATGCCATCATCTTCTAGACCGTGAGCCCGCTGTCGGGTGGGGACCGTCTCTATATGTTGCCGACTTGGACTTCCCAAGCGCTTAGTACAGTGCTCCGCACACAGTAAGCGCTCAATAAATACGATTGAATGAATGAATGAATGACTGAATTCAGGCCACCCACTTGTGCAATCGCCAGCGACACCTGACGCTGGTTCGACCACCCGCCCGCTGTGAGACCTTGGGTAAGTCACTCGCCTCTTCCCCCCGCTCTCAGTTTCCTCATCTGTGAAACGGGGGCGCGAGGCTCGTCGTCCCCCCTCCATCCCCCCGTCTTACCTCCTTCCCTTCCCCGCAGCCCCTGTGTATATGTTTGTACAGATTTATTACTCTATTTATTGATTTAATTTACTTGTACCTATCTATCCGATTTATTTTCTTTCGTTAACATGCTTGGTTTTGTTCTCGGTCTCCCCCTCCTCGACTGCGAGCCCACTGTCGGGGAGGGACCGTCTCTAGATGTTGCCAACTTGGACTTCCCAAGCGCTTACTACAGTGCTCTGCACACAGTAAGCGCTCAACAAATACGACTGATGATGATGATGACCGTCTCTATATGTTGCCAACTTGGTGCACACGGTAAGCGCTCAATAAATACGATTGATTGATTGATTGCGGCTGATTGATGGATTGATTGCGCCCTTTGACGCCGGCTCAGTGGAAAGAGCCCGGGCTTTGGAGTCGCGGGTCACGGGTTCGACTCCCGCTCCGCCACGTGTCTGCTGTGTGACCTTGGGCAAGTCACTTCAATCAATCAATCAATCAATCATCGCATTTATCGAGCGCTTACTGTGTGCAGAGCACTGGACTAAGCGCTTGGGAAGTACAAGTTCGCTTCACTTCTCCGGGCCTCAGTGAGCTCCCCTTGCAACCTCCCCAGCGCTTAGAACAGTGCTTTGCACATAGGAAGCGCTTAATAAATGCCATCATCGCTATTATTATTATCTGGAAAATGGGGATTAAGACTAGGAGCCCCACGTGGGACAACGTGATCACCCTGTATCCTCCCCAGCGTGGAGAACAGTGCTTTGCACATAGTAGGCGCTTAACAAATACCAATTATTATTATTATTATTATTATTGGACGGCGCGGCCCAGTTTTCAGCGCGGTGCCGGGCCCGGGGGAAGCGTCTAACCAACCTCGCGATTACCTGACTTCAGAGTAAAGCACAGGACCGCGGCTCGCGGAAAGGGTTGCTCCCGGCCGGGACGCCTACCAGCAGAGCGTCTTTGCAAGCGTTCTGCACGCAGTACTGCTGGAGCTCTGCAGCCGCCTGGGACACCTGCAAGCGGGAAAAAAAACAGCGCTTTGCACGTAGTGAGCGCCCGTTGGGTCGGGACCGTCTCTACATGCTGCCAGCTTGGACCTCCCGAGCGCTTAGTCCAGTGCTCCGCACACGGTAAGCGCTCGATAAGTACGATTTGATTGATCGGCGAGTGCCACCATCGCCGCCAAAAGAAAGACCACCCGGAGAAATCGGCTCCCGCGCCCCGATCCGCCCACCGGACGCGACGGAGGAGACGCGGCGACGTTCGAAAATGTAGTTTCCGTCCCAAGTCCGGGAATCGCTCCGGTCTACCGGGCCGGCGCTTAGTACAGTGCTCTGCACACAGTAAGCGCTCAATAAATACGATTGAATGAATGAATAGTACTCTCCCCCTCCTCCATCCCCCCCACCTTCCCTCCTTCCCTTCCCCACAGCACCTGTATAAATGTATATACGTTTGTCCGGATTTATTACTCTATTTATTGATTTATTTTACTCGTACCTATCTATTCTATTTATTTTCTTTTGTTAATATGTTCTGTTTTGTTGTCTGTCTCCCCCTTCTAGCCTGTGAGCCCGCTGTCGGGTAGGGACCGTCTCCAGATGTTGCCGACTTGGACTTCCCAAGCGCTTAGTACAGTGCTCTGCACACAGAAAGCGCTCAATAAATACGACTGGTTGATAGCAAGGTTTTCGCGGGGGGGGCTGAAGAGATATATAACTTGTACTTCCCAAGCGCTTAGTACAGTGCTCTGCACACAGTAAGCGCTCAATAAATACGATTGATTGATTGATATATGTATATATGTTTGTATGTGTTTATTACTCTATTTTATTTGTCCATATTTATTCTATTTATTTTATTTTGTTAATGTGTTTGGTTTTGTTGTCTGTCTCCCCCTTCTAGACCGTGAGCCCGCTGGCGGGTGGGGACCATCTCTATATGCTGCCAACTTGGACTTCCCAAGCGCTTAGTACAGTGCTCTGCACACAGTAAGCGCTCAATAAATACGATTGATTGATTGACACATGTATATATGTTTGTATGTATTTATTACTCTATTTTATTTGTCCATATTTATTCTATTTATTTTATTTTGTCAATATGTTTTATTTTGTCGTCTGTCTCTCCCTTCTAGACTGTGAGCCCGCTGTCGGGTAGGGACCGTCTCTATATGTTGCCAACTTGGACTTCCCAAGCGCTTAGTACAGTGCTCTGCACACAGTAAGCACTCAATAAATACCACTGAATGAATGAATGAATTCTATTTATTTTATTTATTCTATTTATTTTATTTTGTTAGTATGTTTGGTTTTGTTGTCTGTCACCCCCTTCTAGACTGTGAGCCCACTGTTGGGTAGGGACTGTCTCTACATGTTGCCAGCTTGTACTTCCCAAGCGCTTAGTACAGTGCTCTGCACACAGTAAGCGCTCAATAAATACGATTGATTGATTGATATATGTATATATGTTTGTATGTGTTTATTACTCTATTTTATTTGTCCATATTTATTCTATTTATTTTATTTTGTTAATATGTTTGGTTTTGTTGTCTGTCTCCCCCTTCTAGACCGTGAGCCTGCTGGCAGGTGGGGACCATCTCTATATGCTGCCAACTTGGACTTCCCAAGCGCTTAGTACAGTGCTCTGCACACAGTAAGCGCTCAATAAATACGATTGATTGATTGACACATGTATATATGTTTGTATGTATTTATTACTCTATTTTATTTGTCCATATTTATTCTATTTATTTTATTTTGTCAATATGTTTTGTTTTGTCGTCTGTCTCTCCCTTCTAGACTGTGAGCCCGCTGTCGGGTAGGGACCGTCTCTATATGTTGCCAACTTGGACTTCCCAAGCGCTTAGTACAGTGCTCTGCACACAGTAAGCACTCAATAAATACCACTGAATGAATGAATGAATTCTATTTATTTTATTTATTCTATTTATTTTATTTTGTTAGTATGTTTGGTTTTGTTGTCTGTCACCCCCTTCTAGACTGTGAGCCCACTGTTGGGTAGGGACTGTCTCTACATGTTGCCAGCTTGTACTTCCCAAGCGCTTAGTACAGTGCTCTGCACACAGTAAGTGCTCAATAAATACGATTGATTGATAGTAGTGATGGCAACAGCGTCTCGTTCATTCATTCGATCGTATTTAGTGAGCGCTTCCCGTGTGCAGAGCACTGGACTAAGCGCTTGGGAAGTACAAATCGGCAACATGTAGAGACGGTCCCTACCGGACAACGGGCGCACAGTCTAGGAGGTCATGGGTTCAAATCCCCGCTCCGCCACTTGTCGGCTGTGTGACTTTGGGCAAGTCACTTCACTTCTCTGGGCCTCAGTTCCCTCATCTGTCAAATGGGGACGAAGACTGTGAGCCCCCCACGTTGGGCAACCTGATCACCCTGTAACCTCCCCAGCGCTTAGAACAGTGCATTGCACGTAGTAAGCGCTTAATAAATGCCATCATTATCATTATTATTATTATTACTAGGAGGGGGAGACGGACGGCAGAACAGAACGAGCAGACAGGTGTCGGTACCATCGGATTCGTTCGGCGCTCACCGTGCCGACAGCACCGTACCAAACGGTGGGAATGGGACACGGTCCCGGAGAAGCAGCGGAGCCCGAGGTCACGGGTTCTAATCCCCCACTTGTCAGGCTGGGTGACTTTGGGCAAGTCACTTCACTTCTCTGGGCCTCAGTTCCCTTGTCTGTCAAACGGGGGTGGAGACTGGGAGCCCCGCGTGGGACAACCTGATCACCTTGTATCTCCCCCGGCGTTTAGAACAGTGCTTGGCACATAGTAAGCGCTTAACAAAAACCATCATTACTATTATTATTATTATTATTATTATTATTATTATCCCGCAGGGGACTCACATTCTAAGTCATTAAAGGGCCCGTGGGGATGCTGGAGGAGTCCGTTCACTTCTGAACGTGCAGAGGCCCGCAGGGCATCATCATCATTAATCGTATTTATTGAGCGCTTACTACGTGCAGAGCACTGTACTAAGCGCTTGGGAAGTACAAATTGGCAACGTATAGAGACAGTCCCTACCCAACAGTGGGCTCACAGTCAAAAAGGGCACTCTCCTAAGCGCTCAGTGCAGTGCTCTGCGTGCGGGAAGCGCTCGCCGAGTACCGCCGATTGAGTGAAAGTACCTCCAAGCGGACAACACACGCATCTGAGTCATTCGATCGCATCTCCCGGGCGCTTACCGCGTGAAGGGCACTGTGCTGAGCGCTTGGAAAGTACACGCATCCCGACGCACCCTCCCGAGCAGTCGGGGAACAACGCTCCGTTCCCAGGAGGTGCTCCGCGGAGAAGACGGCCAAACAGTAGCGTTCGGGCCTCGGAATCCACCCGACGTGCCAACGAACCGGATAATTGGCAACTCTCCGCTCCCGTCGTAGATCCAGTCGGTCGAGGCCTGAGAAACGGGACCCTGGCAAACTGTCTGTAAGCGCACTGGGCTTTAAAGGCAACGATTGATCCGGATTTGGGGCTTTAAAGGCAACGATGGATCCGGATTTGGGGCTTTAAAGGCAACGACGGATCCGGATTTGGGGCTTTAAAGGCAACGATGGATCGGGATTTGGGGCTTTACAGGCAACGATGGATCCGGTTTGGGGGCTTTAAAGGCAACGATGGATCCGGATTTGGGGCTTTAAAGGCAATGATGGATCCGGATTTGGCGCTTTAAAGGCAACGATGGATCTGGATTTGGGGCTTTAAAGGCAACGATTGATCCGGATTTGGGGCTTTAAAGGCAACGACTGATCCGGATTTGGGGCTTTAAAGGCAACGACGGATCCGGATCTGGGGCTTTAAAGGCAACGATGGATCCAGATTTGGGGCTTTAAAGGCAACAATTGATCGGGATTTGGGGCTTTAAAGGCAACGATGGATCCGGATTTGGGGCTTTAAAGGCAACGATGGATCTGCATTTGGGGCTTTAAAGGCAACGACTGATCTGGATTTGGGGCTTTAAAGGCAACGATGGATCCGGATTTGGGGCTTTAAAGGCAACGACGGATCCAGATTTGGGGCTTTAAAGGCAACAATGGATCCGGATTTGGGGCTTTAAAGGCAACGACTGATGCGGATTTGGGGCTTTAAAGGCAACGACGGATCCGGATTTGGGGCTTTAAAGGCAACGATGGATCCGGATTTGGGGCTTTAAAGGCAACGATGGATCCAGATTTGGGGCTTTAAAGGCAACGATTGAGTGGGATTTGGGGCTTTAAAGGCAACGACTGATCCGGATTTGGGGCGTTAATGGCAACGACTGATCCGGATTTGGGGCTTTAAAGGCAACGATGGATCCGGATTTGGGGCTTTAAAGGCAACGATTGATCGGGATTTGGGGCTTTAAAGGCAACAACTGACCCGGATTTGGGGCTTTAAAGGCAACGACTGATCCGGATTTGGGGCTTTAAAGGCAACGATGGATCCGCTTTTGGGGCTTTAAAGGCAACGATGGATCGGGATTTGGGGCTTTAAAGGCAACGACTGATCCGGATTTGGGGCTTTAAAGGCAACGACGGATCCGGATTTGGGGCTTTAAAGGCAACGATGGATCCGGATTTGGGGCTTTAAAGGCAACGATGGATCTGGATTTGGGGCTTTAAAGGCAACGATGGATCCGGATTTGGGGCTTTAAAGGCAACGACTGATTGGGATTTGGGGCTTTAAAGGCAACGACGGATCCGGATTTGGGGCTTTAAAGGCAACGACTGATCCGGATTTGGGGCTTTAAAGGCAACGACTGATGCGGATTTGGGGCTTTAAAGGCAACGACGGATCCGGATTTGGGGCTTTAAAGGCAACGATGGATCCGGATTTGGGGCTTTAAAGGCAACGATGGATCCAGATTTGGGGCTTTAAAGGCAACGATTGATTGGGATTTGGGGCTTTAAAGGCAACGACTGATCCGGATTTGGGGCGTTAATGGCAACGACTGATCCGGATTTGGGGCTTTAAAGGCAACGATGGATCCGGATTTGGGGCTTTAAAGGCAACGATTGATTGGGATTTGGGGCTTTAAAGGCAACAACTGACCCGGATTTGGGGCTTTAAAGGCAACGACTGATCCGGATTTGGGGCTTTAAAGGCAACGATGGATCCGCTTTTGGGGCTTTAAAGGCAACGATGGATCGGGATTTGGGGCTTTAAAGGCAACGACTGATCCGGATTTGGGGCTTTAAAGGCAACGACGGATCCGGATTTGGGGCTTTAAAGGCAACGATGGATCCGGATTTGGGGCTTTAAAGGCAACGATGGATCTGGATTTGGGGCTTTAAAGGCAACGATGGATCCGGATTTGGGGCTTTAAAGGCAACGACTGATTGGGATTTGGGGCTTTAAAGGCAACGACGGATCCGGATTTGGGGCTTTAAAGGCAACGACTGATCCGGATTTGGGGCTTTAAAGGCAACAACGGATCCGGATTTGGGGCTTTAAAGGCAACGACGGATCTGGATTTGGGGCTTTAAAGGCAACGACGGATCCGGATTTGGGGCTTTAAAGGCAACGATTGATCCGGATTTGGGGCTCTAAAGGCACCGATGGATCCGGATTTGGGGCTTTAAAGGCAACGACTGATCCGGATTTGGGGCTTTAAAGGCAACGATTGATCCGGATTTGGGGCTCTAAAGGCACCGATGGATCCGGATTTGGGGCTTTAAAGGCAACGATGGATCCGGATTTGGGGCTTTAAAGGCAACAATGGATCCGGATTTGGGGCTTTAAAGGCAACGACTGATCGGGATTTGGGGCTTTAAAGGCAATGATTGATCGGGATTTGGGGCTTTAAAGGCAACGATGGATCCGGATTTGGGTCTTTAAAGGCAACGACTGATCCGGATTTGGGGCTTTAAAGGCAACGATTGATCGGAATTTGGGGCTTTAAAGGCAACGACGGATCCAGATTTGGGTCTTTAAAGGCAACGACGGATCCGGATTTGGGTCTTTAAAGGCAACGACTGATCTGGATTTGGGGCTTTAAAGGCAACGACTGATCCGGATTTGGGGCTTTAAAGGCAACGACTGATCGGGATTTGGCGCTTTAAAGGCAACGATGGATCCGGATTTGGGGCTTTAAAGGCAACGACTGATCCGGATTTGGGGCTTTAAAGGCAACGATGGATCCGGATTTGGCGCTTTAAAGGCAACGATGGATCCAGATTTGGGGCTTTAAAGGCAATGACTGATCTGGATTTGGGGCTTTAAAGGCAACGACGGATCCGGATTTGGGGCCCTTTATGGGAAACACTTCAACGGAAGTATTGCTTTTTTCTTTTAACGCCACAGGATTTGCTCAGGCGATAGGGCGGAAGGGGAAAGGAGTGTGGGCGGAGGAGCAGAGCCTGGCAACTTGGCAGAATAATAATGATAATAATAACGACGGCATTCGTTAAGCGCTTACTAGGTGCGTAGCACTGTTCTAAGCGCCGGGGGGATGAAAGGCGATCAGGTGGTCCCGCGTGGGGCTCCCAGTCTTCATCCCCATTTGACAGAGGAGGTCACTGAGGCCCAGAGAAGTGCGGTGACTCGCCCAAAGCCACCCAGCTGACAAGTGGTGCGGAGCCGGGATTGGAACCCACGACCTCTGGCTCCCAAGCCCGTGTTCTTTCCGCCGAGCCGCGCCGCTTCTCTGATGGCGTCTAGAAGTGATATTTAACCGGGCGGAGGGGAAGGTACATCTTCCCGTTATTTCTGGCCAGGCAATATCACGTTACACCGTTCATTCAATCGTATTTACTGAGCGCTTACGCCCTGAGAGGACCATAAACCCGGCCCCTGGCTTATCGATGGCTTGAGTGAAAGAGCGGCTCAACTTGTTGAAGAGCTGGGGGGAGATGGATCGCTGTTCAGCGCTTAGAACAGTGCCTTGCACGTAGTAAGCGCTTAACAGAGGCCATCGTCATTATTATTATTACTATTAAGTAGCCACTGCCTTTAGGGCCCGCACAGATCTCCCAAGCAAAAAATCCCGGGGGTGTGAGAAAAAAAAAGGGGGTGGATCGCCGCTGCCCGGGAATCCGACCCCTGAATAATAATAATAATAATAATAATAATAATGATGGCATTTATTAAGCGCTTACTATGCGCAAAGCACTGTTCTAAGCGCTGGGGGGGGATACAAGGCGATCAGGTTGTCCCACCAGGGCTCAAAGTCTTCATCCCCATTTTCCAGATGAGGTAACTGAGGCACAGAGAAGTGACTTGCCCAAAGTCACGCAGCTGACAACTGGCAGAGCTGGGATTTGAACCCGCGACCTCCGACTCCAAAGCCCGGGCTCTTTCCACCGAGCCGCGCGGCTTCCCTAATCCTGCAAGCGAGCTACAGAACCGTCGGCGGACGGGTCCACCGGCGTCTCGGGGCCGCTCGCGCCGACCCAAATTCCGCCTCGGCGCCACCGTGGCACTTGGCGCCGGGAAGTGAAATGGAAGCGGGGAGAGGCCGGATTTGAAGCCGTCGATCAACGACGGGGAAGGACCGGCCAAGAAGAGAAAGAGGGGCCGGGAGGGAAACGGAGGAAGAGGAATGCAACAGAAACGAATCAGGACACCCGCGGCGGGGCCAAAATCACGCCCCGGTCTTCGGTTGTGCCGTCCGGCCGCCGACGTAACTGAACGAAGAAAGGCTTTCGGAATTCCCAGGAATCCTCGCTGGGGCTGGTTTCCCGTCCTCCGAATTTGGGGAGCGGATGTGTCACCGCAGGGCCTTGGCTACAGGGGTTCGGGGCCGGGGCTGATGTGGGAAGAAATGGGAAGGACCTTGGCGCTCAGAGTTATGGCGGGATTCTCTGAAAGGAAACGATTTCTCCTGGGAGTGTCCGGACGTGCGTAATTAAAGACCCCGACCAAATGGGAGCACGGGATTTCTGGGCAAGTCGTTTCACTTCTCTGGGCCTCCGTTCCCTCCTCTGTAAAATGGGAATTAAAACTGTGAGCCCCCCGCGGGGCAACTTGATCACCCCGTAACCTCCCCGGCGCTTCGAACAGTGCTTTGCACATAGTGAGCGCTTAATAAACGCCATTAGTATTATTATTATCATTGTCCGTGGCGCGGCCTCGGGCCTCAGTTACCTCGTCGGTGAAATGAGGATGAAACCCTACTCCCTCCTAGAGAGTCCCACGGGGGACGGGGACCGCGTCCAATCCGATTAACTGGTATCCACCCCAGCGCTTAGTACAGCGCTCCGCCCGTAGTAAGCGTTTAACAAATAACGAGATGAATATAAGTGTTTATATTACGTTTGAGAGCGTGCCGTAGACTCGGTAGATGCGATGGCTGCTCTCAAGGAGTTAATGATTCGGTGGGGAAGCACAATAAAATCATTTACAGATGGGAGGGAGAAGGAACAGCGGCCGGGCAGACGAATTAGCGCTTAAACGGCAAAATGGGACGATACAGAAGTGCTCTGTAGTGAGCACACAAGTGCGTAGTTGTTGCAGAAGCGGCCAAATGGTAGCTGAGGAGGAGAGTAACCGGGAGAGGTTTCCCGGAGGAGGGGCGGGATTTGAGGAGAAATGAACTGGGAAAGGTTTCCCGGAGGAGCGGTGATTTCGGGAGGGCAGTGGGGATGGGGAGGAAGTTTCAGGCCAGAGATTGGAGCCGGTGGGAGAAACGAAAACGAGGCACAGCCAGTGGGTCAGTTTGAGGGGAACAAAGACGGGGAACTGAGGCGAAGGGGGAGAAGGAATCGGGTGAACGGAGGGAGAGAGCTCCGCCCTGGGAATACACATGAAAATCAATCGTATTTATTGAGCGCTTACTCTGTGCAGAGCACTGTACAAGCTGGCAACATCTAGAGACAGTCCCTACCCAACAGTGGGCTCACAGTCTAGAAAGGGGAGACAGAGAACAAAACCAAACATACTGACAAAATCAAATAAATAGAATAGCTAGGTACAAGTAAAATAAATAGAGTAATAAATATGTACAAACATATATACTGGTGCTGTGGGGAAGGGAAGATGCGGGGGATGGAGAGGGGGGCGAGGGGGAGAGGAAGGAAGGGGATACAGATGAAAAGAACAGTGTTCTTCCGCACATAGTAAGCGCTCAGCCGATGCCATTATTAGTAGCATTATTAAGTGGAAGGGGAAAACAGTTCAGTTGAGATGCAAGGGCTGCGCGAGTCAAAAACAGTGCTTTGCACATAGTAGGCGCTTAATAAAGGGCCGTTCGAGTCAGTATTTCACTTTCGGCCCGCCGCTCTCCTTCCTGGGGAAACGGGTGAGAAGATCACAGAGGCCTAGGAGACGTTTTCTGACCGCGGCAGATGATTTTAAAAAATACAAAAAAACGAGGCAAAAAAACCCCCCTCGCGCTGATTTCCGGGGGCAGGTCGGGTGCTTTTTCAGGGCCTGAGCTGAAAGCAGCCACCGGAGCAGAAATCGCGGCCTCGTTTACCGAGAACGTCACTCGCCCAGAGGATACGATTCTCTTTCTCTCTCTCTATGGCCGTATTGTACTTCCCAAGCGCTTAGTACAGTGCCCTGCACACAGTAAGCGCTCGATAAATACGATCGAATGAATGAATGAATGAATGAAAACGCTTTCGTGTTCCAAAGACAGGTGTGGCATCTAGACTGCGAGCCCGTCGTCGGGTAGGGAGCATCTCTACAAGTTGCCGCCGCGGACTTTCCAAGCGCTTAGTACGCTGCTCTGCACGCAGGAAGCGCTCAATAAATACGACTGAACGAATAAACTCACCTCTTCTCTCAGGTGGCCACATCTTCCCGTCCCACGCGCAATCTGGCAAACGGGGCCGAAAGGATTACTGGGTTTAAATTCCTTTTTCAATGTGTGCCGCATATATATGTATATATATATGCACCTGTATATATGGATATATGTTTGTACATATTTATTACTCTATTCATTTATTTATTTATTTGACATACCTATCTATTCTATTTATTTGATTTTGTTAATATGTTTGGTTTTGTTCTCTGTCTCCCCCTTTTAGACTGTGAGCCCACTGTTGGGTAGGGACTATCTCGATATGTTGCCAACGTGGACTTCCCAAGCGCTTAGTACAGTGCTCTGCACATAGTAAGCGCTCAATAAATACGATTGATGATGATGATGGGCCGGTTGTGTTTGTCGCTTTGTAGTAGTTGTGAAGCGCTTCCTCCGTGTCAAACCCTGTTCTAAGCACCGGGCCGGGTCCAGATTAAATAGGTCGGACACGGTCCCCGTCCAGTCGCAGTCTCAAGTAGGCGGGAGAACCATCATCATCATCATCATCATCAATCGTATTTATTGAGCGCTTACTATGTGCAGAGCACTGTACTAAGCGCTTGGGAAGTACAAATTGGCAACATATAGAGACAGTCCCTACCCAACAGTGGGCTCCCAGTCTAAAAGGGGGAGACAGAGAACAAAACCAAACATACTAACAAAATCAAATAAATAGAATAGATATGTACAAATACAATAAATAAATAAATAGAGTAATAAATATGTACAAATTCCCATTTTACAGCGGAGGAGGCCGCGGCGCGGAAAAGCGAAATGACTCACCCACGGCCGCGCGCGGCAAGCGACGGGCCGAGCCGGGATTGGAACCGGGCTCGGTGGGGAAAACGCGGGCTTGGGAGTCGCAGGTCATTCGTTCATTCAGTCGTACTTACTGAGCGCTTACTGTGTGCAGAGCACTGTACTAAGCGCTCGGGAAGTACACGTCGGCGACGTCTAGAGCCGGTCCCTACCCGACAACGGGCTCACAGTCTACGAGCGGGAGACAGGCGACCGAACAAAACACGTGGACGGGCGTCCAGTGGTCAGAACAAATAGAAATAAAGCTAGATCAATCAATCGTATTTATTGAGCGCTTACTGTGTGCAGAGCACTGTACTAAGCGCTCGGGAAGTACACGTCGGCGACATCTAGAGCCGGTCCCTACCCGACAACGGGCTCACAGTCTAGGAGCAGGAGACAGGCGACAAAACAAAAGATGTGGACGGGCGTCCAGTGGTCAGAACAAATAGAAATAAAGCTAGATCAATCAATCAATCGTATTTATTGAGCACTTACTGTGTGCAGAGCACTGTAGTAAGCGCTCGGGAAGTACAAGTTGGCAACATATAGAGACGGTCCCTACCCAACAGCGGGCTCACAGTCTAGAAGGGGGGCAAAATAAATAGAATTAGTAAATAGGTACCAGGTCGTGGGTTCTAATCCCGGCTCCGCCACTCGGCAGCTCTGCGACTTTGGACAAGTCACTTTTCTGCGCCTCGGTTTCCCCATCGGTAAATCGGGGATTAAAGCTGTGAGCCCCACGTGGGACAACCGGATTACCCCGTATCTCCCCAGTGCTTGGCACGTAGCAGGCGCTTAGCAAATCCCACCGTTACCATTACCTCTGCACCAGGACCATCTCTACACGTCGCCGACCTGGACTTCCCAAGCGCTCAGTACGGGGCTCTGCACGCCGTAAGCGCTCAATAAATACGCCTGAATGAATGAACGGGCCACACCGGCGGATGGGTTTTTGCAGGAGTCGTATTATTCTTTTCTGCTCCGCCACCGGGAATCCGAAGGGTGTAACGCTACGCTTCTTCGAACTTTAAGACGAGTGGAAAAACCGCCTCCGCCACCGGAAGCGCTTACTATGTGCCAGATTCAGGGGAGAAAGGAGCGCCTATCCAGGGCCACAAACACGGAGGGGTTCCCCAGTCGGGGGGGAAGGGCTACAGGGACTGGGCTGAGCGCCATCGCTGCTGCTTGGCTGTTGGCGGCGCGGCTCAGCGGAAAGGGCCCGGGCTTCGCAGTCCGGGGTCACGGGTTCGAATCCCGGCTCCGCCAACCGTCAGCTGGGGGGCTTTGGGCAAGTCGCGCAACTTCTCTGGGCCTCAGTTCCCTCGTCTGGAAAATGGGGGTGGAGACCGTGGGCCCCCCCGTGGGACAACCTGGTCACCTTGGAACCTCCCCAGCGCTTAGAACAGGGCTTTGCACATAGTAAGCGCTTAATAAATGCCATCATTATCATTATTATTATTAATCAAGCAGCAACAGTGGCAAGACCGTAGAAGCGGGAACTACTTACTCTCTCCCCCCAGGCTCTCCTCCTCCCTTTCCTTTTTCCGTCCCCCCCCTTCCCCTTTTCCAACTTTCCCATTTCCCCTCCTTCACCTCTCCTTGTTTTCCGCACAAAAGCTCCCCGGTCGTATTCATTCATTCAATCGTACTTATTGAGCGCTTACTGTGTGCAGAGCACTGTACTAAGCGCTTGGGAAGCGCAAGTTGGCAACATATAGAGACGGTCCCTACGCAACCGTGGGCTCACAGTCTACTTTGCCCATGGTTAAGTGTCTAGACCCCAAGGAAGGAGGCATCAATAAAACAGTGCCAGCGCTTAGAACAGTGCTTTGCACGTAGTAAGCGCTTAACAAATGCCATTATTATTATTATTATCAATAAATATTACTACTCTGAATCGTCTCTGCTTACTCTACTGGTGTGTTATTGGATATTAATAATAATAAGGGTAATCGCATGACGATGATGGCATTCGTTAAGCGCTTACTACGTGCCAGGCACTGTTCTAAGCGCTGGGTTAGATGCAAGGGAATCAGGTTGTCCCACGGGGGGCTCACCGTCTTCATCCCCCTTTTCCAGATGAGGTGACTGAGGCCCACAGAAGTGGCTTGCCCAAAGTCACCCGGCTGCCGAGTGGCGGAGTCGGGATTAGAACCCGCGACCTCTGCCCCCAGCCCAGCAAAGCCTTCATTCGTTCACTCAGTCGTATTTATTGACTGTGAGCCCAATGTTGGGTACGGACTGTCTCTATATGTTGCCAATTTGTACTTCCCAAGCGCTTAGTACAGTGCTCTGCACATAGTAAGCGCTCAATAAATATGATTGATTGATTGATTGAGCGCTTACTGGCCGCAGAGCACCGTACTAAGCCCTTGGGAAGTACGTGGCTCAGTGGAAAGAGCCCGGGCTTCGGAGTCCGAGGTCACGGGTTCAAATCCCGGCTCCGCCACCCGTCAGCGGGGTGGCTTTGGGCAAGTCACGTCACTTCTCTGGGCCTCAGTTCCCTCATCTGGAAAACGGGGATGAAGACTGCGAGCCCCCCGTGGGCCCGCCCGATCACCTTGTAACCTCCCCGGCGCTTAGAACGGTGCTTTGCACATAGTCAGCGCTTAATAAAGGCCATTCTTCTTCTTATTATTATAAATCGGCAACATATAGAGGCGGTCCCTCCCCAACAACGGGCTCACAGCCTGGATCTGTCCCTCGTCCCCATCCTGGCTCCAAAGTCACCTCCTCCTCCCCGATAAAATACAATATCGCCCTCTCGAATTCCCAGCACGATGGTTTGAGTCGGGTTTGTGCGGTCCGAGGAGCCATCCGTGCCAGCTGCCCACCAGCACCATGATCCCCTTGTCTTTCAAAAAGGTCCCAAGCAACTGTCCAAACAATGCGGGCATTCCGGGGCCCATCCATCCATCCATGCATCCATCCATCCCTCCAGGAAGCACGTCCCGTCCTGACATCCCGGGATCCGCGGCCGGCCCGGCAGAGTGGAGGCCTAACTGGGGGGAATGGTGGGAGGAGAGGGGATAACCCCACCGGGAGAAAGGGGAAAGGGGGAGGAAAGGATGAGGAGAGAGGAAATCGATGCCAGGGCGCCGGAGCTGGGTTGGATTCAAAAGTGGAAAAAAGTGCCTTGGGGAAAGATCCGAGGGGACGGAGCATTCGCTCAGTCACTCAATCGTATTTACTGAGCCCTTACTGTGTGCAGAGCACTGTACTAAGCGCTTGGAAAAGTAGAATACAGCAAGAGAGAGAGAAAGAGCGGCTGCAGGGCAGGGGAATGATGCTCCCCAAAACAGGGCCAAACAGAAGGGGGGTCACCTAAGGGCAGAGGTTGCAACAGAACTGGGTCTTAGCAACTTGGTTCATTCATTCAATTGCATTTATTGAGCGCTTACTGTGTGCAGGGCACTGTACTAAGCGCTTGGGAAGTATAATACAGCAATAGAGAGAAAGAGAAGCTCCAGGGCAGGGGAATGACTCTCCCCAAAACAGGGACAAACAGAAGGGGGGTCACCTAAGGGCAGAGGTTGCAACAGAACTGGGTCCTAGCAACGTGGTTCATTCATTCATTCAATTGTACTGAGTGCTTACTGTGTGCAGGGCACTGTACTAAGCGCTTGGAAAAAGTAGACTACAGCAAGAGAGAGAGAAAGAGTGGCTCCAGGGCAGGGGAATGACTCTCCCCAAAACAGGGACAAACAGAAGGGGGGGGTCACCTAAGGGCAGAGGTTGCAACAGAACTGGGTCTTAGCAACTTGGTTCATTCATTCAATTGCATTTATTGAGCGCTTACTGTGTGCAGGGCACTGTACTAAGCGCTTGGGAAGTATAATACAGCAATAGAGAGAAAGAGAAGCTCCAGGGCAGGGGAATGACTCTCCCCAAAACAGGGACAAACAGAAGGGGGGTCACCTAAGGGCAGAGGTTGCAACAGAACTGGGTCCTAGCAACGTGGTTCATTCATTCATTCAATTGTACTGAGTGCTTACTGTGTGCAGGGCACTGTACTAAGCGCTTGGAAAAAGTAGACTACAGCAAGAGAGAGAGAAAGAGTGGCTCCAGGGCAGGGGAATGACTCTCCCCAAAACAGGGACAAACAGAAGGGGGGGGGTCACCTAAGGGCAGAGGTTGCAACAGAACTGGGTCTTAGCAACTTGGTTCATTCATTCAATTGTATTTATTGAGCGCTTACTGTGTGCAGGGCACTGTACTAAGCGCTTGGGAAGTACAATACAGCAATAGAGAGAAAGAGAAGCTCCAGGGCAGGGGAATGACTCTCCCCAAAACAGGGTCAAACAGAAGGGGGGTCACCTAAGGGCAGAGGTTGCAACAGAACTGGGTCCTAGCAACGTGGTTCATTCATTCATTCAATTGTACTGAGTGCTTACTGTGTGCAGGGCACTGTACTAAGCGCTTGGGAAAGTAGAATACAGCAATAGAGAGAGAGAAAGAGAAGCTCCAGGGCAGGGGAATGACTCTCCCCAAAACAGGGTCAAACAGAAGGGGGGTCACCTAAGGGCAGAGGTTGCAACAAAACTGTGTCCTAGCAACGTGGTTCATTCATTCATTCAATCGTATTTATTGAGCGCTTATTGTGTGCAGGGCACTGTACTAAGCGCTTGGAAAAGTAGAATACAGCAAGAGAGAGAGAGAAAGAGCAGCTCCAGGGCAGGGGAATGACTTTCCCCAAAACAGGGACAAACAGAAGGGTGGTCACCTAAAGGGCAGAGGTTGCAACAGAACTGGGTCTTAGCAACGTGGTTCCTTCATTCATTCAATCGTATTTATTGAGCGCTTACTGTGTGCAGGGCACTGTACTAAGCGCTTGGAAAAGTAGAATACAGCAAGAGAGCAGCTGCAGGGCAGGGGAATGACCCTCCCCCAAATAGGGCCAAACAGAAGGGGGGTCACCTAAGGGCAGAGGTTGCAACAGAACTGGGTCTTTTAGCAACTTGGTTCATTCATTCATTCAATTGTATTTATTGAGCACTTACTGTGTGCAGGGCACTGTACTAAGCGCTTGGAAAAGTAGAATACAGCAAGAGAGAGAGAAAGAGCGGCTGCAGGGCAGGGGAATGATTCTCCCCAAAACAGGGACAAACAGAAGGGGGGTCACCTAAGGGCAGAGGTTGCAACAGAACTGGGTCTTAGCAACTTGGTTCATTCATTCAATTGCATTTATTGAGCGCTTACTGTGTGCAGGGCATTGTACTAAGCGCTTGGAAAAGTAGAATACAGCAACAGAGAAAGAGTGGCTCCAGGGCAGGGGAGTGAATCTCCCCCAAATAGGGCCAAACAGAAGGGGGGTCACCTAAGGGCAGAGGTTGCACCAGAACCGTGTCTTAGCAACTTGGTTCTCTTTGTACCCACCCAAATGGTCTCGGGAAATACGAGTGACTGATTGAACTGGGCTCCCAAGCAAGGCAGGCAATCCCCTCCCTCCCGCTTACCTTGATCCTCTCCACCCCTGCCTCCAGTTTCAGCTGCTCCACTAGGCGTTGCATGCTGCTCAGGTTGGAGTTAGAAGACATGGTGCTGCTTGCTTTCGAGCAGGGACGGACCGACTGACTGAGGAGCAGAGAGGCGGGGAGGCTTTCTCCCAACCGGCAGGGATGGGCCGCTTCCCCGGCGGGCAAGGAGAGCAGGAACTGAGCTCACGTAATGGAGGAGGGAAAAGAAAGGGAGGGGGAGGAGAGAGAGGAGGAGGAGGAGGAGCTGGAAGGAGGGAGGTGGAGGAGAAAGAGAAGAGGAGGAGGGGGGAGGAACGAGAAGAAAAGGAGGAGGAGGAGCTGCAAGGAGGGAGGGGGAGGAGAAAGGAGGGAAAAGACAAGGAGAGATGGCAGGAGGGAGGTGGAGGAGATGGGAGGAGAAAGAGGAGGAGGAGATGGGAGGAGGGAGGGGGAGAAAGAGGAGAAGAAAAGGAGGAGGAGGAGCTGGAAGGAGGGAGGTGGGGGAGGAAGGAGAAGAAAAGGAGCAGGAGGAGCTGGAAGGAGGGAGGTGGAGGAGAAAGGAGGGAAATGAAAAGGAGAGATGGCAGGAGGGAGGTGGAGGAGAAAGAGGAGATGGGAGGAGAAAGAGGAGGAGGAGCTGGAAGGAGGGAGGGGGAGGAGAAAGAGGAGGAGGAGCTGGAAGGAGGAAGGTGGGGGGAGGGAGGAGGGAGGTGGGGGAAGGAGGAGGGAGAAGAAAAGGAGGGAGAAGAGGAGGAGGAGCTGGAAGGAGGGAGGGGGAAAAGAGGGAGGAGAGGGGAGAAAACAGAGGAACTGGAAGGAGGGAGGTGGAAAAGAAAGAGGGAGGAGACAGGAGGAGAGAGGAGGAGGAGAAAAAGGAGGAGGAGCTGGAAGGAAGGAGGTGAAGGACAAAGAGGAAGGGGAGAAAGGAGGGAGAAGAAAAGGAGGAGGAAGGAGGGAGGTGGAGGAGAAAGGGGGGAAAAGAAAAGGAGAGGAGATGGAAGGAAGGAGGTGGAGGAGAAAAAGGAGGGAGAAGAGGAGGAGAGGGGAGGAGAGAAAAGAAAAGGAGCGGGAGGAAAAAGAGGAGGAGGAGCTGGAAGGAGGAAGGTGGAGGAGGAAGAGGGAGAAGAAAAAGAGGGGGGGAGGAGCTGGAAGGAGGGAGGGGGTGAAAGAGAAGGGAGAAGGAGCAGAAAGGGGAGAAAGAGAAGAAAATGGGGGGAGGAGACGGAAGGAGGGAGGTGGAAGAGATAGAGGGAAGGGGAGGGGGAGGAGGAGATGGAAGGAGGGAGGTGGAGGAGGGAGAAGAGGAGGGGGAGGGAGGGGGAGGAGAAAGAGAAAGAGGAGGAAGAAAAGGAGGGGGAGGAGGAGCTGGAAGGAGGGGAAGGAGAAAAAGGGAGAAGAAAAGGAGGAAGAGAAAGAGGAGGAGAGAAAGGCCATGGCTACACTCTGCTCTGGCCTTCTTACTGTGCAAACACCCAGGCAAGAGCCGCAGCCTGGGGGGCTACTCCCAAGAACACTCCCAGGTCTCCCTGGAGGGCAAGTGCCGGAAAAGCTCCAAGGAAGGTTCAAATTCTTCCCAGGCCGGATGAACAGAACAGCCTTGTACGGAGCATCTGTGGGCGCACTCGCCCGTCCTTCATTTTCGAAGATTACGCTGCCGCGCTGAGATGCTAGCCCTGACTGCGAGAGGTTGAAAGGCCACGTGCGTAACCCACAAGGTCCGCACCTAAGATTGGACTGCTTCAATGGCTCCGTTCCCTACGGAGCCTCATAATGATGACATTAATTGAAACTTTTACACTCCCGGGTTACTTTTCCCCCTCTGACAAGAAGGCTGGCGCGCTATTCCTCTGGGAGAAGAGGAAATGAGGGCTTGGCAAGGAAGGCCTCTTGGGGATGGGCTTCCAATTAGGCTTTGAAGGCGGGGAGAGTCGGATGCGAAGGGGGAAGGCACCCCAGGCCAGGCGCAGACGAGGGGTACGCAGCGAGACGGACGAGATTGAGGTACAGCGAGGCTGGAGAGGAGCAAATTGGGCGGGCTGGGTTGTAGTAGGGGAGCAGCGAGGTGGCCAAGGGAGAAGGCGACTGAGTACGGCAAGGCCAACGGTAAGGAGTTTCCGTTTGAGGCCGGGATGGATGGGCAACCACTCGGAGGTCCTTGAGGAGTAGGGAAACCCGGCCCCAACGGCTTCGTGGAAGAACGATCCGGTAGCAGAGTGAAGTAAGGAGAGCCAGGAAGCTGGGAGATCAGCAAAGAGACTGATAATCAAGGTGGGATAGGATAATAATAATAATGACGGCATTTGTTAAGCGCTTCCTACGTGCAAAACACCGTTCAAAGCGCTGGGGAGGTTACAAGGTGATCCGGTTGTCCCACGGGGGGCTCCCAGTTTTAATCCCCATTTTACGGATGAGGGAACTGAGGCCCAGAGAAGTGAAGTGACTTGCCCAAATAATAATGATGGTATTTGTTAAGCGCTTCCTACGTGCAAAGCACTGTTCAAAGCGCTGGGGAGGTTACAAGGTGATGAGGTTGTCCCACGGGGGGGGCTCCCAGTTTTAATCCCCATTTTCCAGATGAGGGAACAGAGGCCCAGAGAAGTGAAGTGACTTGCCCAAATAATAATGACGGCATTTGTTAAGTGCTTCCTACGTGCAAAGCACTGTTCAAAGTGCTGGGGAGGTTACAAGGCGATCAGGTTGTTCCACGGGGGGCTCCCAGTTTTAATCCCCATTTTACGGATGAGGGAACTGAGGCCCAGAGAAGTGAAGTGACTTGCCCAAATGATAATGATGGTATTTGTTAAGCGCTTCCTACGTGTAAAGCACTGTTCAAAGCGCTGGGGAGGTTACAAGGCGATCAGGTTGTCCCACGGGCGCTCCCAGTTTTAATCCCCATTTTACATATGAGGGAACTGAGGCCCAGAGAAGTGACTTGCCAAAGTCACACGGCTGATGGTTGGCGGAGTCGGGATTTGAACCCGTGACCTCTGACTCCAAAGCCCGGGCTCGTTCCACTGAGCCACGCTAATAATTGTAGCAGTTGGGAGGAAGACGAACGGGTGGATTTTAAGGATGTCGCGAAGACTGGGCCGACAGAATCTGGTGACACTATGTGGGTTGAGAGAGAGAGTTCAGTTGAGGTTAACACCATGGTTACGGGCTTGAGAGATAGGGAGGACAGTAGTGCTGTCTACAGTGATGGGCAAGTCAGGGGGAGAACAGAGGGAATACGAGTTCTCCTGAAGTGACTCATGTTTTTATCACGCGCTCCTAAGGTACGCTGAACATTTCCGCTCTCTTCCACGGGCTTTGAAACCTACGAGGCATTCTTCCTCAACTTCGACAGCCAAAGTTGGGAAAGCCAAAGTTTTATCATTCATTTCTACATTTCACTGCGTTTTTCTCTAGGCCACTTCTAAAGGCACCGCATCCTGCTGGCAAAACTTTTTCTGCAATCAACCGTATAATTTCTCAATACGTGACTTTATTTGGTCGGGGCTGAGCCAGCTAACTCTTTCATCCTAGAAGCTTTAAGTACTTTGCCAACGTTACATCTATTACCCATTGCAAGTATCTTATCAATAGGAGATGGGTAAAAGTTTCGCCCAATGTAACCCAATTCCCACGCCCCATGTCGCTTTTGAAAATTACGGCTGTTTGGGGGAAAAAAAAAATTCAAAGTTTTACATTTCCACCACCAAAATGGCCTTAAATTGCTCTCCCTCCTACTAAGACTGTAGGAGGGGAGAATATATCCCATGTGCTACGGGGACTGTGTCTGACGGGATTAATCTGTATCTACCCCAGCGCTTAGTACCCGACACATAAAAAGCACTTATCAAATAGCATAATAAACCCACCTAATTCTTCCCTGACCAACGTACAATAACTTACTGCATTTCTGTGATTTTCACCATCTCCACTCATGAATGAACTCCAGCATTTTGGATTGGGAGGTTTGGAAGGTTGAATCATTTGTAAATGGATCGTGTGTGTGGATTTTGCTTAGCTTTCCTGGGGCCTTTCCCATTTCTCAAAGCCGTAAAGAGGCTGGAATTTCCTTGGGTAACCGGCCCATGGTCAGTTTTTACTTTCTGCCCGTACAGGCCTCCAGCTTCTTCTTGCTCCAAAACACAGCCCTCATCTCAAAACCAAGACCTGAATATTGCGCGGCTCTGGATTGACACCGGAATCCGCTACCCCAAACTGAGCAAGGTTCCCTTAATGTTGCCGTATCTGTGTAATTTGCCGGAGGAGATATCCGGAACTCATTTACAACCCGGTAATGATTGTTCCAGAAATCATCCGACGAGGACACGACAGCAGAATCATCCTTCTGGAGAGACTCCTCGCAACAGATGGATAATCCTGTAATTGAACGCAATGCTTTCTTTTAAGCCCCACTCTGGGCAACGGGGGAACGATGAGGGAAGTGAATAAAACCCCCCCCAAAAAAGTTGGAGGTCATGGCAACGCTTGCCATGAAGATGCCGTGAGTAAATCGTAAAAATCAACACCGGAATAAAACCTAAAACGTATAAAAAATTAAACCCGGCATTTACCGGACTATAAATAAAACCAGATCACCCCAAAATAAATTTTTGAACCACAGAATTTAAAAAGAAATCTATACTCCATCACGTACATCAATTCCTTAAAGGTTCAAAATGGCCACACAAATGAAGCACAAACTATTAAAGTCTGGTTTTAATTTATGCTTTCAAAGAGGGCTGTAACAGAATAAATTGTTTTCCTGACATAAGGCATTAGGATAACTCCTTTAACAAGAGAATCAGACTCCCTACAAGAAGGTATTCCAACACTTTGGTGTTACCTTGCGCAAGGTAACGTGTAACGTTCAGTAAAGGTGTGCGCTGTGGCTCAGGTGTCACCTTCCGCGTACTCTGATTTTAAGGAACAAAACTTTAAAAAAAAAACAGGATTCTAGAATACCCTACTTCAGTTTCCCGTTCTAAAGAACAAAGCAGAAGAATTAAGGTCTATTATCACACTGATAAACACTCATGCACCACTTGATTCTAGTCCTCCAATTTGAAAACGTCCCCACTCCCAACTGAATATGATTCCGCGAACCTTAAGAGCTTTGCAATTTCCGAGCACCGGCGTAGAAGTGTTCTGGTTTTTCGGATTAGGAGAGGAGAGCTGCTTTTTCATGAAAATCCATCATGATCACACGGTGATAATAAGAGACATTCTAGGCGGTCCCTCCTGGAGAGATTTTTGGCATACATCCACAATCCTATAATTACTGTAATAAAGATTATCCTACAAGGACACGATAGCGGACTCTCTCTCCCGGAGAGATATTTGGAACTCATTTACAACCCGATAATGATTGTTCCAGAAATCATCCTACGAGGACACGACAGCAGAATCATCCTTCTGGAGAGACCCCCCCCTCTGAACGAACGTACAATCCTGTAATTGAATGCGATGCTTCCTTTTAAAGCCCCACTCTGGGCAACGGGGGGAACGATGAGGGAAGTGAATTAAAAACCCAACAAAAAAGCTGGAGGTCCAAATTCTTGAGGTTAGTTTTAAGTGGTACAGTGGGTAACTTTCCAGTCCGAACCTTTACACCGTGAACGCCAGACCTGCAATCGTGAGATACTCACCTTCCGAAATTTCCTGGGAGCGCCTAGTTCACATTTTATTATTTGAGCAACTGCTTCCTGAGTTTTTCGTTACTGCCTCGAGGGAATAAATACATCCTACAACAAGTGTCACGACAAATCATCTCGCACACGGTGCCGCCGTTTTGCGTCTGCGCTCCGTAGCCGCCTCTAGTCGTCGACGAAGGTTAATCTCCCGGGACCTTCGTTCCTCATCCACCTCCTGTATCGCTTCCACCGAGGGTCATTGGCCAACTTCTTCTTGAGTTCTTCCTCTTGCTCCTGTTTGTAGACCTAAATGGGTACAGATGAGTAGACCGACTTAATTAAAACATGAGTGATTCAAAGATGGAGTGAGCCACAAGCCTCACTCGTGAGCAGGGAAGAAGAGAAGAGCAGAGAAGCAGCTTGGCTCAGTGGAGAGGGCCTGGGATTTGGAGTCTGAGGTCACGGGTTCAAATCCCGGCTCCTCCAACCGTCAGCTGTGTGACTTGGGGCAAGTCGCTTCACTTCTCTGGGCCTCAGTTCCCTCACCTGGAAAATGGGGATTAAAACTGGGAGCCCCCCGTGGGACAACCGGATTGCCTAGAAACCTCCCCAGCGCTCAGGGCAGTATTTTGCACATAGTAAGCACTTAACAAATACCATCATTATTATTATTATTATTATTATTATTATTATCATCATCATCACCAATCGTATTTATTGAGTGCTTACTGTGTACAGAGCACTGTACTAAGCGCTTGGGAAGTACAAATTGGCAACATATAGAGACAGTCCCTACCCAACAGTGGGCTCACAGTCTAAAAGGGGGAGACAGAGAACAAAACCAAACATACTAACAAAATAAAATAAATAGAATAGATATGTACAAGTAAAATAAATAGAGTAATAAATATGTACAAACATATATACATATATACAGGTGCTGTGGGGAAGGGAAGGAGGTAAGATGGGGGGATGGAGAGGGGGACGAGGGGGAGAGGAAGGAAGGGGCTCAGTCTGGGAAGGCCTCCTGGAGGAGGTGAGCTCTCAGTAGGGCCTTGAAGGGAGGAAGAGAGCTAACTTGGCGGATGGGCAGAGGGAGGGCATTCCAGGCCCGGGGGATGACGTGGGCCGGGGGTCGATGACGGGACAGGCGAGAACGAGGCACGGTGAGGAGATTAGCGGCAGAGGAGCGGAGGGTGCGGGCTGGGCTGTAGAAGGAGAGAAGGGAGGTGAGGTAGGAGGGGGCGAGGTGATGGCCAGCCTTGAAGCCGAGGGTGAGGAGTTTCTGCCTGATGCGCAGATTGATTGGTAGCCACTGCAGATTTTTGAGGAGGGGAGTAATATGCCCAGAGCATTTCTGGACAAGGATAATCCGGGCAGCAGCATGAAGTATGGATTGAAGTGGAGAGAGACACGAGGATGGGAGATCAGAGAGAAGGCTGATGCAGTAGTCCAGACGGGATAGGATGAGAGCTTGAACGAGCAGGGTAGCGGTATGGATGGAGAGGAAAAGGCGGATCTTGGCAATGTTGCGGAGCTGAGACCGGCCGGTTTTGGTGACGGCTTGGATGTGAGGGGTGAATGAGAGAGCGGAGTCGAGGATGACACCAAGGTTGCGGGCTTGTGAGACGGGAAGGACGGTAGTGCCGTCAACAGAGATGGGAAAGTCAGGGAGAGGGCAGGGTTTGGGAGGGAAGACAAGGAGTTCAGTCTTCGACATGTTGAGCTTTAGGTGGCGGGCAGACATCCAGATGGAGATGTCCTGAAGGCAGGAGGAGATGCGAGCCTGGAGAGAGGGGGAGAGAGCAGGGGCAGAGATGGAGATCTGGGTGTCATCAGCGTAGAGGTGATAGTTGAAGCCGTGGGAGCGAATGAGGTCACCAAGGGAGTGCGTGTAGATCGAGAACAGAAGGGGACCAAGCACTGAACCTTGGGGAACCCCCACAGTAAGAGGATGGGAGGGGGAGGAGGAGCCTGCAAAAGAGACTGAGAATGAAGTCTCTTATTATTACCAACTGTTATACCATACTCTCCCCGGTGCTTGGCACACGGTACGCGCTCAATCCATACCACTGATGGGCAGCCCAACATCCTTACCGCGTTGATAAGAGTATGTAACGGACCGCAGGAAGCTGCAGGAGCCCCTTGGCAGAAGAACCTGAATTGGCGTTTTGGAACGTACGACGAGATTTAAGGGACTACATACCCAACGGCAGCTATTTCTCCTCAAAAACAGCGTGGCAACGCAATGACAAAGATCCGCTTTAAAACAATCCATTCGCATATGGAAGAATATAGTACAGGCAACCCTGAAAATTCTAGTGGCTCAATGGAAAGAGCCCGGGCTTTGGAGTCAGAGGTCATGGGCTCAAATCCCAGCTCTGCCAATTGTCAGCTGTGTGACTTTGGGCGAGTCACTTCACTTCTCTGGGCCTCAGTTCCCTCATCTGGAAAATGGGGATTAAGACTGTGAGTCCCCCAGGACAACCTGATCGCTTTGTAACCTCCCCAGCACTTAGAACGGTGCTGTGCACATAGTAAGCGCTTAATAAATGCTACCATTATTATTATGGTAATGATAATTATATAATTATTATTATATGATTATATAATTATTATATAATAATAATATTATTATATATTAGCATTATTATAGCATGGTGACGAAGTTCAGGTTCCCGAAGCACCGACAGCGGGTCCCTCAGAGATGCCTGTTAATTCTTCAACTGTGGCTTTACATCACAACCACTAATCCGTACACTGTATATATTAAAAAAAAAAAAAAGCAAACACCTTTCTGGGAGACGTGAGCACAGTTCATTTTCAGGAAAAGAGACCGTCAACAACTCACCTCGTAATTCTCTCGTATCCACAGCTTCCGTTCCAGAAAAGTTTCTTTCTGACTCTCTTCTAGACTGTCAAAGTGAGAGCTTGACATTTTCATATATTTACGGATGATATACAGCCTCTCTTCCTCGCCATACTCTTGTCCTTTGATGTTAAAACGGTAAATCCACTGACCGTACCAGCTAATGTACTTACACAAGTGAAAAGGAGCTAAAATAATCTGAAATAGTAGAATGTCACATATTTTAGGCTTCTGGTAGCCTCCCTTGATATCTATCTTATTTTTTATAATATTCTTGATGATGTTCTCCTCCTCTTCTCGGATTTCCTCCTTGGACCGTCTGTTCTTGCCTTTCTCTTTGCCCCTGTTGAGCAATCCTTGTTGCCTGGCAATTTCGGTAGCCTGAATACGATACTTTGGCATCGTGGCTAAGTAGTTGATGGCTTCGTTGTAACTGCTCCACCAGCTGAAAAACTGGAACGCACAACAGAGGACAGAGTCATTTCTATTTCCAACCTGAGAGCAAAGCCCAAAACAGGACAGCCCTGGTAAGCACGTTGACCGGATCGATCCAATCTGGTATTCTGACTTACTAAAAGAGGATTCGACTCGCGATTACGTGAGAATCCGAAGCGGCTAAAGATACCTTTAATCCGATGAAATCTGCTGAAACGGAACTCTTCAGAGGGGCCCCGATTCCCTCATTCACGCACACAGAAAAATCAGTGACGAGAAATCGGGTTTTTCCCGATCATTCTGGGCATCTAGGAGTCAGGGGCACTTGGGTCCCTCTTTGTGTGAGGTCTTGGGGCACGGGATTTAAAAGAAAGGATTCGTAGCCACGGTATTTGAGTGCCTATTGCGTGCAGAGCCCCTTACTAGGTTACGATAGGAGCCCCCCAGAAAACCTCCTTTCCCAGCCACAGGTGCCCCAAAGGGAACGACTTCGGAAAACCGGCGTAACCTGCAGAGATGATTTCCGACTGGGGAAAATAACCGAAGAACACATATCGCTCCCAACCCTACGGCCCGGATTTGAACTAGTCCGTCACGCTATCCTGATCCCTTCATCCGTGTACCTATCTGGATCTTTTCCCTGCTCTATCATGATGATGTGACAGAACCACCACTGGAATTCACCATTCCAGTCATAAATTTCACACCGGGTTGTCTCAGTCTGGATAGTAAGGCTGGTGATAGCATAATACGTATACTAAGTTTTTTTTGCCCCGAAAGATGACATCGCAGAACGGCGGCTAGGAAGCGCTTAAACACCGGAAGTATTATTATCCTAATTTTGTGATTTCCCCTACAATCTCCCCTTCAACTCTCCGGTCCCACCCGTCTCGACTATCGCATCCTTCACCGCCGTACCTCAGAAGGAGATCTCTCGTCTCTTAAAATCGCCCCGCCGATACCTCAGACCCCAAACCATTGGACCTCATCATCAAAACACTTGCCCCCTCGCACTCGTCCCAGTAAGTGCTCAATAAATACCACCGATCGATTGATTCGGAGAACCCGGGACTGAGCAGCAGACTGAAGTATGGCCCGGAGAGGGGTGATATTGATAATAATAATGGTATCTGTTACGCGCTTACTAATAATAATAATCACGGTATCCGTTAAGCGCTTACTATGTCCCAGGCTCGGTTGAAGTCTGGTCATGGATTCGGGTGTGATGGCAACGTATCCCAAGAGGACTGTTTGCTAAAGGGATGACCGGAAAACTGTCGCGAGAGTTTTCCAGCTGGGTGAAACGGTGGCTAACAGGGCCTTGACTATTTAGCAATGAGGCCAACCACTTCTGAAATGTTACGAGTAGACAATTGCCCCATTCCAGACATTTGAGAGGCTCCTGTTTCCAAGGAGGCGCCAATTCCAGCACCCAGCTGGATTTTGTGAGAGGGAGGGAATAGAAAGACCGAGTACATATGAGGATGGAGGTCAAAACTGAACTTTCACTCTTCCACTCTTCAATCCCAACTGTCAGTTCTTCCCCAGCCCTTTAGAGCGCGAAGGGAATGTACAACGTATGTGGATCTGCTAACACCAGGAATTCTAGAGGCAGACCCTAAACGGAATCATTTTCAGGCTACATTTTCGTTCTAAATGAAGAATCGAGGAACCGCAAAATGAGGTGAATTCAGCTATTGAAAGTGTTTCTCTCCACAAACGGGGCCATAGTTGAATTCTTTTAAATTGGTAAAAAAAAAAAAAAACCCAAAAACCCCAAAACCCCAGATTGGTTAATAAGGCGACCTCTCCTTTCACCCATTTCTCTGTACTGCAAGACATGAACCACATTTGTTCTGTAACTTCTCCACTTGGTTCCTTTTCATGAAATGGAAATGTATTTCATAAACATCAGATGCCCCAGGCTCTAAAAATCTATTTGGTTTAAATTTGCGCGATTAAATTTTTCCAAACCGAAAGACCGGAATGCATTTCTTACGGGTATGTTGCCACCTTGTACTTCCCAAGCGCTTAGTACAGTGCTCTCTCTATATACTTATATAGAGAGAGCACTGTAGAGCTCTATAGAGAGAGTAAATATATATATAGTATAGAGTATATATAGAGAGAGCCCTGTATATATGTATATGTTTGTACATATTTATTACTCTATTTATTTTACTTGTACCTATCTATTCTAATTATTTTATTTTGTTAATATGTTTGGTTTTGTTCTCTGTCTCCCCCTTCTAGACTGTGAGCCCACTGTTGGGTAGGGACTGCATATGTTGCTAACTTGTACTTCCCAAGCGCTTAGTACCGTGCTCTGCACACAGTAAGCGCTCAATAAATATGATTGATTGATTGCTCTGCACACAGTAAGCGCTCAATAAATACGACCGAATGAATGAATTTCTTGTGTAATTTAAATGAAGGTAAAACTGTGATGACATTCACCGGTAAAATCGTGTACTTGAGCATTTTTTTTTTTAGTCCAACCAATCCTATTTATTGAGCACTTTCGGCGGGGAGAGCACTGTACTAAGCGCTCGGGAGAGTACATTACAACAGAATCGGTAGATACGTTCCCTGCCCACAATCTAGACACAGTACGGTCTAGATGGGGAGACGGAGATGAAAATAAGTTACGGATAGGTACCTAATTGCTGCGGGGCTGAGGGTGGAGAGAACAGAGAGTACAAATCCAAAGGCAGGGATCATTCGGAAAGGAAAAAGAATTGGAGAAATGAGAGTTTAGTCGGGGAAGGCCTCTTGGCTTTGAAGGTGGGGAGATGGGTAGTCTGTCTTAGAACAGTGCTTTGCACATAGTAAGCGCTTAATAAATGCCATTATTATTATTATTATTATTATCTGAAGGGGGAGGGAATTCCAGGCCAGCAAAAGATGGAGAGGAAAGTGTAGATTCTACCGATGTGGCGACGGTGGGACCGACGGGATTTAGTGATGGATTAAATATATGGGTTGACTGAGAGGGAGGAGTCAAGGAGAACGCCAAGTTGATGCGCCGGTGAGTCAGGAAGGATGGCGGTGGTCGTCTACAGTGACGGGAAAAAGTCAGGGGAGGACAGGGTCTGGGTGGGAAGCTAAGGAGTTCTGCTTTGGACACGTTAACTGAGGTATCAGCAGCACGGCCGGATAGAAAGGCAGGACGCAATGGGAGACCGCGGAGGAGACGGGACCGGAGACGCGGATTTGGAATCATCCGCCGAGAGTCGGTGGTCGAAGCCACGGGAGCGAATCAGTTCGCCGGTGACCCTTGGGAGGGGATTTTCCACGGGGTGAAGGCATGGAGGGGAGTCAGATTGGAGGGGATCAAGGAGAGAATTGGAGGAGAGGAACTGGGGGCAGGAGATAACTTGCTCAAGGAGTCTGGAGAGGAACGGTAGGAGGGAGATGAGGCGATAACTGGAGAGCGCCGAGGGGTTTCCAGGTTAGGGAACAGACACGGAAGTTTGAAAGCAGCGGGGAAGAACCCCTGAAGGTGACAGTCAGGGAGGGATAGGGGAATGTGGAGGAGAAGGCAGGTGAGGAGGTTGTGTTGTCTACAACGCTTAAAAATGAAAATTTAGTGATGACACACACACAAGACACATGGGTACTACATTCCCTGGCTCATCTGAAGACAAAATCCTTTTCAAAAGCAGCGTCTGGCTCAAAAGTTAAGATTCACTGAACAACAACTGAAAAGCCAACAACAATTTTCAAACAACTGAAAAGAGAAGCAGCGGGGCTCAGTGGAAAGAGCCCGGGCTTTGGAGTCCGAGGTCGTGGGTTCAAATCCCGGCTCCAACACTTGTCAGCTGTGTGACTTTGGGTAAATCACTTCACTTCTCTGGGCCTCAGTTCCCTCATCTGGAAAATGGGGATTAAGACTGTGAGCCCCCCGTGGGCCAACCTGTCACCTTGTAACCTTCCCAGTGCTTAGAACAGTGCTTTGCACATAGTCAGCGCTTAATAAATGCCATCAAATACAAATACAGTGCTCTGCACACAGTAAGCGCTCAATAAATACGATTGATGATGATCAAAAAAAAAAGCCAAGGAGTACTACATGCTGTTGCTCATGTGAAGACAAAATCCTTTTCGAAATTAACGTCTAGCTCATAAAAAGTTAAGATTCATTCAACGACAACTGAAAAGCCAAGGAGTACTACATACTGTTGCTCATCTGAAGGCAAAATCCTTTTCAAAATTAACGTCTAGCTCATAAAACGTTTTCATTCAACAACAACTGAAAAGCCAAGGAGTACTACATACTGTTGCTCATCTGAAGGCAAAATCCTTTTTGAAATTAACGTCTAGCTCAAAAAAAGATAAGAATCACTGAACAACAACTGAAAAGCCAAGGACGGGGCTTTAGCAAACCCTTGACCTCGGAAATATTAATCCGCACTTGAGCAGAGAATTTTAAATCCGGTCGCAAAACAGTTTGAAAAATCATCCGCCTGGAAATGACGCTTCAACCCTCTTGCCGATAAACTGTTCTACATATATTTTATTCATTTGAACTAGATTATTTTTCTAAAAGACCGGGGCGGCAGAAGCAAATGATCCGTAGAGCCCTCCCCTAACAGGAAACGAATCTCAAAACGAGAGATGCTCCGCTAAGAGGTTCCCAGCTACAGTAAGGTAAATAAGAACGGAAACTGATGGGCGTACGTATCCAAAACCTGGAAGTTGAGAAGGTTTCCCTTCTCTCCCCCGCCCCACAATCACTGTCTTGTTTTGTCGTCTTGTTTTGTCGACGTTATTGTCGTCTCAAGTCCGGGCAGCAGGGCTGAAAAGGGAGGTGACAGGATTCGGTAAAAATGAGGAGAAAACGTTAAGAAGGAGCTGAGTGACAAAAGGGAATGGAGAAAAATCGCAGGAAAGATGCCAGAAAGTGATTCCCACCCGCGCTAGAGAAGGGGCTCAACTGGAAATCCATTCACGGGCGCGACTTATGACCTTACGACCATTAGCGGCTTTCTCGCTGCATCCCAGCCCTCCCGGCGGATTCCTCCCGACTCTTCTCTCCGCCTGCCTCTCTGTCTCCGTTTCCTAAAATCGGCATCACATGCCCACCCTCCACACCTCTTAGATCGCGAGCCCGGCGTGGGCCGGGGGCCGTCTCTGAGCCGACCGTCTCGGATCTGTCGGGGGGCTTACTCGGCACGTAATAAGCACTTAATAAATAGCGACGACGGCCTGCCGTCGGGCTGTGCTTCGTTTCTGCGGGAGCGTGGGCGGTGACGGGCGGCAGATCCACTAATTCTCCTGTCGCCGACCCTCGTTCTGTTTCCTTTCGGCTTCTCATCCCAAGGGCCCGTGAAGTTCCCTACTTTCATTGGGGAACCGTGTCAGATCGATGGGCAAAACAGACACGGTCAGAAGACGAGCTAAAGCGGAGAAGCGAACGTGCGAGGAAACGGAACCCGCCATCTACGGACCCGTGATATTCGGTTTTCTTCCAGCTGACCGACGCAGGATTTAACGGCATCGAGTGCCGCATAGAAAAGACACGATACCTGAAATACCGAAATCGCGCACACTGCGACCAGAATCACGATTCTGACGTCCACCTTGGGGGCTAACCGTCTACTGTAGTAGTGATAATAATGCCTGTAGTATTCCTCTGGATGATCCAGCATGTAGTCGTAGTCCTTGCGTGTTTCTTCATCCTGAAAGAGATCGATAAAATTCCAAAAGGCACAGGTTCAGATTCCCCAGGAGCGAGCGCGGTTCAGGACAAAACATCTGGACTGGCGGTAACTCGAGCGAAAACGATGATCTAAAACTGAGTTTCAGAAAGGAGCGCTTCGGTCACCCGGGGCTCAGCACTAAACCTTTGTCCTGCCCGACTTTACTTCCATCTTTGGGGTTTTTTTTTTCTACTTTGTGTATTCAGAATCATATACCGTATCTATGAAATAAATGGGACTGGCACTCTGGTGGGGCGGTAGGGGAAGAGGTCTGGTTTTCAAGCCAAAAAAAACGGGGAGGGTCACCCAAGGTCCAGGAACTCCTGGTACCTCGATATTCTTGCGACGGTTGGTTACCCTTCTCCGGCAGTGAGGCGGAATTTGCGAGAACGCTGTATAAAATCACCCCAGGCGGACGTCACCCTACGGTTACCGCCAATCGAGAGTTTGAAGTTTCCTTCCTCTTCGCGCCCCTCGCCTTCCCACAGGCTGAAAGGAATTTCCTCTACTGAGCGAAAACCGAACTCTGAACTGTTGACATCCGTATCTCGGCGTAGCTATCTCATCCGACCCCGCGAATCCTACGACGTTACTCATTAATACCTCCACTACGAATGGACCCGGCTCTTCTCGACCGTATGCGCTTTAAAGACGCGTAGGTTGACGTTTCGGAGGGCAGCGTCTCGGACCGAATCGACGGGAACGCCGGACTTGGCTTGACCGCTTGTCTCCTTCGGAAACGCGGCCCCGGATAGGGAGTGTTTTTAAAACCTGAAAAACGAGGCCGGGGCGGGAGAAAACGCTCCCGGGCGCCTGACCCTCTGGGGCTGGCAGAGGCGGAGAGGTCTTTGTTAAATACTCCGAAGTCAGCTCGCCCCACCGCTGAATCTTAGCCGCCGTAATTATGGCCCTCACGGCTGTACTCTTCGGCAGACGGCGGCTCCTTTCGGAGACGGAAACGCCAGAGGGGATGGACCCGGGCAATCGGAAGCGGCCTCGTTAGCGAAAGCCGGTTTCTCCGAGGAAGTTTCCCTCGCCGACGGTCATTCGTTCATTCATTCAACCGCATTTATTGAGCGCTTCCCGTGTGCAGGGCACTGGACTAAGCGCTTGGGGAGTCCAAGTTGGCAACGTATAGAGACGGTCCCTACCCAACAGCGGGCTCACAGCCTAGAAGGTCGGGGTTTCGGTCCTCCGGGTCCCGGGAATTGGCCGAACCGCGACCGATTAGGCCATAAAGATACAGTACGTAGAATAGGTGATGTCTGGAAAGTGCCCTGGGCTAATTAAATCTGGTAAGCTGTATTTATTCATTCGTAAAAATTCAATGATAATTCAATATTCAATAATAATAACTATCGAGCCCCAACGCGGCGCAGAGCAATATGCTACTCTACCGTTGCTATCAGGCCCTGGGAGGAACGGCCCGGCTAAATAAACTCACCCTTTAGACGGACGGATTTCGACCGGAGTCGGGCAAAGACCCCCGGATACCTTTATTCCCGGCTGAACTACCTTCCTACGGTGTTTGATTGCGAGGTGCCGCCCCAGGGGCAGAGAAGCCGCGCGGTGCGGCGGCGGGAGCGTGGTGGGTTCGAATCCCGGCTCCGCCGCGTGACTTTGGGCGGGTCACTTCCTTTCTCTGGGCCTCAGTCCCCTCATCTGGGAAACGGGGACGGAGCCGGGGACGGCGTCCGGCCCGACTTGCTTGCATCCACCCCACAGAGCGCCTAACGGATACCGGCGTAACGGTAATCCCGATAACCGACCAGGCCTCCGACTGCCGCTTCCCTCGAGGCCCCGATGAATTTGAGTTTAGCGGACTTAATAAATGCCGTTATTATCATTCGAGCCGTGCCTGGAGCATAGTAAGTGCTTAATAAATACCGTAATTACCATCAGGACAGTGCCCGGCTCAAAGAAAGCAACTACCCGGCTACTCGTTCCGTTGTCTGTCTCCCGCCTCCGAGACCGCGGGCCCGTTGCTGGGCAGGGATCGTCTCCACCTGCTGCCGCGCTGTACTTTCCGAGCGCTCAGTACAGCGCTCTCGGGCGCTCGATAAATGCGACCGACTGACTGCCTGCACTTAGAGGGCGTAAAATAAAAGGACTGAAATGAAGGGGGACAGTTTGGTTTTTAGCAGTTTCTCCCTCCATCTCGGGGGGAGAGGAGGGGCAGGGGGAGGCGAAAGACCCTCAAGGCCCAAAGAGAATAACGACGGCATTGGTTAGGCGCTTACTACGTGCCCAGCGCTGTTCTAAACGCACGCTGAGTCCGCCACAGAGAACGTGAGACGATAATAATAATAATAATAATGTCACGGAACCACCTTATCGCCTTGTATCCTCCCCGGCGCTTCGAACGGCGCCTGGCACGTGGTAAGCGCTTAACAAACGCCGTCGTTATTACTTACTAAGCGCTCACTACGTGCCGGCCACCGAATTGAGCACCGGGGCGGATGTGGGCAAATCGGATCCCCGCCCCACCAGGGGCTCAATCATCATCATCAATCGTATTTATTGAGCGCTTACTGTGTGCAGAGCACTGTACTAAGCGCTTGGGAAGTACAAGTTGGCAACAAGTTGGCAATCCCCATTTTGCAGATGAGGTAAGCGAGGCCCGGAGAAGTGAAGTGACTCACCCAAGGTCACGGGGCGGCGGAGCGCTCAATAAATACGATTGATGATGATGATGATGAAGTAAAATACATAAATAGAGTAACAAATATCATCATCAATCGCATTTATTGAGCGCTTACTACGTGCAGAGCACTGTACTAAGCGCTTGGGAAGTCCAAGTTGGCAACATATAGAGACAGTCCCTACCCAACAGTGGTCTCACAGTCTAGAAGGGGGAGACAGAGAACAAAACCAAACATACTAACAAAATAAAATAAATAGAATAGATATGTACAGGTAAAATAAATAAATAAATAAATAGAGTAACAAATATGTACAAACATATATACATATATACAGGTGCTGTGGGGAAGGGAAGGAGGTAAGATGGGGGGAGGGAGGGGGGACGAGGGGGCAATAAACGCCATCATCATCATCAATCGTATTTATTGAGCGCTTACTATGTGCAGAGCACTGTACTAAGCGCTTGGGAAGTCCAAGTTGGCAACATATAGAGAGAGTCCCTACCCAACAGTGGGCTCACAGTCTAAAAGGGGGAGACAGAGAACAAAACCAAACATACTAACAAAATCAAATAAATAGAATAGATAGGTATAAGTTAAATAAATAAATAAATAGAGTAACAAATACGTACAAACATATATCCATATATACAGGTGCATATATATACGGCACACATTGAAAAAGGAATTTAAACCAGGAGATAGCAAACTGGTTTCCTTTGCAGCGTGCCCATTGGTTTACTGAGAGAGTTTTCTTTTTACTTCTGCCCAAGTGTCTGGAGATAATAATAATAATAATAATAATGATGGCATTTATTAAGTGCTAATGATAATAATAATAAATAATTATTATAATAAATAATAATAAATAATGATAAAAGTAAAATAAATAAATAGAGTAATATGTGCAAACATATATCCATATATACAGGTGCTGTGGGGAAGGGAAGGAGGGAGAGGGGGACGAGGGGGCAATAAACGCCATCATCATCATCAATCGTATTTATTGAGCGCTTACTGTGTGCAGAGCACTGTATTAAGCGCTTGGGAAGTCCAAGTTGGCAACATATAGACAGTCCCTACCCAACAGTGGGCTCACAGTCTAAAAGGGGGAGACAGAGAACAAAACCAAACAGACTAACAAAATCAAATAAATAGAATAGATATGTAGAAGTCAAATAAATAAATAGAGTAATAAATATGTACAAACGTATATACATCATCATCATCAATCATATTTATTGAGCGCTTACTATGTGCAGAGCACTGTACTAAGCGCTTCGGAAGTCCAAGTTGGCAACATATAGAGACGGTCCCTACCCAACAGTGGGCTCCCAGTCTAAAAGGGGGAGACAGAGAACAAAACCAAACATACTAACAAAATAAAATAAATAGGATAGATAGGTATAAGTAAAATAGAGTAATAAATATGTACAAACATACATACATATATAATTTGTACTTCCCAAGCGCTTAGTACAGTGCTCTGCACATAGTAAGCGCTCAATAAATACGATTGATGATGATATACAGGTGCATATATATATATACACATATATGCGGCACACATTGAAAAAGGAATTGAAACCAGGAGATAGCAAACTGGTTTCCTTTGCAGCGTGCCCATTGGTTTACTGAGAGAATTTCCTTTTTACTTCTGCCCAAGTGTCTGGAGATAATAATAATAATAATAATACTGATGGCATGTATTAAGCGCTAATGATAATAATAAGCAATAAATAATTATAATAGGAAATAATAAACAATAATAAACAATAATACAAGTAAAATAGAGTAAAAAATATGTAATAATAAGCAAAATAAATAAATAGAGTAATCGATATGTAATAATAATAATAAGTAAAATAAATAAATAATTAGAGTAACAAATATGTAATAATAACAAGTAAAATAAATAAATATTTATTTTAGACTGTGACTGTGACTTTTAGACTGTGAGCCCACTGTTGGGTAGGGACTGTCTCTATGTGTTGCCAATTTGTACTTCCCAAGCGCTTAGTACAGTGCTCTGCACATAGTAAGCGCTCAATAAATACGATTGATTGATTGATTGATAAATAGAGCAATAAATATGTAATAATAAGTAAAATGAATAGAGTAATAAATATGCAATAATAATAAGTAAAATAGAGTGATAAATATGTAATAATAAGTAAAATAAATAAATGAATAGAGTAATAAATATGTAACAGTAATAAGTAAAATAAATAGAGTGATAAATATGTAATAATAAGTAAAATAAATAAATGAATAGAGTAATAAATATGTAACAATCATAATAAGTAAAATAAATAAATAGATTGATAAATATGTAATAATAAGTAAAATAAATAGAGTAATAAATATGTAATAATAATAAGTAAAATAAATAAATAAATAAGTAGAGTAATAAATGTGTAACGATAATAATAAGTAAAATAAATATAGTAATAAATATGTAACAGTAATAAGTAAAATAAATAAATAGAGTAATAAATGTGTAATAATAATAAGTAAAATGAATAAATAGAGTAATAAATATGTAACAATAATAATAAGCAAAATAAATAAATAGAGTAATAAATATGTAATAATAATAAGTAAAATAAATAGAGTAATAAATGTGTAACGATAATAATAAGTAAAATAAATATAGTAATAAATATGTAATAGTAATAAGTAAAATAAATAAATAAATAGAGTAATAAATATGTAATAATAATAAGTAAAATAAATAGAGTAATAAATATGTAATAATAATAAGTAAAATGAATAGAGTAATAAATATGTAATAATAAGTAAAATAAATAAATAAACAGAGTGATAAATATGTAATAAGTAAAATAAATAAATAGAGTAATAAATATGTAATAATGATAATGCAATAATAACTCTATCCATATATACAGGTGCTGTGGGGAAGGGAAGGAGGGAAGCTGCGGGGAGGGGGACGAGGGGGCAATAACCGCCACAGAAGAAGCTTCACCTTGAGGGTCTCGTAGGCGGTGGCGAGCAGCAGGAAGGCGTCGCCATGCAGGGGGTCGTCGCCGCCGCCGCCGCCGCCGTCGTCGGGCCGGTAGCGATCGGGGTGGTAGCGGAGGGCGAGCTGCCGGTAGGCGCGGGCGATCTCCGCCTTGCTGGCGTCCCGGCCGACCCCCAGGACGGCGTAGCAGTCGCGGACGCCGCAGTACAGCCCCTCCAGCAGGGCCCCCGCCGGGCCGGGCAGCCACAGCAGCAGCCAAAACAGCCCCGCCATCGCTCCTCCTCACGCCCGAGCCGCGTCAGCGGCCGCCATTGCTTCCCCTCCCGCCCCCGGCGCGCGTCGCGGCCCTCTGACGTCACCTGCCCGCGCCCCCCGTCTCCCGGGCAACGGCGGCTCTCGGCCAATCGGAGCGGCGCGCGGGGCTGAGTGGCATGCGGGAAGGCCCGCCTCCCCCGCCTCCCTGGCAACGGTTGCTAAGGGAGGGGGCTGAGCTGAGGTGGCGGTTCAGCGCGCGCTCGTCCCTTCATTCCTTCAACCAGTAATCATCAATCGTATTTATTGAGCGCTTACTCTGTGCACAGCACTGTACTAAGCGCTTGGGAAGTCCAAATTGGCAACACATAGAGACAGTCCCTACCCAACAGTGGGCTCACAGTCTAAAATAATAATGATGGCGTTTATTAATGATGATGATGATGGTATTTGTTAAGCGCTTACTACGTGCAAAGCACTGTTCTAAGCGCTGGCGGTGGTACAAGGTGGTTTTGTTCTCTGTCTCCCCCTTTTAGACTGTGAGCCCACTGGTGGGTAGGGACTGTCTCTATATATTGCCAATTTAGACTTCCCAAGCGCTTAGTACAGTGCTCTGCACAGAGTAAGCGCTCAATAAATACGACTGATGATGATGATGATGATGACTGTCTCTAGATGTTGCCAATTTGGACTTCCCAAGCGCTTAGTACAGTGCTCTGCACAGAGTAAGCGCTTAATAAATACGATTGATGATGATGATGTCTCCCCCTTTTAGACTGTGAGCCCACTGTTGGGTAGGGACCGTCTCTAGATGTTGCCAATTTGGACTTCCCAAGCGCTTAGTACAGTGCTCTGCACATAGTAAGCGCTTAATAATAAATACGATTGATGATGATGATGTCTCCCCCTTTTAGACTGTGAGCCCACTGTTGGGTAGGGACCGTCTCTAGATGTTGCCAATTTGGACTTCCCAAGCGCTTAGTACAGTGCTCTGCACAGAGTAAGTGCTCAATAAATACGATTGATGATGATGATGTCTCCCCCTTTTAGACTGTGAGCCCACTGGTGGGTAGGGACTGTCTCTAGATGTTGCCAACTTGGACTTCCCAAGCGCTTAGTACAGTGCTCTGCACATAGTAAGCGCTCAATAAATGCGATTGATGATGATGAGGTCTCCCCCTTTTAGACTGTGAGCCCACTGGTGGGTAGGGACTGTCTCTATATATTGCCAATTTAGACTTCCCAAGCGCTTAGTACAGTGCTCTGCACAGAGTAAGCGCTCAATAAATACGACTGATGATGATGATGATGATGACTGTCTCTATATGTTGCCAATTTGGACTTCCCAAGCGCTTAGTACAGTGCTCTGCACATAGTAAGCGCTCAATAAATACGATTGATGATGATGAGGTCTCCCCCTTTTAGACTGTGAGCCCACTGGTGGGTAGGGACTGTCTCTAGATGTTGCCAACTTGGACTTCCCAAGCGCTTAGTACAGTGCTCTGCACATAGTAAGCGCTCAATAAATACGATTGATGATGATGATGATGATGATGTCTCCCCCTTTTAGACTGTGAGCCCACTGTTGGGTAGGGACTGTCTCTATATGTTGCCAATTTGGACTTCCCAAGCGCTTAGTACAGTGCTCTGCACCCAGTAAGCGCTCAATAAATACGATTGATTGATTGATTGATTGATTGATTGTCTCCCCCTTCTAGACTGTGAGCCCACTGCGGAGTAGGGACTGTCTCTATATGTTGCCAACTTGGACTTCCCAAGCGCTTAGTACAGTGCTCTGCACACAGTAAGCGCTCAATAATTACGATTGATTGATTGATTCATTCATTCATTCATTCATCCAATCATTGCTTCATTCATTCAATCGTATTTATTCTAGACCGTGAGCCCACTGGTGGGTAGGGACTGTCTCTATATGTTGCCAATTTGTACTTCCCAAGCGCTTAGTACAGTGCTCTGCACATAGTAAGCGCTCAATAAATACGATTGATGATGATGGGAAGTACAAGTCATTCATTCATTCATTTTTCTTGAGCGTTTACTGGGAAGCAGCGGGACTGAAGGGCGAGTCCGGCCCGCCCCCCGTCTCCCGGGCAACCGTTGCTAAGCGGGGCTCTTAGCCAATCAGAGCTGCGCGGAGGGGCTGAGTGGCAAGAGGCCGGCCCGCCTCCCCGTCTCCCCGGCAACGGTTGCTAAGGGGGAGTTTTAGCCAATCCCGGCGGCGCGGTGGGCGCTGAGCTGGCAGTTCAGCGCGTGCTCGTGCGCTCGTTTATTCATTCATTCATTCATTCATTCATTCATTCATTCATTCATATTGTGATGGCATTTATTGAGCGCTTACTATGTGAAAAGCACTGTTCTAAGCGCTGGGGAGGTTACAACGTGTTCAGGTTGTCCCACGGGGGGCTCACAGTCTTAATCCCCATTTGACAGATGAGGTAACTGAGGCCTGGAGAATAATAATAATAATGATGGTATTTATTAAGCGCTTACTATGTGCAAAGCACTGGTGAAGTGATTTGCCCAAAGTTACACAGCTGACAATTGGCGGAGCGGAATTTGAATCCATGACCTTTGACTCCAAAGCCCGGGCTCCTTCCATCGAGCCACGCTGCTTCTCGGAGAGTATTTATTGAGCGCTTACTCTGTGCAGAGCACTGTACTAAGCGCTTGGGAAGTTGGAGCGCTTACTGTGTGCCGAGCACTGTACTAAGCGGTTGGGAAGTACAAGTCATTCATTCATTCATTTTTCTTGAGCGTTTATTGGGAAGCAGCGGGGCTGAGTGGCAAGAGCCCGGCCCGCCCCCCGTCTCCCGGGCAACGGTTGCTAAGCGGGGCTCTTAGCCAATCAGGGCGGCGCGGAGTGGCTGAGTGGCAAGAGGTCGGCCCGCCCCCGTCTCACGGGCAACGGTTGCTAGGCGAGGCTCTTAGCCAATCCGGGCGGCGGGGCGGGGCTGAGTGGCAAGGGCCCGGCCCGCCTCCCCGTCTCCCGGGCAACGGTTGCTAGGCGAGGCTCTTAGCCAATCCGGGCGGCGGGGCGGGGCTGAGTGGCAAGGGCCCGGCCCGCCTCCCCGTCTCCCGGGCAACGGTTGCTAAGGCGGCCCTTAGCCAATCCCGGCGGCTTGGCGCGGGCTCGCTCGCTCATTCATTCATTCAATGGTGTTTATTGAGCGCTTACTGTGTGCAGAGCACTGTACTAAGCGTTTGGGAAGTACAAGTCATTCATTCATTCTCCTTGAGCGTTTACTGGGAAGCAGCGGGGCTGAGGGGCAAAAGTCCGGCCCGCCCTCCACGTCTCCCGGGCAACGGTTGCTAAGGGCGGCTCTTAGCCAATCCCGGCGACGCGGCGCGCGCTCGTTCGCTCGTGCGTTCGTTCATTCATTCACCAATCCCGGCGGCTCAGCGTGGCTGAGTGGCAGGAGCCCGGCCCGCCCCCCGTCTCCCGGGCAACGGTTGCTAAGCGGGGCTCTTAGCCAATCCGGGCGGCGCGGCCTGGCTGAGTGGCAGGAGCCCGGCCCGCCCCCCGTCTCCCGGGCAACGGTTGCTAAGGAGGGCTTTTAGCCAATCCCGGCGGCGCCGAGTGGTAAAAGTCCGGCCCGCCCCCTCGTCTCCCGGGCAACGGTTGCTAAGCGGGGCTCTTAATAATAGTGTTGGTATTTGTTAATAATAACAATGATAATGGCTTTTATTAAGCGCTTACTATGTGCAAAGCACTGTTCTAAGCGCTGGGGAGGTTATAGGGTGGTAATAATAGCGATGGTATTTGTTAAGCGCTTACTATGTGCAAAGCACTGTACTAAGCGCTTGATAATAATGTTGGTAATAATAATGCTATTATTAGTCTTAATAATCTTAATAGTCTTAGTTATTAAGTTATTAAGTTAGTCTTAATAATAATGTTGGTATTTGTTAATAACAATAATAATAATGATGGCTTTTATTAGGCGCTTACTATGTGCAAAGCACTGTTCTAAGCGCTGGGGAGGTTACAGGGTGATAATAATAATGATGATATTTGTTAGAGAAGCCGCGTGGCTCAGTGGAAAGAGCCCGGGCTTGGGAGTCAGAGGTCGTGGGTTCTAATTCCGCTCCTGACCAGCTGTGTGGCTTCAGGCCTTCTCTGGGCCTCAGTTCCCTCCTCTGTAAAATGGGGATGAAGATGGTGGGACAGCCTGAGAAGCAGCGTGGTTCAGCGGAAAGAGCCGGGGCTTTGGAGTCAGTGGTCCGGGGTTCAAATCCCGACTCCGCCAATTGTCAGCTGTGTGACTTTGGGCAAGTCACTTCACTTCTCTGTGCCTCAGTTCCCTCATCTGTAAAAGGGGGATTAAGACTGTGAGCTCCCCGTGGGACAACCTGATCACCTTGTAACCTCCCCAGCGCTTAGAACAGTGCTTGGCACATAGTAAGTGCTTAATAAATGCCATCATTATTATTACCTTGTATCCACCCCAGAGCTTAGAACAGTGCTCGGTACATAGTAAGCGCTTAACAGATGCCTATTATTATTATTATTATTATTAAGCGCTTTCTATGTGCAAAGCACTGTTCTAAGCGCAGGGGAGGTTACAGGGTGATAATAATAATGATGGTATTTGTTAAGCGCTTACTATATGCAAAGCACTGCTCTAAGCGCTGGGTGGTCAGGTTGTCCCACGTGGGGCTCACAGTCTTCAGCCCCATTTCCCAGATGAGGTCACTGAGGCCCAGAGACGTGAAGCGACTTGCCCAAAGTCACCCAGCTGACAATTGGCGGAGGAGGGATTTGAACCCACGACCTCTGACTCCCAAGCCCGGGCTCTTTCCACTGAGCCCCGCTGCTTCTCTAAGCGCTATGTGCTAAGCGCCCCGGGGGGAATACGAGGTATTCGAGGTTGTCCCCCGTGGGGCTCCCAGTCTTCGTCCCCGTTTTCCAGGTGAGGAAACTGAGGCCCAGAGAAGTGAAGTGACTTGCCCAAAGTCACCCGGCTGACGAGTGGTGGTAGCGGGATTCGAACCCATGACCTCTGCCTCCCAAGCCCGGGGTCTTCCCACTGAGCCCCGCTGCTTCCCGCGGTGCTCGTTCGTTCGTTCGTTCATTTTTCTTGAGCGCTTAGAGAAGCAGTGTGGCTCAGTGGAAAGAGCAGGGGCTTTGGAGTCCGAGGTCGTGGGTTCAAATCCCGACTCCGCCAATTGTCAGCTCGGTGACTTTGGGCGAGTCACTTCACTTCCCTGTGCCTCAGTTCTCTCATCTGCGAAATGGGGATAATAATAATGACGATGATGGCATTTATTAAGCGCTTACTATGTGCAAAGCACTGTTCTAAGCGCTGGGGGGAATGCAAGGTGATCAGGTGGTCCCACGGCGGGGGGCTCACAGTCGTCATCCCCATTTTACAGATGAGGGAACTGAGGCTCCGAGAAGTGAAGCGACTTACCCAAGGTCACACAGCCGACACGTGGCGGAGTCGGCCTTCGAACCCATGACCTCTGCCTCCAAGGCCCGGCCTCTTTCCACTGAGCCACGCGATGAAGCCTGTGAGCCCCCCGTGGGACAACCTGATCACCTTGCAACTTCCCCAGCGCTTAGAACAGTGCTTTGCACATAGTAAGCGCTTAATAAATGCCATTATTATTATTATTAATATTACTGGGAAGCAGCGTGGTGCTCTTTTCCACTGAGCCACGCTGCTTGAGCGCTTACTGTGTGTGCAGCAGTGTACTAAGCACTTGGGCGGGTACAGAACAACAATATAGCAGGCACATGCTCCGCGCACAATCAGCTTACAGTTCATTCATTCGTATTTATTGAGCGCTCACTGTGTGCAGAACACTGTACTGAGCTCTTGGGAGAGTACAGTATAACAGACATTCCCTGCACGCAAGGAGGTTACAGTCTAGAGGGGGGACGGACATTAATATAAATGGATAAGACAGACTGAGCCCCCTCCCCATCTCCCCCGCCTTCATCATCATCATCATCATCAATCGTATTTATTGAGCGCTTACTATGTGCAGAGCACTGTACTAAGCGCTTGGGAAGTACAAATTGGCAACATATAGAGACAGTCCCTACCCAACATACCTCCTTCCCCTCCCCACAGCACCTGTACATATGTATATATGTTTGTACATATTTATTTCTCTATTTATTTTACTTGTACATATTTATTCTATTTATTTTATTTTGTTAACATGTTTTGTTTTGTTCTCTGTCTCCCCCTTCTAGACTGTGAGCCCGCTGTTGGGTAGGGACCGTCTCTATATGGTGCCAACTTGGACTTCCCAAGCGCTTAGTACAGTGCTCTGCACACAGTAAGCGCTCAATAAATACGATTGATGATGATGCCAACTTGGACTTCCCAAGCGCTTAGTACAGTGCTCTGCACACAGTAAGCGTTCAATAAATACGATTGAATGAATGAGTGGCAAGGGCCCACTCTTCTAGACTGTTGGGTAGGGACCGTCTCTATATGTTGCCATCTTGGACTTCCCAAGCGCTTAGTACAGTGCTCTGCACACAGTAAGCGCTCAATAAGTACGATTGAAAAAAAAAGGGCCCGGCCCGCCCCCCGTCTCCCGGGCAACGGTTGCTAAGGGGGGCTGTTAGCCAATCCGGACGGCTCAGCGGGGCTGAGTGGCAAGGGCCCGGCCCGCCTCCCCGTCTCCCGGGCAACGGTTGCTAAGGGGGGCTCTTAGCCAATCCGGACGGCTCAGCGGCTCTGAATGGCAAGAGCCCGGCCCGCCCCCCGTCTCCCGGGCAACGGTTGCTAAGGGGGGCTCTTAACCAATCCGGACGGCTCAGCGGGGCTGAATGGCAAGAGCCCGGCCCGCCCCCCCGTCTCCCGGGCAACGGTTGCTAAGGGGGGCTCTTAGCCAATCCGGACGGCTCAGCGGGGCTGAATGGCAAGAGCCCGGCCCGCCCCCCGTCTCCCGGGCAACGGTTGCTAAGGGGGGCTCTTAGCCAATCCGGACGGCTCAGCGGGGCTGAATGGCAAGAGCCCGGCCCGCCCCCCGTCTCCCTGGCAACGGTTGCTAAGGGGGGCTCTTAGCCAATCCCAACGGCTCAGCGGGGCTGAATGGCAAGAGCCCGGCCCGCCCCCCCGTCTCCCGGGCAACGGTTGCTAAGGGGGGCTCTTAGCCAATCCGGACGGCTCAGCGAGGCTGAATGGCAAGAGCCCGGCCCGCCTCCCCGTCTCCCGGGCAACGGTTACTAAGGGGGGGCTCTTAGCCAATCCGAGCGGCTCAGTGGAGCTGAGTGGCAAGGGCCCGGCCCGCCCCTCCGTCTCCCGGGCAACGGTTGCTAAGGGGGCTCAGCCAATCCGAGCGGCTCAGCGGAGCTGAGTGGCAAGGGCCCGGCCCGCCCCTCCGTCTCCCGGGCAACGGTTGCTAAGGGGGGCTCTTAGCCAATCCGGACGTCTCAGCGGGGCTGAATGGCAAGAGCCCGGCCCGCCTCCCCGTCTCCCGGGCAACGGTTGCTAAGGGGGGCTCTTAGCCAATCCGAGCGGCTCAGCGGAGCTGAGTGGCAAGGGCCCGGCCCGCCCCTCCGTCTCCCGGGCAACGGTTGCTAAGGGGGGCTCTTAGCCAATCCGGACGGCTCAGCAGGGCTGAATGGCAAGAGCCCGGCCCGCCCCCGTCTCCTGGGCAACGGTTGCTAAGGGGGCTCTTAACCAATCCCTGCGGCGCGCGCTCGTTCGCGCGTTCTTTCATTCATTCATTCATTCATTCATTCATTCATTCATTCTTCTTGAGCGCTTACTGGGCAGCAGCGGGGCTCAGTGGGAAGATCCCGGGCTTGGGAGTCAGCGGTCGTGGGTTCGAATCCCGCCTCCGCCACGGGTCAGCTCAGAGAGAGAAAGAAGAGAAGAGAGAAAAATAAAGTAAGTATAGAAAACCAGTCCAGCAAGTCAACCGTATCGTCAACATGTAAAGAAAGCATAGAACAGAAGGGAGATTTAAAAAAAAATGCCTAAATATAACAGTGAGGGAACTTTGGGCTTCTTTGACTTCTCTGGGCCTCAGTTACCTCAGCTGGGAAATGGGGATGAAGACCGTGAGCCCCATGTGGGACAACCCGATCGCCTCAGCCCAGAGAGAGAAAGAAGAGAGAAAAATAAAGTAAACATAGAAAACCAGTCCAGCAAGTCGACCGTATCGTCAACATGTAAAGAAAGCATAGAACAGAAGGGAGATCAAAAAAATAACTAAATATAACAATGAGGGAACTTTGGGCTTCTTTGGCTTCTCTGGGCCTCAGTTACCTCAGCTGGGAAATGGGGATGAAGACCGTGAGCCCCATGTGGGGCAACCCGATCGCCTCGTATCTCCTCCAGCGCTGAGAACGGTGCCTGGTACATAGTAATTGCTTACCAATACCATCATCGTCATTATTCTTATTATTATCACCGTGTGCAGAGCACTGTATTAAGGGCTTGGGAGAGTACATTACGATAATAAACAGTCATCTTCCCTGCCCACAACGAAATACCGTATTATCATCCCGGCTTTCGAAGGATGCTTTCCGAAGGCTTCCGGGTAGTGGGACCGAGACCTAAAAACTTCGTCCTCTCTGACCAAAGCGGAATGACTAGTCGCACAAATATGTTGCCAATTTGTACTTCCCAAGCGCTCAGTACAGTGCTCTGCACACGGGAAGCGCTCAATAAATACGATTGATGATGATGATGACAAATTATTTCCATTATCATTACTGTATTTGTTCAGCATCTACTATGCAGTTAGCACCATTCTAGGAACGGGGGGTAAATACAAGTTAACCGGGTCGGACAAGGCCCAGACGGGACTCACGGGCCAAGTAGAAGGGGAAACAGGCATCGGATCCCCATTTTGCAGACGAGGAGACTGAGGCAGAGCGGAGTTGGGTGACTTACCCAAGGTCACGCAGCGGGCAGCTGGCCGAACTGGGATCAGAACCCAGGTGCTCCGATTTCCAGGTCCGGGCTCTTTCCGCTAGGCCTTCCCGCTCCCCGCAGCCGAAGTTTATCGGCCCAGTGAATATCCTACCGCCCTTGCTATGGAAATATCGGCAGTCCCTCGGAATCTGCGCCTTCCTTAGATGAGACGGAAAATTTAATTTACTCCCCAAGTGGTTTAGAGCCGTGATTATCATCCCGGGCAGTGCCCGCAATAGGCAACCTTCCGAAATCATATTGTGCATTTCCACTTCTGATCTCCCAACACCGGTTATCCTGGCCCGGCCTTTTCAGTTTTATCATCCGCCTTCCCTAGCCTTTTCTTGATAAAAATGGAGCTCACTTAGAGCTAGTTTTACCCCGATACACTGGGACTGAGCCTTATTATATGGTATTCGATCTTCTCTAAGTGTTGTTTTAAGTCCTGCCACCTCTGAAATGTCAGACGTCTAAATAACGGGGTCTCTCAGTGAAATAAGTGGTGGTGGTGGGGGGGGACCCTAAAAAACCTTCCTGAGCCGCCAATTTCCCGGAGTTCAAATTACGTGCTTGAAAAATCGTCTCTAAATGGCACTCAGTGTCCTATATATCCTTCAACCTGGGGCATTTTCCTTAAAATGAAGTCCTTGGGTCCAATTCTCAAGACTTTTTTCTAAAGGCAGAAGCGGAGCTAGCGAGGCTGCGATTTGTAAAGGAGTTAAGACGATCAGAGGCGCTGATCTTCTGTACAGCTGTGCACTGCTCCGGAGGGACGCATTTAGGTCTCCCGAACACCGTGGCTATATTTGGAAGAATTCTTTCAGTACACTCCTTACCCTTTTTGAAACAATTCAGGGTCCGAAAAAGGGCATCCGACTCGTCTTCAGCGGGTCAACTTTAATTTGTTTCTTCAAAACCACTGGGTTTTTCCAAACCTCACTCGGAAGGTATGCTTCCCTTTTGCCCTTTCCGCCGAGACGTACAAGCGAGGCAACAGAACTGTACTTTCCAAGCGCTCAGTACAGTGCTCTGCACGCGGTAAGCGCTCAGTAAATACGAGCCCGGTGTGCTCCTTGGTAGGTGAAGAACAGTACTGCTGTTCACAGGGTAGAAAAGATTTGGAGGGGAAAGAAGCTCACAGGACTGTGCAATTGTAATAGCTCTAAAAATGTTCAATAATAATAATAATAATGGCATTTATTAAGCGCTTACTATGTGCAAAGCACTGTTCTAAGCGCTGGATAGCAACCACGCTGTTGATTTCACAAAACCATCAGCGTTGGCCGTTGTTTCCAAACTGCTCCGTGACCCAACTTGAAGGGAGCATCCGGTCACTCTCGATACTAGAAGCGGGGGCTCGGTGGCGGGGGCCCGGGCTTTGGAGTCCGAGGTCACGGGTTCGAATCCCGGCTCCGCCAGTTGTCAGCTGGGTGACTTTGGGCCAGTCACTTCCCTTCTCTGGGCCTCAGTTCCCTCGTCTGTAAAATGGGGGGGTGAAGACCGTGAGCCCCCAGTGGGACAGCCTGATCACCTTGTAACCTCCCCAGCGCTTAGAACAGTGCTTTGCACATAGTAAGCGCTTACTACATGCCGTCGTCATTATTGTGACGATGATTTAAAACATAGTAGATCATTTTTAACGGCGTTATGTCTCGTAGCCTTCGCGGTGACGCCAGTGGGAAGGTGAATTTATCGGTGCCCGTTCTCACGACTCCTTCCCTGAAGACGATGCCGCTAGAGCTGGATTTTCAGGTTTTCTGAGTAATTTTGAAATTAATAAGCCTGACGGCTTTCCACTACATAGCCGGCGTTCGTTTCCGTCCGCAGACACCGCTCTACTGTTCTCGGGACAATCTTTTGGAAAAGCCGGAGACCGGCGTCGTCACTAAAGGGCATCTTAATTGCTTAGCAGAGTACGTGGTGCAGAGGGGCAGCAGTTTTGTAATTATTTATCTAGCAGACAAAAAGAGCCCGAGATAAATGGAAAAAGATTTTGATGGTGAGCAAAGCGGCATCCGTTTTTATAAAGCTAGCACAACAAAACGCGTAGACCGGTGTCAGAATCGTCAGAATAAATAGAATTATAGCTATACGCACGTCATTCACAAAATAGATAGAATAGTAAATACGGACAGGGAAAAGCGTTACTGCCGTCGCAATCCTAATGCAGTTAGGCGCCCAAAAAGTGGTTTTCATGGGCAGGATTCTGTCACATTCAGATAGTGAGCTCGTCGTGGGCAAGGAGTGTCGCTGTTTATTGCTGTATTGTGCTTTCCCAAGTGCTTAGTACAGTGCTCCGCACGCAGTAAGCGCTCACTACATACGATCGAATGAATGACGTGCTCAGTACAGTGCTCTGCACACTGTTAGCGCTCACTAAATACGATCGAGTGAATGAAAGATGGGAAGAGTTGTCGTTGGGCAGATATGAAGAGGGAGGGAGTTTCAGACAGGAAAGGGAAAAGGAAGGGAAAGGGAAGCAGGGTGGGGAGTCAAAAGGCCATGGCTCTGCCACTCGTCTGCTGGGGTGACCTTGGGCCGGTCACTTCACTTCTCGGGGCCTCAGTTACCTCATCTGTAAATTGGGGATTAAGAGCGCGAGCCCCACGTGGGCCAGGGACGGTGCCCGGCCTGATGAACTTATATTCATTCATTCAATCAATCAATCAATCAATCAATCGTATTTATCGAGCGCTTACCGTGTGCGGAGCACTGTACTAAGCGCTTGGGAAGTCCAAGTCGGCGACATATAGAGACGGTCCCTACCCAACAGCGGGCTCACAGTCTAGAAGGGGGAGACAGAGAACAAAACCAGACATATTAACAAAATAAAATAATGCACATCGTTAACAGAATCAATAGAATAGTAAATATATACAAGAAAAATAAGTAGAGTAATAAATCTGGACGGATACATACAGAAGCTGAGGAGCAGCGTGGCTCAGTGGGAAGAGCCCGGGCTTTGGAGTCAAAGGTCACGGGTTCAAATCCCGGCTCCGCCGCTTGTCAGCTGGGTGACCCTGGGCAAGTCACTTCACTTCTCTGGGCCTCAGTTCCCTCATCTGGAAAATGGGGATTAAAACAGTGAGCCCCACGTGGGACAACCTGATCAACTTGTGATAATAATAATAATAATGATGGCATTTATTAAGCGCTTACTATGTGCAAAGCACTGTTCTAAGCGCTGGGGAGGTTACAAGGTAATCAGGTTGTCCCCCGTGGGGCTCCCAGTCTCCATCCCCATTTTACAGATGAGGTAACTGAGGCCCAGAGAAGTTAAGTGACTCGCCCAAAGTCACACAGCTGACAATTGGCAGAGCCGGGATTTGAACCCATGACCTCTGACTCCAAAGCCCGGGCTCTTTCCCATTGAGCCACGCTGCTCCCCAGCGCTTAGAACAGTGCTTTGCGCATAGTAAGCACTTAATAAATGCGATTATTATTATACAGATGCCGCGGGGAGGGGAAAGCTTAGTTCGATTACGTCTGGCTCCTTTGAGAGAGATGTTGCTCGTTTTGGTCAGGGACTGTGTCTGTTGGGTGTTGCACTGTACTCTCCCAAGCGCTTAGTACAGTGCTTTGCAGACAGAAAGCGCTCAATAAGTACGACTGGATGATTGATACACTGTATCACAGGTGTGGAAGCAGGGCGGGCATGCCACGCACTGCAACCGCATGGATTTGCATGCGCGCGACTGCGGAGGAACAGCCGTGGCTCAGTGGAAATCAATCAATCAGTCGTATTTATTGAGCGCTTACTGTGTGCAGAGCACTGTACTAAGCGCTTGGGAAGTCCAAGCTGGCAACATATAGAGCCAGTCCCTACCCAACAGTCTCCGGGCTCGGGAGTCCGAGGTCGTGGGTTCGAATCCCGGCTCCGCCACCTGCCCGCTGTGTGACCTTGGGCAAGTCACTTGGCTTCTCTGAGCCTCAGTCACCTCATCTGTCATTCTTTCCTTCATTCGGTCGTACTTATGGAGCGCTTACAGTGTGCAGAGCACTGGACTAAGCGCTTGGGAAGTCCAAGTCGGCAACATACGGAGACGGTCCCTGCCCGGCAACGGGCTCACAGTCTAGACAACCTGATCACCTTGTATCCCCCCCCAGCGCTTAGGACAGCGCTCGGCACGTAGTACGCGCTTCCCGAAGGCCGTCGTTATTATCATTAACTCCCCAGAAATGCTTTTAAAAGCGGCAGATCCCCCTCTCCATCCCCCCATCTTACCTCCTTCCCTTCCCCACAGCACCTGTATATATGTATATATGGTTGTACATATTTATTACTCTATTTATTTATGTATTTATTTATTTTACTTGCACATTTCTATCCTATTTATTTTATTTTGTTGGTATGTTTGGTTCTGTTCTCTGTCTCCCCCTTCTAGACTGTGAGCCCGCTGTTGGGTAGGGACTGTCTCTATGTGTTGCCAATTTGTACTTCCCAAGCGCTTAGTACAGTGCTCTGCACATAGTAAGCGCTCAATAAATATGATTGATTGATTGATTTCAACAGAAAGGCTTGCGCGCGGACTCGTTGTCTTCGGTCTGACCTGGCAGAACGGGCCCACGCTGGTTTTGAATCTCACACCCCGCCAGATGATCCGTTGCGGGGTATATGTTGCCAGTTCGGACTTCCCAAGCGCTTAGTACAGTGCTCTGCCCACAGTAAGCGCTCAATAAATACGATCGATTGATTGATTGATTCTCTGCTCACCAGGAGCTAGCTCAGTGGGTCAGAGCGTGGTGCTAATAACGCCGAGGTCGCGGGTTCGATCCCCGTACGGGCCACGAGATGTTTTAGAGAAGCAGCGCGGCTCCGTGGAAAGGGCCCGGGCTTGGGTCCTCATCCCGGCTCCGCCGCCTGTCAGCTGTGTGACTTTGGGCAAGTCACTTCACTTCTCCGGGCCTCAGTGACCTCATCCGTAAAATGGGGATGAAGACTGTGAGCCCCCTGTGGGACAACCTGATGACCTTGTATCCCCCCCCCAGCGCTTAGAACAGTGCTTCGCCCATAGTAAGCGCTTAACAAATGCCATTATCATTATTATTTGGTGATGGTTTTGGCCTTGATAACTGCCTGTTTTCCTTTCGGCGGCAGGGACGGCGGCGACATAAAAAGGCGGTCCCTCCCCGACAACGGGCTCACAGTCTAGAAATGTCCCTACCCACTTTTTTTTTTAATGGTATTTTTTTATTGAATGGCATTTCTTTTAGACCGTGAGCCCACTGTTGGGTAGGGACTGTCTCTAGATGTTGCCAACTTGGACTTCCCAAGCGCTTAGTACAGTGCTCTGCACACAGTAAGCGCTCAAGAAATACGACTGATGATTTGTTGACTGTGAGCCCGTTGTTGGGTAGGGACCGTCCCTATATGTTGCCGATTGGTACTTCCCAAGCACACAGTAAGCGCTCAATAAATACGACCGAATGAATGAATCCGTTCGGCGCTCACTACGTGTCAAACACCATAGTTAGGTTGGACACGGCCCCCGTCCCTCACGGGTAGGAGGCCGCGGTGCAGAGAATAATAATGATGATGATGATGATGATCATCATCATCATCATCAATCGTATTTATTGAGCGCTTACTGTGTGCGGAGCACTGTACTAAGCGCTTGGGAAGTATAAATTGGCAACATACAGAGACAGTCCCTGCCCAACAGTGGGCTCACAGTCTAAAAGGGGGAGGCAGAGAACAAAACCAAACATACTAACAAAATCAAATCAATAGAATAGATAATGGCATTCGTTAAGCGCTTACTACGTGCCAGGCACTGTTCTAAGCGCCGAAGCTAAGCGACTTGCCCGAGGTCACCCAGAAAGCGGTTGGCCGAGTCGGGATTGGAACCCAGGTCTTCCGTCTCCCGGGGCTGTTCTCTCTCCACGAGGCCACGCCGCTTCTCTGGTGCCCCGCACGCCGAAAGCGCTCAGCAGATACCATCCGTCGCCCGACCGGAACAGCGGCAGGCGCGGCAGCGTGGGGAACGGGCCAGATGAGGAAACTGAGGTACAGAGAAGTTAAGTGGTCACCCAGCAGACAAGCGGCAGAGCCCAGAGTAAGCTCTCGCTCTAGACTGTAAGCTCATGTGGGCAGGGAATGTGTCCTTTATATTGTACTCTCCCAAGTGTTGAGTACGATGCTCTGCACACAGTAAGTGCTCAATAAATACAATTGACTGACTGATTAACTCCTAGGCCTGTGCTCAGAGCTCTTCCCCGATGAAATGTTCCCTGGACTCCTGTCACTGTTTACTGTTGTATTGTTAATAATAATAATATTGGTATTTGTTAGGCACCTACTATATGCAAGGCACTGTTCTAAGCACTAATAATAGTAATAATGATGGCATTTATTAAGCGCTTACCACGGGCAAAGCACTGTTCTAAGTGCTGGGTGGGGGGCATCGCCACATCTCGGGCTCCGCGTTGCGGCAGGACGGGAAACTCTCGCGCGCCGCGACGGCTCGCCCCGGCCCGTTCCCCACGCTGCCGCGCCTGCCGCTGTTTCGGTCGGGCGACGGATGGTATCTGCTGAGCGCTTTCGGCGTGCGGGGCACCAGAGAAGCGGCGTGGCCTCGTGGAGAGAGCGCGGCCCCGGGAGACGGAAGGCCTGGGTTCCAATCCCGACTCGGCCAACCGCTTTCTGGGTGACCTCGGGCAAGTCGCTTAACTTTGGCGCTCGGAACAGTGCCTGGCACGTAGTAAGCGCTTAACGAATGCCATTATCTATTCTATTATTTGATTTTGTTAGTATGTTTGGTTTTGTTCTCTGTCTCCCCCTTTTAGACTGCGAGCCCACTGTTGGGCAGGGACTGTCTCTGTATGTTGCCAATTTATACTTCCCAAGCGCTTAGTACAGTGCTCCGCACACAGTAAGCGCTCAATAAATGCGATTGATGATGATGATGATGATGATCATCATCATTATTATTCTCTGCACCGTGGCCGTCCCGTTCTCCCTCCTACCGCAAGCCCCGTGAGGGACGGGGGCCGTGTCCAACCTAACTATGGTGTTTGACACGTAGTAAGCGCCGAACGGATTCATTCATTCGGTCGTATTTATTGAGCGCTTACTGTGTGCTTGGGAAGTACCAATCGGCAACATATAGGGACGGTCCCTACCCAACAACGGGCTCACAGTCAACAAATCATCAGTCGTGTTTCTTGCCAGTTTGGACTTCCCAAGCGCTTAGTCCAGTGCTCTGCACACAGTCAATAAATACGATTGATGATGATGATGAGGGAGAGAGTTTCCCGTCCTGCCGCAACGCGGAGCCCGAGACGTGGCAATGCCGGGACGGCGCGGCGCTGGCAGCGGACTGCCAAGGAAAGGAAGAAACCGAACGAGAAAGCGACGGCGTTAGACGACGGTGATAATCGGCCGCTCTCCAGCGATCGCGTTGGGCCCGCTTCTCCCAATATCCCGCCGCTCCGACTCTTACCCCTCATTAACCACGGCTCTGCCCTAACACGTGCTCTCCCGACACCGTCCCGATGCCGCGCGGAGGAAGAATCGGGGGACATCCTGACTAGGAGTCTCTTTGGCCGTCGTGGTATCCGTAAGATGGCAGGAGGAGATCAGAGCCCCCGCCGTGGGGCAACCGGCTCACTTTGTGACCTCCCCAAGCGCTTAGGACGGCGCTTTGCCCGTTGTAAGGGCTTAATAAATGCCATTAGTAGTAGTAGTAGTAGTAGTAGTAGTAGTAGTAGTAGTAGTAGTATTTGACGAAGGAGGGAACAGCTGTGTTCCTGCCGAGCGGAGGTGGTCGGAGCGTGACGTCGCTGCCTCGGCCTGCACCTCGGGCTTTCGTGATTTCCACCCTCCTTCAAGGCGGTGAGAGAACAACGAGCGGCAAGGCGTAAAACGGCCCACTTGCGGGGATCGGAAACCTGGGAATTTGAGGAGAAAAATGTCAGCCTTACAGACGTGAGAAGCGGCGTGGCTCGGTGGAAAGGGCCCGGGCTTCAGAGTCAAATCCCAGCTCCGCCAACTGTCAGCTGGGTGGCTTCGGGCAAGTCACTTCGCTTCTCTGTGCCTCAGTTCCCTCATCTGGAAAATGGGGATTAAAACTGGGAGCCCCCCCGTGGGACGACCTGATCACCTTGCAACCTCCCCGGCGCTTAGAACAGTGCTTTGCACATAGTAAGCACTTAATAAATGTTATTATTATTATATGGGCAGAAGTGCTGTGGGACTGAGTCGGGGCGTCAATAAAGGGTATAAATTCTCGTTGTGGGCAGGGAATGCGTCTGTTTATGGTTCCATTGTATTCATTCAGTCATTCAATCGTATTTATTGAGCGCTTATGGTGTGCAGAGCACTGTACTAAGCGCTTGGGAAATACAAGTTGGCCACATATGGCAACACTGTCCCTCCCAAGCGCTTAGTGTAGTGCTCAGCACACGGTGCTTACTCAAGAAATAGGATCGAATGAATGAAATTCCAGCCCAGGGATGACGCAGAAGGGAGAGGGAGGTGGGGAAACGAGATCGTTAGTCCGGGAAGGCCTCCCGGAGGGGATGCGATTTTAATAAGGCTTTAATCTGTCAGGTGGGACGAAGCAGCGTGGCTCGGTGGAAAGAGCTCTTCCCATCTAGAGGAGGGTGTCCTGTCGACACCTCAGACTCATTATGTCAGAATCTGAATAATAATAATAATAATAATGGTGTTTGTTAGGCGCTCACTATGTGCCAAGTACTGTTCTAAGCGCTGGGGTAATAATAATAATAATAATAGTATTTGTTAAGCGCTCACTATGTGCCAAGTACTGTTCTAAGCGCTGGGGTAATAATAATAATAATAATAGTATTTGTTAAGTGCTTACTATGTGCCAAACACTGTTCTAAGTGCTGGGGTAATAATAATAATAATAATAGTATTTGTTAAGTGCTTACTATGTGCCAAACACTGTTCTAAGCGCTGGGGTAATAATAATAATAATAATAATAAAATAGTATTTGTTAAGTGCTTACTATGTGCCAAACACTGTTCTAAGCGCTGGGGTAATAATAATAATAGTAATGATGGGATTGGTTAAGCACTGACTGTGTGCCAAGTCCTGTTCTAAGTGCTGGGATAATAATAATAATAATAATAATAATAATAATAATGGCATTTGTTAAGCACTTACTATGTGCCAAACGCTGTTCTAAGCGCTGGGGTAATAGTAATATTCATTCATTCATTCAATCGTATTTATTGAGTGCTTACTGTGTGCAGAGCGCTGTGCTAAGCACTTGGGAAGTCCAAGTTGGCAACCCATAGAGACGGTCCCTACTCAACAGCAGGCTCACAGTCTAGAAGGGGGAGACAGAGAACAAAACAAAACATACTAACAAAATAAAATAATAAAATAATAGTAGTAATGATGGTATTTCTTAAGCACTTACTAGGCGCCAAGCATTGTTCTAAGTGCTGGTTGTCCCCCGTGGGGCTCACAGTCTTAATCCCCGTTTTACAGATGAGGAAACTGAGGCCCAGAGAAGCGAAGTGGCCTGCCCAAGGTCAGATAGCAGACATTATCATTAGTAAAATAAATCGAATCATAAATACGCACGTCTATACGCACAAGGGCAGATGAAGTAACTGTGGTGAAGTGAAGTGACTTGCCCAAGTAAACACAGCAGACAAGCGGCGGAGCCGGGATCGGAACCCGTGACCTTCTCACTCCCGGGCCCGAGTTCCGTCCACGACGCCATTCGTGATCAAATCCCCAAGGCATCACTGAGCTAAATTAAATGGATTTGGGATGGTGCTTTCGAAAATGGACAGAGTCACGTGTGCCCTAACGTGTTTTCACTACGTGCTCCGCTTGGAGAAACAGCGTGGCCCGGGCCCTGGGTTCTAATCTTGCCTCTGCCCCTTGTCTGCCGTGTGACCTTGGGCGAGTCACTTCATTTCTCTGCGCCTCGGTTACCTCGTCTGTAAAATGGGGATTAAGGCCGTGAGCCCCACGGGGGGAGAGGGATTGCCTTGCACCCACCCCAGCGTTTAGTTCGGTGCCTGCCCGCAGGAAGCGCTGAACAGATACCACAATTATCGTTATTATTGTTGTGACACGATGGAAGAATTAGGGAACGTTCCTCCCACGACACGAGCCTGTTCCGGGTATAACAAGGTTCAAAGATCGGAGCGAGTAAATTCAGTCGGGCGAATGCCGGGGGCCTAACTCGAGGTATACCAACTAGCCTCCGCTTCGGCCTTTCCGAACCGTCCTCAGGGTTTGCGTCTTTGCAACTCCGCGGCGTTAATATCGTCAAATAGTAACGAGCGGCAGAGGTTTCAAGCGTTCTACCGGCGGTGGACTTAAAAACAACAGGAGAATTTGGACCGAAACATCAGTCATGCTGTATCTTCGAACCATAGCCACCCTAAATCCATTAAATTCTCACGATACGGTTCCTCGTAACCTGATTTTCTCATGCCGCAGACTTCTCCGAGAACCGTACTACCGTGCTGTGGCGGAAGATAATCGCGTTTCCCTCCGTACCGGTACTGGCTTCCCGTCTTTCTTCTCTCGGGCTCTAGTCACCCTCGAGAGGGGAGGCAGGATAAGCGGAAAAGAGCACGAGAATGAGTTTTGCCCCTTCCCTGCTGTGTGAGTCTGGGCAGATCTCTCTGAGCCGCGGTTTCCTCGGCCGCGAAGTGGGGATGAGGTAGACCGTGAGTCCCCTGGGGGACGGGGTTGCGTCTGAGCTCGTAACCCCGACGCCTAGCACGAAGTAAGCACTCAGCGAATGCCATTCGGATTATCAAAAGGACCGCCACGCCTGGCCGTGTCCCTGACGGCGGTCGCCAAGGATGCTTGGATGGTTTTGCGCGGGGCCGTCTAACGTCCGACGCTTCCCTTCCAATGATTCGTTAAAGCCCCCTCCGTCCGTGAATGCGCTCGAGCCCCTCTGGAGATTTTCTGCCATTTTCCATTTGCTGACCAGCCAGCCCGGATCGAACGCACCCGCTGACTCCGTCGGGAGCCCCGAAGGAACTCGGCCTCGGAAACGAAACAGGCGGGGAGTCCCGGCGGCCTAGGCGGGTCACGGGGTAGGTCTGAAGACGTTTCCCACGAACGTGCCTCGGAGTTAGTGGGGAAAGCAGCTGCCAATTTAAAATGGGTCGGCGTGCTGTAGCAATTATAAAGAGCTGACATCTGAAAACACTGGTGACTGGAAACACGATCTGCTATAAGTTACTCTATGAAATGAGATCGTAAAGCCATCAACCCGGCTCTCTTTCGTAATAAAACGTAAAGCTTCCAGAACGCCTTTCATCTAACGATCTCAAAGTACACGGCTAACCTTCGTTCTCACAACACCAACTCGAAGCTTAAAAAGGAGGGAAGGGATTGAAGGAGGAAGGGTTTTCCGTCTATCTTCCTCCGAAGTTTGATTTCCAAATTTCCTCTCCCGGGGGTCTGCCGTGGGGGAAAAATACGAATTCCGAGACGCGATATCCAGTTGAAACCTTGACAGTGACACGATTTTTAAGAAGAGTGGACAGAGACGACGGCCAGTTACCGTTTCATTTATGCCTAAGTTGACAGAGGGAGGTCTCAAAGACATCCAGCGTGGCTCAGTGGGAAGAGCCCGGGCTCGGGAGTCAGAGGACATGGGTTCTAATCCCGGCTCCGCCACCCGTCCGCTGCGTGGCCTTGGGCGAGTCACTTAACTTCTCTGTGCCTCAGTTTTCTCATCTGTAAAATGGAGATTAAGGCTGCGAGCCCCACGCGGGACAACCCGATTACCTTGCGTCTACCCCAGCGCTTAGAACAGTAATGGGCACATGGTAAGCGCTTAACAAATATCCTTATTATTATTATTACTGCCCAAAGCGCTATATTTCAAGGGAAGGAATTTTCGTAATGTGATGTATCCACAATGCCTCCTGTTTAATTTCCATCCTTCCTTTAACTTAAAAGAGTGAACATAAATACATGTCAACTCTGTTACAGGCCTCCCTCATTCGTTTCATAGTCTTCGTCTTTTCAGGCCCTGGAGGGGTGGTTCAAATCATGATGAAAATATTCATATCAAATACTACTTTTGTAAAAAAAAAAATCCTTAAAACAGTTCAAAATTGGGCCAGGGCCACAAAACCATCAGAACCGTGGCTTGCCGCAGATAGATAAAGTCAGTGGTGGAACAAGAAAGGTTTTCTGGGCTTCCCATCTCCTTAATCCCCGGCTTCTTTAAGGCAGCCGTGCTGAATAATAATAATAATTATCATCATCATCATCATCAATCGTATTTATTGAGCGCTTACTGTGTGCAGTGCACTGTACTAAGCGCTTGGGAAGTACAAGTTGGCAACATCTAGAGACGGTCCCTACCCAGCAGTGGGCTCAATTATGGTATTTGTTAAGCACTTATTATGTGCAAATCGTGTACTTCTCCTCAAGAGAAGATTCCCTGTATATATAAATATATATATTTATATATATATATTGCAATTTTGTTGTGCGGGTTTCCTTTAGGGAACAACCTTGGCTAGTACCAGGGGTGGCTGAAGAGACGATTCCCTGTACATATATATTTCAATTTTGTTGTGTAGGTTTCCTTTAGGGAACAACCTTGGCTAGTACCAGCCTTCACAGCCTTCACCCTCATTTTACAGGTGAGGGAACTGAGGCCCAGAGAAGTGGAGGGACATGCTCAAGGTCACACAGCAGACAGGTAGAGGAGCCGGGATCGGAACCCGGGTCTTGCTGATTCCCGGGCCCGGGATCTATCCCAATGCGCTGTGCCTCCTCACCCCCCACCCTGTAACGGGCAACTTTCGCCTGCCGAAGTCTAAAGCCAACGTGACGACCACGTGCCTGCCGATACGAAACGTAAATTCCTTATTACTCTATTTATTTATTTATTTATTTTACTTGTACATATCTATCCTATTTATTTTATTTTGTTGGTATGTTTGGTTTTGTTCTCTGTCTCCCCCTTTTAGACTGTGAGCCCACTGTTGGGTAGGGACTGTCTCTATGTGTTGCCAATTTGTACTTCCCAAGCGCTTAGTACAGTGCTCTGCACATAGTAAGTGCTCAATAAATACGATTGATGATGATGATGATGTTAGGACACGGACCTCACGGAGTTGGGAAACGCTACCACGTGGGGCTGCGGTGATGCCAGCCAGGATCTGGGGAGTTGGAAAAGTCTTCCTTCTACAGATTGGGGGAGAAACTAAGTTTTTTGAGGGGGTTTGGTTCTTTTTTCTTTCTTCTTTTTGCCGCTGACCCACATTTCCTCTTTCAAGTGAAAAAATAAAAAGGGCAGCATCACCAGACGTGGAGGTCAGCTTGGACTTGGGTCAGTATTCATCCCTTTATCCCCATGAAACCTTTTTCTTCTGGGTGGGGGGGAACGGATCTCTAAAGAAAGAAGCAATAGTCCCAGAAAGGGGGATGGAGAGAAAGTTCCCTGGATATATATATATATTTTGTTGTTTGGGTTTCCTTTTGGCAAAAACCTTGGCTCGTACCAGCGGTGAGTGAAGAGGAGGTTCCCTGGACGTATATTTTTTTGCAATTTTGTTGTGCGGGTTTCTTTTTGGGAAAAACCTTGGCTAGAACCAGGGGTGGCTGAAGAGAAGGTATCCTGGATGTATATATTTTT